>NC_133387.1:89598685-89901715 GCF_047511655.1 Castor canadensis
AGGCTCCAATGCTGAATAATTAGGCAGCAGACCTCGAATGTGAGCCCCGGGGGTGGTGTTCAGGGTCAGCCTGCTCCCTGCTTCATCTTGGGACATTGAACGGGAGTAGGAAATGCTCCCCAGTGCCCAGTCTAGCTGTATGAGACTTGGAATGCCATAGGCCTGTTTCACAGGCCACTGAAGCCTTATCAGTCCCGTACTGTGTGAATTAGATCCTGCTCCACCAGTGATGGGGAAATGGGCTTTAGGGAGTGGAGTGGGAGGATTCAGGGTACCAGAGAGGGAAATGCCCTTTGTGAAGTCACAAAACCTGGATCAGGCAGAGCTAGGAGGCTGACTCTTTTTGAACCCACATCCCAGGGCTAAAGCTGTTCTTCTGGGTCCCTGTGCTCTCCATCTCCCCATGTTCTGCCCATCACCCCAGAGAAGAGACAGACTAGATGGATACATAGGAAATGGGGCCAGCTGTGAGCTGTGAATGAGTATGTGGGAAATGAGTGTAGTCCCAGGGATAAATGAAATCCCCTCAGACATTAATTCCCACCTGCCCTTTGCTGCCGGCCCAGTGTGGATGCCCAAATTCCTAGAGCTGCACTTCTTTTGGGGAAAGGTGTAGTCCCGAGCCTTGCCAGTGTCTGCTTTCCCTCCTAGCAGAGGGTGGAGTTTTCCTTGTTTTTGCAGTGATTTTGGCATCAAGGGTGAACTCTGGTTGTCATAGCAACTCCAGCAGAGGGAAGAAGGGAGGGGACCAAGGGGGTTGAATTTATTCCATCCTCAGCTGGTTCTCCAAGTGAGGATGTATAGCTGGCTAAGCCTGTGGGCCCAGAGAACAGCTCTCACTCATGGGCTCCAAGCTCCAATACTTTGTAAGCATTCTCCCTTTTGGGGTGAGGCATAGGCACCACTGTGGCCCTGTGAGGATCTGGCTGTGGACAAGGATGTATTAGTATGTGTGAGTAAGGGGAGGGGAGATTCCACAGAGACACCAGTAAACTGGGGATCTGTGCAGACTGTCCTGTTGGGGCAGCAGGGAGCTGCAAGTTGGGCAGAAGTCCCCTGAGTGGCTTGAGAACTCAGACCTTAACCTCCAGAAGCCTCAGGTCAGGATGTCAAATAAAAGTACAAGATCAGACAGTCAGTCAATGGTCAGGAATGCTGTAGCACTTTACTTTCCTAGGAAAGAGTCTGCCTCTTCCTGTGCTTTAAGAATAAACAAACAAACAAAACTCCACATGGCCTTCCATCCTCCAGTTCAATTTTCAACTTCAGATAGTGATACAATGACACGGAAATCGTTTTCTGCTAAAATGACAGTACAAGCCTGGTGATAAATGACAGCTGACATGAGGGATGAGGACAATGGGGATTGGTGAGGGCTGGGGCCAGAGAAGAGCTTTTTTGTGTTCTGGGTGAAGGGTACAGTCAATGACTGTTGTGCAGTGCCGTCAGATTGTCCAACTGCTCAGAAGAAGCCAGAGTCCAGCCTCTGAATTTCCCATTTTTTTTTTTATACCTTTTTCCTCACTGTAGTCCTTGGTCCCATTTCCTGGGCTCACGTAGACCCAGGGTTTGTCAAGCTCTAAGACAGGGACACCTCTACTATTGCTTTGAACAGTTAAGATGGACTGGAACTTTGGAAATGACCTGGTATTCCTTAACCTGCTGCATATGGGGAAATGACCCAGCTGGGGCAGATACCAAAGGCACTGAGTTGGTTCCTGCAGGGCTGCACAGGACATCCACAGGATAGAAAACAAAAGGATGATCCAAGGATATATGTGCTCCTGAGAGCACATGACAAGTGAGTGCCTTGTCCCATCAAAGGCAGATAAGACCAGAGGCCTCAGCAGCAATGGTAATTTTAGCACACATTTAACAGGATGGGCTTGGCAACATGCAACGATCAGGTCTATTGGAAACACATTTTATTTTTGTTTACCACAGCCCTTTCCCATGTGTTACTGGAGGAGTCTTTGCTAAATTCATTAAATGAAAACTCAGGCAGGTCCTAAATCTTCTCTATTTACTCCTAGGTCACAGACAAGATGTTAATTAAAACCCTAACATTGATCTAACAGCACATCTTTCCCCTTGCCTAACTCAGGTCTGCAGCCTGCACTGGGAAGGGAGACTTGCCTGGCTTCTTTGTCCTCCTTGGCCTTCTCCCCTCTTTAGGTGTTCTCTAACTTGCTAGCCAGTTCTTGGTCCTTTCTGGGGTAAGAGGGGTCAGGGGAAGGAAAGTCTTGCTGGAACTAGTTTCATACCCTCTGGGCCTGGCATGCCAGTAAAGAGGGTTCTTCCTCTGCAGTACCTAGTGGGACCATCTCTGTTTTTGTCTCCCCTCCCCTCAGGAAGGAGGTGGCATCCATCAAGTGCAGCAGTGCCTGCCCACAGTCTACTACCAGCCACAGGGTCCTGCAGCATCCTGAATTTGATCTGTGTCAGATGCCTGGTTTAAGAACAGACACCAAATGTCCTCATCTGTAGGATAAAAAATAAAGAGGTGAACACTTTGCATAAAGTCACCTTCCTACTGGCAAGGAGCAGGTGGGTTCTCTGAGGGTCAAGAGGCAAGGAAGGGTACCTTTGCTCCTGGCTCCTACCTGGGCCCCAAGCCAAAGGGCAAAGCTACTTCTGAACTGCTGGAGGAACGAATTCAGGACCTTACCAGAGTCCTTAGGGCTTCTCTGTCTCCTCACAACTCCTGTGGCCTTTACTTCCTGCTCTTCCATGAGCCAGGAGGGAGGCAGAACAACTTGGATCCTGTCCTCCCTTGCATCTCTTCCTAACAGCACCAGTAGGAAGAGCAGCTGGCCATGGTAAGGGTGGGAACAACTGAGGGAATATGAGGATGAGGTATAGGTGACACCACGTGGGTCTCTGATCTTTCTTATCCTGGTCCTTCATCTCCTGACACTGCCCTGTCATCCAGCACATGGCAAGCCATGCTAATGGAGAGCTGTCCGTGGATGAGGGGGAGGAGCTCAGAGAACCAGATCAGTTGGGTATGGAGAGAAAGGGTGCAGGGGAAGGGGCCCATTTGGGAGCTGGTGCTGGTTTTGGCAGAGGTGAATTTGCTATGAGAGAAAAGAGAAGGGATGGGGACGCCCAGCTGGGGAGAAAGGGCCCTGTGTCTTCTTTCTATCCCAGTCAATCCCAGTCAGCTGGGGAGGCAGCCTCTGCTCTTCCTCATCAGAACCCTGATCTCCTGGGGCCACCATGTTGACTGAGGCAGGGTAGAGATTGGGCAGGGGGACTGGCCCATCTCTGCTTCCTTTTGAGCCTCAGCACCAAGGTCATGAGGTGTGGACAGGTGAGACATGTAGGTCAGGGTTCCCAGGAAATGCTAGGAGGCCTCCCTCCAGATGCCTTCTACAATGATAGCTGGTTCTCTCTTCAGGACCGCGGGCAGCTGGGTCTGGCCCCCTCCACCATTCAGGGCAAAGTTGTCCTTTTACCTCTGGATTGGCCCTAGTCCTTGCACCTGGTACAAAACAGACCCCTCCTTCCCAGGGTTCTGACCCTCAGAATCAGGGGTATTGAGTGGTCTGGAAAGGAACATGACCCTGCGTGCAGGGGACCAGATTGCCTGCATTCAAATGCCTGTTTCTCACTAAGTGACTCTCTGAGAAGTAGTATGCTTTCTGCCTCAGTTTGCCCATCTGTAAAGTGGGATAATAATGGAAACTTCCCAGGAAGCAGTGTGAGATTTGAATGAGATAATTCAAATTGGGCACCCAGCCTGGGGCATCCTAAAGTCTCCAGATATCCATGCTTTGTTACTTGGGATCTCTGAATAGATGCTGAGACAATAGCAAATCTTTAACCTCTGCACGTGTCTCCTTATGCATGGAAAGGTAGAGAATAATCCTGGTTCAGGTGGCTACCAAGGATGGTGAAAGAATTCAGACTGATCACAGATGTAAACAGCAACAGTTTCTGATTATTGGCTCCCTTTTTGGCTTTTAGACATATTTCTCACCTTTCTCTAATTCTTTGAGAGAGGTATAGTATTAACGTCTATTGTACAGACAAGGAAACTGAGGCTGGGGGAAGACAGGTAGTTTTACCAGGGTCACATGGAGGCTCTGACCAGCTGAGGAAACAAGGACTCCCTATATCCAGGAGGCTACTTCAGTCTGGGCTCTGGGTGGGAGCTTGGGGGGTGTCAGGTGTGGGGATAGGGGAAGAATAGGGGCCAGGCTCAGTTCCTGCCTGATAGCCTTCATTACTTGTCCCATTTACTGTTCCTTGCTGATTCTGAACAGCAGGTACCATGTCTTAATGCCACCATTGCCTGTGTACTTGAGGAGAAAATTGGGCTAAAATGGCCTGGTGCTTTCATCCTACAGCTTGGAAGGGGCAATGCACACTGCAATGGACGGGCTGTGGGAAGGGAGAGAGAACAGCTTCCAAATCAGAATCAAATGATTGCGGCCTGCAGGGGCCTCAGAGGAAGCTGTATATGCTAGGTGCATACCTGGGGAGGAGTAAGAGCCAGGGGTCAGACAGGGTCCAGGTCTCTCACCTGCCAGATGCAGGTTTTTGAACTGCTCCCTCAATGAGACATGATAGGAAATGTACCCAGACCACTGGGTCCCAGTATTTCCCCTGAGAAAAATGAAAGTGGTTGTTCAGGCCAGGTGGAACCAATAGTATGAACAGTATTTTGTGGATATTGGAGAATATGAAGTGGTGGGGTTCAGATGAGGGATTTGGGCCCATGGGCTAACAGATAGTTTTTAAAACATTGGAGAGACCATAAACAATGGTGCTTGATTGGCCTGTGGGAGGGGAGACACTTGGGGGACTTCTCTAACCAATAGTGCTCTTCCCACAGAGCTGGAGCTCTGTCCCAATTCCAGGTATTACCTAAAAGCTACTAATAAGATTGGCCTGCCCTGGGGACCACCTTCATAGAGGAGGATGGGGAGGACCATCAGGAAGCAAAGGAGAGACAGTGGGCAGGACCAAGGTGGCTAAATGGTGTGGTCATTGCTGTCCAGTACTGCAGAGCAGAGCAAGGTGAGGTGTAAGGGTGGCAAGCTTAGTGATCAGGACATCATAAGACCAGCACATCATAGTCTGGGGTATGTTGATAGAAAAGCCCAGATCCAGAAGCCAAGGCAGGCTTATGATCACTGGCACCCAAGGGGGAGGTAGGGGTCACCAGGATATCCTGGAAAGAATGTAGACTGTATTACTGTGGGCTCCAAAAGCCCGATGTGCTCATTGAATGGGGAAGCTAATGACAACCACTTACCTTCTCCCAGACTGTTTGTTCTGGGTCTTGGCTCTGCCCTCTTCCCCCTTTTCTCTTCTTCTACCCCCTTCAGAACTAAAGGACTATAGCATGTCACCAGCACCTGTCCCCTTCTGGGGCCATGACATTCTCTTCTCAGGGAGTCAGGCATATACACAGGTGGACCCCGAGTTCGACGTGTAGTTCAGGCTTCCTCGCGTGTGGATAAACTATGACTGGGGTTGAGGGTTAGAGTTTTAGCAAAAGGATGAAACTAGACTTTGAAGTGACAAAATCAACCTGCAGGTTGGCCAACAGGTGCACTGGCCAGGGGAGTGTAGATGGCTGTGTCACCACAGTGGTCACAGACCAGTGCCCACAGCCTTGCCTGTGATTGAGGAAGGCAGTCAGCATCCTTGTGGTGGGGTACTGATGGCCCAGGATCCTGGTTCCACATCACAGAAGGAGTTTTGGGTGGGTCTGGGCAGCAACTGAGTCATCCTTGTAGCTGGTGAGTCTGGAACAACCTGTCCGCACTGGTAACAGATGACTACCTGGACCACGGGCTGCTGCCTGTGTCCACAGACTGGGCTGAGGAGGGCAGGAGGGACTCTGACATCTGTGCCTCCTTGGCCCAGTACACAGGTCTTGGGTCTTGGAGGCAGAAGGGAAGGCAAAGGGCTTCCATCTTAGCAACCTTCACTAGGGGTCAGCCCCTGAACTGTAGCCTCTTCCCCAAGGGTCACTTTGTTCTGAGTTCCCACCTTGGGTTCAACATGGTTTTTAGATTCTGAGGAATACCAGAACCAAGGCTTGCTGAGGGTAACCAACTAGCAACATGAAGAGAGGCAGAGACCTATAAACGTGGAAGGGTATTCAGAGAAGGTGTTCAGATTTTAGCAGCAGGGCTAAAATATTACTCGGAAGCTCCGTGACTAGACGGATGAAAGTAGAGTCAATCTGATTGACTTGGGCTTGGGGCTCACTAACTGATCCCTATCTTCCCTGCACATCTATGTTAGCAAGTGGAATGTCCTGGATTAACTCCCAAGGCTCTGGGTAGCAAGTTTGAAACTGTCCACCAACTTCAATCTCTCTACATTTCACATTTGCCCTCTGTTTTACAGATAGGTAACTGAAACTTGCACTGACTTACATAAATAAGGTCATTTGTGGCACAGCCTGGACATAAACCCAGGTTTCTGCATTCTGGTCTAGTTTCTACCAGCTGCTGGGTAGAACTCCATCTTCCTGCCTGCTGATTGGATTCCAACAGCTCTGCTTTAAAGAATAATTTTATTGTCCTCATTATGCATTTCAATATTCTAACCCACCTTTCATCTGCTTTGGAAGCAGGCAGAGGAAACATCACAAATGCATATATAAAATCATTACGTTCCCTCTTGTTCAACTCTCTGCTCCCTTGTGGGAAGAAATAAAAGAAGATGAATCTGGGCCCTGGCCTTGAGAGGGTCACAATCAGGGTGAGAGGTTGGGGATAGGAGGTGATAGACCCTGCACACAGGAGCTGCCCGAAGGATGGGGGTGGGGGTTGGCTGTAGAACAGAGGCAGGTCTTCCTGTCTTCCAGCCTGAGTTGCACTAAGATCAACTGTCAAAATAGCTGTGATTTTGGGCAAGTTTGTTAACTTCTCTGTGCCTCAGTTTCCTCATCTGCAGTGTGATGAGAAAAGCTCTAATTTCAGAGTTGTGAACTTTGTCACATTTATCATGTGTCAATTCGTGCCAAATACTCCTGTTGCCCTGGCATATGGCAATCAGTCTGGAACAGTTAGCCATGATAATTGTGGGGTCACAACACCCTCGGGCAGAGGATCTAGCCTGGAGGGGAGCTATGGTGTGAGGAATCTGGCAAAGGCAACCCTTCTCGCCTGAGGATTGGGTCCTAGCTTCATTTGGAAAGCTTGATTAAATAGCTTGACCTGTTGCGGAGGACAGAGGCCTGACCCAGGAAAAAAGAGAAACTTAGACCTCAGATTCTTGCTCTGCCTCTGAGGACCTTGGGCAGGCCTGTATGTCGTTTGAGCCTCAGCTTTTGCCTCTGTGAGGTGAGCAGCATTACACTTTCTGGTGTGTTACATTAAGGAAATGGGTAACATGCTCATCCCTTTACCTGCCACACTGGAGGCACTCAGGAAATATTAGTTTCCCTCTCTAAGCCAACAGGCAGGTGTCCTGTGGTAAGATAAGGACCATAAGGATCCTCCTTTGAGTTTAGAGAGAATTTGGGGATGGGAGCAGAGGGAGGCCAGGCTGGGAGAGAGGAAACTTCCACTATCTTCTGCTCACACTCTGGTCCCTGGGCAGAGTCCTGGGGCAGGCAGACATGGCTCCCATGTCCCCTGCCCACCGCAGCAGCATCACTGGGGAGAGCAAGGTGAAGACATGCCCTTGAATGAACGCCATACCTGGTAGAACAGAGGCTCACTGCATGGGTGAGGGCCCTTTAGTCTGGGAAGGGTCAATGGTTTTGATTTTGTCTTGATTTTTGACCAGGGTTTGAAGAACAACTAAGATAGAAGAAATGTAGGCATACCAGATTGAAGGGCCTCCCAAGTGGAGGGAACTCATGGGTAATCCAGGGGCAGGAGACCAGGATGGTGTGAAGGTTAAAGTGGAGTATGCTGGATCTTCATTTTGATGCATCCTGATCGCTTCCCAGGGCTGCCCTCCTCGGCCAGGAGCAGCCCTTGACCTGAGGGAGTCGCCGGTCTCCCAGCCTACAGCCATGTTCAGAACAGACTATGCAGGGCAGCATAGTCTGAAATAGAGCCCACAGCTCTGCCGCATAGAGGACTACTGCAGCAGTAGTCTGGGAGGTTGAGGGGGGGCCAGCTGGGAGCCTGTGCAGGGCCAATAGAGGCCAGAAGGCCTTAGGAGCAGGTGATGCTGGCAGAGGACAGAGCCACATTAGAGGTTGCTCATCCACTTCCTGTGGCAAATCAGAGCAGGAGTGTTCCTCAGATTACTTCTCACGAAGGCCTCTTCTCAGGCATGCGGCTGACATGTTTTGTTTTCCCCAGATGGGGATAATCAGCCTGTTTGTGAGATGGGCTGACAGCTCAGGCAGCAGGCGGGGGCTGGGGGTGGGAGGCCTCAGGCTGCAGGCAGCTCCCAGCTCTCTGGGGAGCAGACGCTGCCTGTGTGACAACCTCCAGCAGGTGGGGATTTCCACTTGCGCCATGGAGCAGGCTGTGGAGCAATTTAGCTCAGTTATGTGAACCCTGAGAGCCAGCCCAGCTCCTCTCCCTGTTTAATTTATGCCTGAGTGTCAGAGCTGGAGAGCATCAAGCCAGACTTCCCCTCTCCACAGGAAGACACTCATCAGGATCCCTGCCTTGGGCTGAGCTGGGTGTTTCCAGACCTTCTGCAGAAGTGGGGTGGATCTGGCTGTCTCTCTAGGCTCCATTTTACGGGGAAGACTTCCATAACTTCCTGTCCCCACCTGACGTCCCCACCCCCACCCACTCCCCAGCCCTGAGAGTCCAGCCTTACACCCCAGCCCTCCATACAGGCTCTTCACTGACTCAGGTACTGGGGAAGGGCAGAATCCCCCCTAATTCTGGAGCAAGCTGAACAGAGCCATCCGGGCCCCCTTGGGGTTCTTCAAGATAGGCCCTGCCATGAGGCCAGGACCCAAGGCCCTGGCCTGCTCACCATTTCTAAGCACTTGGCTGGAAGGTTTGCATCTTGCCCATGGCAGAGCTGAGGCTTGGATCAGTGTCTTTCAGCCTTCTCCACCCTGAGGATAATGGGTTCCTTCCAGTGTGTGGGTCTTTGGAGGTCTGAGAGAGCTGACTCCTGCAGGTGGAATGCAGCGGGCTCCTTTCTGTTTTCTTCTCCCCTCCCCCAACTTCAAAAAGTAGAGACCAGTCAGAGACTGCCTTTCTGAGGGGCTTCATCCTTCCTGCCATCCAACACTCAATTCAATTTCCTCCTGTGTGGAATGAAGCAGGATTGTCTGTCTCTAGGGCCATACCAGCTCAAGATACTCTGGTCATAGGCCCCATCCTCCCATCTCAGCAGCTCTTTTCTGGGTCCCCAGTCAAGGCCCAAAACAGAGTCCAGCTTCTATCTCTCAGTGTTTGCTTGTTCACACCTTGTGTGTATGGAGCTGGGAGTCTTTCTTGGGCTCAGGGTTGCACAAAGCTGGCTACCCCTGAGAGTGAAGTTTAATAGTGCCTTTCATAGAGTCTGAGAAAGTTCTGAGGGAAAATTCGGTTCCCCAGAGGAGCCCATGTAGAACAGCCTATATGCTTCTCTGACTGTGTTCCTGGGCGCGGCTTGTCGGGGCCAGTAGAGCCCAGGGTGGGAGGCAGGCCCCCTGACTCTGTCCTTAGCTCTTCACAATGTACCCTGTGTGTGTCAGCAAGTCAGGCCCTCTAGCCCTCAGCATCTCAGTTTCCTCATCCATGTTGTGGGCATCTGTGAGACTGTGCAGTATGTATATGAGATTGTGGTCCTAAAGAAAGGCACCTCTGGGACCACTGGCCATCTGGCCCTTGGCAGCAGTGTGGAGCAGCTTTCCTCCTCTGTGGTCTCCCCGGCAACGCAGAGCTGCCTGCCAAGCCTGCTGCCGGGGCCTGGCGCCCGAGCAGATCTTTAGTGCCTCACGGAGATGGCTGATGGCAGGAGCGAGGGTGAGGCCCAGCCTTCCCAGCTGTCACAGAGAGCAAATCAGACAAAGGCTGAGTTGGCAGGGGTGGGGCGCCCAGGGCCAGGGGGGCCTGGGAAAGTAGCTCAGCGGCCCTGGCTGTAACCCTCCCACCTTATCCTCCCAATACTGCCCTTACAGTGACCCCTGCTTTCCAGAACTCTGTGGATTCACAGCCCTGGACCTAAATTTCCCCATCTATCAAAGGGGAGTGGTCTGATCTCCAGCTTTTTAGAGTATTGCTCTGAAATAAGAGCTCAGGTTGGGTGTCAGAGGCCAGCAGAATGGACAGCCTTCAGATGACTACTGGCCTTTTGACAGCTGCCCTTACTACCATATTGGTATTTGGAGGGTGCAGGTGTCAAGGGCATTTATTAGCAAATGTTTCATGGACTGTCGGCTCCAAGGTCCAGAAGCTACTGCCTGTCCTCACTGCATGCTGCTGGTTTGCACTCTTCCCCCAGCCAGCTTTACTGGGGACCGCTGCTTCTG
Source organism: Castor canadensis (assembly GCF_047511655.1). Classification (NCBI taxonomy): domain Eukaryota; kingdom Metazoa; phylum Chordata; class Mammalia; order Rodentia; family Castoridae; genus Castor; species Castor canadensis. The sequence continues at coordinate 89,609,094 of NC_133387.1, forward strand.
TCTGTGAATAGCTGGGCAGATCAAGGTCACAGGAAGGAGGCGCCCCTTCCAGCATATTCCCAGGTCCAGACAAAAAATCCAGTCACCCCCTCCTATCCAGACAGGGTCCCCCACAGGTACTCAGCCAGCCTGTAGCTCCAGCAGGGACCCTGGCTATGGTTGGAGCTCCCTTTGGTCCGGGCAGCTGACACCATCAGGTGGTCAGAGCAGCAGATGCTGACAGATTCATGGCCCTTGTGTGTGAATTACAGAAGGATGCCCTGTCTTCAGGGACCTGCCCTGTGGTGTGTGGATTTCAGTCACTTGCAGCTCCGCAGGGTGTCATTGAACCTGAATTGCAGTCCATAGCAGCCTGCCAAGCAGAAGTGAAAGACAGTGACTCTGATCACCTATTGGAAAACCCAATGGAGATTTCCAGCACAGTTGCATGAGGAGAGTTTATTGACAATGAGCCTGAGACCCAGAGGCCAGAGGAAAAAGGGCTTGGGTTCGTTTGACAAATACTGAGAGGTTGGAAACTGAGTGAACCACTTGGAAGAGAGTGAAGCAAGACAGTCAAGGTCCCTGTGGTCCTGGGTTTTGTGTTTTAGAGAGAAGACACTAGAAACAAAAAGTTGGTTCTTTGAAAAAATAAACAAGATCGATAGACCCCTGGCAAACCTGACTAAAATGAGGAGAGAAAAAACCCAAATTAGTAGAATCAGGAATGCAAAAGGGGAGATAACAACAAACACCATGGAAATCCAGGAAATCATCAGAGACTACTTTGAGAACCTATATTCAAATAAATTTGAAAATCTAAAAGAAATGGACAGATTTCTAGATACATATGATCATCCAAAACTGAACCAAGAGGAAATTAATCACCTGAATAGACCTATAACACAAAATGAAATTGAAGCAGCAATCAAGAGTCTCCCCAAAAAGAAAAGTCCAGGACCTGATGGATTCTCTGCTGAATTCTATCAGACATTTAAAGAAGAACTGATACCAACCCTCCTTAAACTGTTCCATGAAATAGAAAGGGAAGGAAAACTGCCAAACACATTTTATGAAGCCACTATTACACTTATCCCAAAACCAGGCAAAGACACCTCCAAAAAGGAGAACTATAGGCCAATCTCCTTAATGAACATTGATGCAAAAATCCTCAACAAAATAATGGCAAACCGAATTCAGCAACACATCAAAAAGATTATCCACCACGACCAGGTAGGTTTCATCCCAGGGATGCAGGGGTGGTTCAACATACGAAAATCAATAAACGTAATAAACCACATTAACAGAAGCAAAGACAAAAACCACTTGATCATCTCAATAGACGCAGAAAAAGCCTTTGATAAGATCCAACATCATTTCATGATAAAAGCTCTAAGAAAACTAGGAATAGAAGGAAAGTTCCTCAACATTATAAAAGCTATATATGACAAACCTACAGCCAGCATTATACTTAACGGAGAAAAATTAAAACCGTTCCCTCTAAAATCAGGAACCAGACAAGGATGCCCACTATCTCCACTCCTATTCAACATAGTACTGGAATTCCTAGCCAGAGCAATTAGGCAAGAAGAAGGAATAAAAGGAATACAAATAGGTAAAGAAACTGTCAAAATATCCCTATTTGCAGACGACATGATCCTATACCTTAAAGACCCAAAAAACTCTACTCAGAAGCTTCTAGACATCATCAATAGCTATAGCAAAGTAGCAGGATATAAAATCAACATAGAAAAATCATTAGCATTTCTATACACTAACAATGAGCAAACGGAAAAAGAATGTATGAAAACAATTCCATTTACAATAGCCTCAAAAAAAATCAAATACCTAGGTGTAAACCTAACAAAAGATGTGAAAGACCTCTACAAGGAAAACTATACACTTCTGAAGAAAGAGATTGAGGAAGACTATAGAAAGTGGAGAGATCTCCCATGCTCATGGATTGGTAGAATCAACATAGTAAAAATGTCGATACTCCCCAAAGTAATCTACATGTTTAATGCAATTCCCATCAAAATTCCAATGACATTCATTAAAGAGATTGAAAAATCTACTGTGAAATTTATATGGAAACACAAGAGGCCACGAATAGCCAAGGCAATACTCAGTCAAAAGAACAATGCAGGAGGTATCACAATACCTGACTTCAAACTATATTACAAAGCAATAACAATAAAAACAGCATGGTACTGGCACAAAAACAGACATGAAGACCAGTGGAACAGAATAGAGGATCCAGATATGAAGCCACACAACTATGAGCAACTTATCTTTGACAAAGGAGCTAAAAATATACGATGGAGAAATAGCAGCCTCTTCAACAAAAACTGCTGGGAAAACTGGTTAGCAGTCTGCAAAAAACTGAAACTAGATCCATGTATATCACCCTATACCAAGATTAACTCAAAATGGATCAAGGATCTTAATATCAGACCCCAAACTCTTAAGTTGATACAAGAAAGAGTAGGAAATACTCTGGAGTTAGTAGGTATAGGTAAAAACTTTCTCAATGAAACCCCAGCAGCACAGCAACTAAGAGATAGCATAGATAAATGGGACCTCATAAAACTAAAAAGCTTCTTTTCATCAAAAGAAATGGTCTCTAAACTGAAGAGAACACCCACAGAGTGGGAGAAAATATTTGCCAATTATACATCAGACAAAGGACTGATAACCAGAATATACAGGGAACTTAAAAAACTAAATTCTCCCAAAACTAATGAACCAATAAAGAAATGGGCATGTGAACTAAACAGAACTTTCTCAAAAGAAGAAATTCAAATGGCCAGAAAACACATGAAAAAATGCTCACCATCTCTAGCAATAAAGGAAATGCAAATTAAAACCACACTAAGATTCCACCTCACCCCTGTTAGAATAGCCATCATCAGCAACACCACCAACAACAGGTGTTGGCGAGGATGCGGGGAAAAAGGAACCCTTTTACACTGTTGGTGGGAATGTAGACTAGTACAACCACTCTGGAAAAAAATTTGGAGGCTACTTAAAAAGATGGACATCGATCTACCATTTGATCCAGCAATACCACTCTTGGGGATATACCCAAAAGACTGTTACTCCAGAGGCACCTGCACATCCATGTTTATTGCGGCACTATTCACAATAGCCAAGTTATGGAAACAGCCAAGATGTCCCAGCACTGACGAATGGATTAAGAAAATGTGGTATCTATACACAATGGAATTTTATGCAGCCATGAAGAAGAACGAAATGTTATCATTCGCTGGTAAATGGATGGAATTGGAGAACATCATTCTGAGTGAGGTTAGCCTGGCTCAAAAGACCAAAAATCGTATGTTCTCCCTCATATGTGGACATTAGATCAAGGGCAAACACAACAAGGGGATTGGACTATGAGCACATGATAAAAGCGAGAGCACACAAGGGAGGGGTGCGGATAGGTAAGACACCTAAAAAACTAGCTAGCATTTGTTGCCCTTAACGCAGAGAAACTAAAGCAGATACCTTAAAGCAAATGAGGCCAATAGGAAAAGGGGACCAGGAACTAGAGAAAAGGTTAGATCAAAAAGAATTAACCTAGAAGGTAACACCCACACACAGGAAATCAATGTGAGTCAATGCCCTGTATAGCTATCCTTATCTCAACCAACAAAACCCCTTGTTCCTTCCTATTATTGCTTATACTCTCTCTACAACAAAATTAGAGATAAGGGCAAAATAGTTTCTGCTGGGTATTGAGGGGGGGAGCGGGAGGGGGCGGAGTGGGTGGTAAGGGAGGGGGTGGGGGCAGGGGGGAGAAATGAACCAAGCCTTGTATGCACATATGAATAATAAAAGAAAAATGAAAAAAAAAAAATAGAGAGAAGACACTAGAAAAATATCAAATGTTAGGGGTGTACAGAGGAGCCTCACACCCCAGGGACGGATAGCAAGTGAAGGAGAGTGGTAGACTGGGGGACAGGACATATTTGGAGGATGATAAGAAGGGATCAGGAGAGTGAAGGTCAAGGAGAGAAGTGTGGCAAGTTCAGAGAACAGCAGGGCAAAATCCCATGGAGAGAATGAACTTGCACTGTCTAGGAACTGAGCAAGGAGGCTGCTAGGGTTGGTGCTGGGGCTGGTGGGTAGAAGGCAGAGGAGGGGATCGCCTCCGCAGGCAGAAACCAGATCTCTGGATGCTGTCAGCCTCAGTGAGGAGACAGGACTTCATCCTCAGTGTGGGGAGAAGTCATTGGAGCAATTTACATAGAAGAGGCTCTTGAAAAATGATTTTCAACCAGGCATGACCTGCCCCCCACTGGGATATTTGGTAATGTCAACAGAGGGCAGTGTATTACAGGAAGCTAGTGGGTAAAGGCTAGGGGTGCCACTAAACATCCTATAACACATTAGACAGCCCCCTCAACAAAGAAGTATCTGGGGTCAAATGTCAATAATGCTGGCTTGAGAAAACTTGTTCTAAATGTTGGTGTCGTCAGAGTAGGCCTTTGTTCTTTTTGAATAACCCAGGGTCATGTACTCTCTTCTTTAGCTCTTTCTATGTACACCCTGGTTCAAATTCTTTTCCCACCATTTATACCAAATGTCAATGGTTGAGCAACTCACTATAGAGAAAGAATGAAGCATCAAAACTTCTTGGATCTGTGCTGGCCACCACAGTCATCACTGGCCACACATGGCTTTGTACAATGGAAATGTGGCTAGTCCAAATGGAGATGTGCTGTGATTAAAAAATACACACCGGATTTCAGACTTGGCACAAGAGAAAGAATGCAAAATAGCTCATTCGTGTTTTTATATTGATGATATTTTGGAATGATGATATTTTGAATATAGTGGTTAAGTAAAACATCATTAAAATTCATTTATTTCTTTTTTAAATGTAGCTACTAGAAATTTTGAAATTGCATGTATTGTTCCCATTTGTGGATCACGTTATGTTTCTCTTGGGCAGCACTGTGTTAGAAGGTGATGATCTTGATTATACAGGTTCTAATATCTAAACAGTATTCTGTTTTATACACATCACTTAATTTTTACAGTGACCTCACAAGGGTTATATCATTCTTATCCTCACTTTGTGTATGAGGAGGCTGTGTCCCAGATTGATTGATTAACTTGCCCAAGGCTACAAAGGCAGTAAGCGAAGAACTGGCTTTAGACATTTAGGTGCTGAATGACATCCCCGGAACCTGGTGGCTTCGCAATAGTGAAAAGGGTGGGGATGGAGAGAAGGGACTATTTAGAATCTGTGGGACTCCACAGGACACACTGAGGCAGCAGACATGGGGAAGGCAAGGAATCAAGAATGCACAGAACACCATCTCTAGCAATAAAGGAAATGCAAATTAAAACCATGCTAAGATTCCACCTCACCCCTGTTAGAATAGCCATCATCAGCAACACCACGAACAACAGGTGTTGGCGAGGATGCGGGGAAAAAGGAACCCTCTTACACTGTTGGTGGGAATGTAGACTAGTACAACCACTCTGGAAAAAAATTTGGAGGCTACTTAAATAGCTAGACATCGATCTACCATTTGATCCAGTAATACCACTCTTGGGGATATACCCAAAAGACTGTTACTCCAGAGGCACCTGCACACCCATGTTTATTGCGGCACTATTCACAATAGCCAAGTTATGGAAACAGCCAAGATGCCCCACCACTGACGAATGGATTAAGAAAATGTGGTATCTATATACAATGGAATTCTAAGCAGCCATGAAGAACGAAATGTTATCATTCGCTGGTAAATGGATGGAATTGGAGAACATCATTCTGAGTGAGGTTAGCCTGGCCCAAAAGACCAAAAATCATATGTTCTCCCTCATATGTGGACATTAGATCAAGGGCAAACACAACAATGGGATTGGACTTTGAGCACATGATAAAAGCGAGAGCACACAAGGGAGGGGTGAGGATAGGTAAGACACCTAAAAAATTAGCTAGCATTTGTTGCCCTTAACGCAGAGAAACTAAAGCAGATACCTTAAAAGCAACTGAGGCCAATAGGAAAAGGGGAACAGGTACTAGAGAAAAGGTTAGTTCAAGAAGAATTAACCTAGAAGGTAACACCACGCACAGGAAATCAATGTGAGTCAACTCCCTGTATAGCTATCCTTATCTCAACCAGCAAAAACCCTTGTTCCTTCCTATTATTGCTTATACTCTCTCTACAACAAAATTAGAAATAAGGGCAAAATAGTTTCTGCTGGGTATTGGGGGGGAGAGGGAGGGGGCGGAGTGGGTGGTAAGGGAGGGGGTGGGGGCAGGGGGGAGAAATGAACCAAGCCTTGTATGCACATATGAATAATAAAAGAAAAAGAAAAAAAAAAAGAATGCACAGAAGGGTTTTGGTGTGAACAGCTAGGTAGAGGAGACACCATTCACTAAGACCAAAAACTGTCGACTCAGAAGAGGAGCTCAGGAGTTCTGTGTTGGTCGTGCTAAAGGGATGGCTATGGATATCCCACAGGTGATGTCAAGAAGGCAGCTTGATTTGCAGAGACATCAGGGTGAGCTAGACATTGAGGAGGGGGGGATGGTGCATGTAGATGGAATTTAACTCCACAGAGAATGAGGCTGTTGGAGAGAAGGTTGCTGTGGATGGAGCCCTGAGCACACCGACATATAAATGGTTTTGGCCATGGGGGAGGAACTGGTACGGTAGCAGGGAGAGGAGCCTGTGAGGCAAAGGACAGTCAGGCAAGAGAGGAAGAATCTTAAGAAGGTGGTCAGTTTCCTGGTTCACCCAGATGTCTGTGAGCCTCTGGCAGGTTGGAGCAAAATAGAAGGAGAGTTTGGCCCAAAGTAGGGCATCTGGAGAGTTGGATTCTCTCAGGCCTGAGCCCTGCAGGCTTGCTAGCTTCATGCCAAGTTCCAGGGTTAGGCATCCCTGGTTCCTGAAACGGGGAGAGGTAGCCCCAGCTAAGACAAATGGAAAGCCCTAAGGTATAGCTGAATGACCAAGGCTGCTGGTTCTTTTGGTAGCCAGGAAGTCCTTCCTTATGTCTGAGTGTACTACTTATTCTTTCAAAGTTCTCCCTTATAGCTCAGTCAAGCAGACCCCATCCTTTACATCCTTCTTATGGGTGAAGACAGAAAATCCTTTTGTTTCCTCCTGCTTTCGCTTAAATCTATATACCTCTTCCAGACTGCTACCTCCTTACCCTGAGGGAGAAGTTTCTCTTTCTTATAACAGCTCCTCTACTTCAGTTTGGATTCTGACAAAACTTAGGGATTCAGGACACATGGGAGAGATGGATTTAAACCCTGGTCTGAGCTTCTTGTGATTTGCCTCTGGTTCTAGAGGTTTCCTATTGGTCCCTACCTGCAATTGTTTCACTCAGCTGATTTGTAAGACCTGTCTTGAAGAATGTGTCCACAAGAGTGCTTGTTTCTGTTTTTGGCAATATGTTCACGGCCACCTGGCTCCTGGTGCAGCTCCAATTGGCTTCTGTTCCTGGTCTGCCCACTCCCGGCTGTTTGGGGGCAACCTGCCCCTGGGCCTGGGGCTGGGTTTGGTCCTCCTACCCCATCATCAGAGTTACCACCCCAGCTCACCAAGCTCTCTATGTCCCCAATCACTAATCTTCCCATCAGTGCCTTTTTTTCATCCATACTGCTGGCAGAAACAAGTGCTTTGTCAATGGAAAAGCCCTTTGGGGCAAACACAGGAAATTAAAGACTCCAAGCACATAGGAAAATCTATTCTTTTTCATGGATTTCTGCAATCCAATTGCTTTGGCTTCTGCCGAGTGCCTGGGATCTCCTGGTCATTGCTCACACCTGTGGGGGCTGGCTAGTCAGGGGATGTTAACCTGGAAGGCCTGAGATTCTGCCACCTATGGTTCATGCCTTTGGGGTCAGGAAGCCTGCCACAGAGACCCAGGTGTCTTGGCAGAGAAAGCCTTCAGAAGGTCTTTGACAGAATCAGCACCTGGAGTGGATTTGCTGATAGCCAACTGAGAAGAAGTGTTCTGGCAGAGGAAAAGTACACAAGTCCAGCCAAGCTCTAGGATTCTGAGTATAATATCTGCCAGGGATGAGCAGGAACCACCCATCATATGTTCTTGTCCTAGCAGGCTGTGTTACTCTTTATGAGTTTGCAACTCTGTCTATAAAATGATAGGGGTTGGATCAGATGGTATTTCAGGTGTTTAAGGGAGGGATAATTTATTTAACATCAGTGGCGCTCCATCCATGGGCTAGAACTTTCAGGAGCAACTAATAGTGTTTAGGGTCCCAAATCAAACAGGCTGTGTCCTCTTTGCTTCCTAGGATCAACGACTGTTCAGAAGCCAGGCTTGGGCTACTGCCTGGCAAGCCAGCATCCTGGTTCAGAGATTTGAAGCCCCTGCACCACCAAAGAGCTCAGACGGACATCCTTTTGTTTAAGAACTCCAAGACCTCATCAAGGGCATCTCAGTGTTGTGGCTGGGCTTTACTCACAGCTACCAAGGTGGAAGTCAAGTCCAGGGAGGAAGGCAGAGCGCAGGGGAAAGGCAGAGTGTCCCCTCAGTCTGGAGCATCAGCTGAAGGAGGAAAGAGCAGGCGTTTGGTGGAGGGAATCTGATTCACTTACCTGGGTTTGTTACCCTGTTCCTGTGGTAGGACTGGGCATGGAGGATGCAGCCAGCCCTGGGAGAAGCCCCCACCTCAGCATTCTGGTATCAGAAGAACGTGTGCCACAGGGTCAGGTAGACCAGCCTGGCCTCAGGGGAGCAGCAAGAGTAGAAGATGGGAGGTGAGGGGAAGACTAGAGAACCAGTAAGCATTAGGGTAGGGGTTCAGCATCCAACTACTTGAGTCTGCCAGGCCTTCTAGTCTTGGGCATATGGGATCCAGGATTCTCTTCATTGACCCTTGTATCTACTCACCTGTCTCAGTTCATCTGTGCTGCTATAACAAAAACACTTGTGACTGGGTCATTTATAAACAATAGAAACCTGTTGCTCATGGTTCTAGAGGCTGGAAGTTTAAGACTGAAGCACCATAAGATTTGGTGTTTGGTAAAGCCCCGCTTTCTGCTTCCAAGATGATGCCTTGGTGTTATTTCCTCACATGGCAGAAGGCAGAAGGACAAAAGTGATCAGAGTACTCCCTCTGTCTCTTTTATAAGAGTCCACTCACATAAGTCCACTCTCATGACTTAATCACCTGCAAAAAGGAAGTGATAATACTGTCACAGTGGCAGTTAAGTTTCAATACATGAATTTTGGGGAATACACTCAGCCCATAGCCCCATTCATCCTAGGGAAGTTTTTTAGTAGGCCTTCTTTGCCTCCCCATTCCCATCAACCTCTTTCCGATGTGTACCCCCTCCACCCACACACTCTGTGAACCCCATTCTTTCACTACTCTGACACTGTATTAAGTGACTCTTTCTAGCCTATGTCTGACCTTTCACATTCAATCTTAGAAACTAACTGACTTCTCACTCTTGTATATGGTCACCCCAGCTCTGGTTCACAGTCCTTTCTCCCCACCCTATAATACTGCTAGAAATCTCACTGTCACAAAGCATTGGCAGTCCCCAGAGTCTACCTTTGTGGACTCACAGTGTAGTTTTCTCTTGAAATGAAGAAGGGAACCAAGATACACAAGACACCTGGGTCAGCCATTTGCACACTTGCTTATAATTCTCTGAATTTGTTCCACCCTATTTATAACAAAAGTAGCTAACATTTACTGTTGACTAACTTTCTTCCAGGCAATAAGTGAAGTGATTTGTAGATGAAGAAACATGCTCAGAAAGGACAGGCACTTAGTGAATGCCCAGAGACACATAATCAGAGTGGCAGTGCCTGCCTGGGTTGCCAGCCTATGGCTTACTGAACTTTTGGGACCATCTTCTTCTGGTAGAAGTTCCTGAGACCCCCCTGTTCCCACTCATCTGCCCTTACAAGCCTTGGCCTTCTCTTGACCTAAATGCTATGGGCAGTTCCACTTTAGGCATTTGCTTATATCTGGTACATTCTTCCACAAGCTCCCTAAGAACAGCAGGACTTAATAGGGTTCCTTCATCCTCTCTCTGCCTTCTTCCCTCACTCTTTCTTCCACCCCTGTGTGGAGAGCAGCAGAGGTTAGGCTTGCCAAAAGTGACTTTATTTGTGTTTATTCTTTCATTAATGACTGTTTTGATGATCACAAAAACACCTACCATCTTGGTAAGGTAGAGCATAGCTGTCCCATCTTACAGATGAATAAGCTGAGGTCTGGACACATAAAACAATATAGTCAGTCATAAAGAAAGTAAGTTGTAGATCTCTGATAGTGTACACTTGTGTGCTGCAGTGCAGGCTGGCCTAGAGCTTGTTGATGACTGGCTGTAGTGGCCTGGCCCTGGACAGGGGCTCCCTCTTAGGAGAGCTGGAGGAGCCCATTCTCTGGCAGCCTATGGTCAGGTCAGCTGTGAAGACCAGAAGTTCTTGAGTGGCTGGAGGGAAGCAGGCAAAGATGGGCATTGTCACACCAAAGCCCTTCTCACTGTACTTCCTTTTTAGCTTCCCTGTCATGTTCTCTATGGGGACTGTGATGGAGTTTTCTGGGTAACTATTAAGTGTCATCCGCTCTTTCTCATCTCCCAGCAGGGCCCAGGAGGTGTGAGAGGGACTGCTGTCAACAGGCTCTGAGATCGATTCTTTTCTCACTCCATACTTCCATCTCCTCCACTCCTTCAGTTTCAATTACTGCCCACCCCAGTGATTCTCATTCCTTGCTTCAAGTTACAATCACTTGGGGAGCTTTAAAAAAATAGCAATGCTAGGCCTTGTCCCAAATCTGGTCAGTCAGAATCTCTGGGGCTGGGCCCAGGTGTTGTGCAGTCAGTGTTGAGAAGCACTGATCACATGCTCTTCCAACCCTGGCCTCTCTTCCATGTATTCTACCTGCTCCCTTGACATCTCTGCTTGGGTTCCCATGGGGGACCTCAAGCTTAACCTGCCCAAGTCATGTTCAGAGTCTGTTTAAGCCTGTTTCTCCTTCTAGGGCTCCTGCCTCAATTGAACATGACCTCCATGCAGCTAGTGGGTCAGCCTGGGGTCCACCACCGAGCCTGCCAGCCTTGTCTGTCTTTCCCATCTTGTTCTTGTTGAATCCGTCATTCTGTGAAGATTCACTTCAGCAGTGGTAACAGAGGAATTTGAAATAACAGTGTTCAAATGAAATAGAAGTGGACTTCATTTTCACATAAAAGCTTGGAGTAGGTAATTCAGGGCTGATGTAGCAGACCCATAATCACCAGGGGTCTGGGCTCCTTCTAACTCAGGTGGCCTTGCTCTTCTTGATGGGTAGCTTTGTTTTCTTTGTCTAAGATGATTGCTCTGATTCTGAACGTCACTTTCCCATTCCCAACAGTGGGAGAGAAAAGTGAATGCAAGTGACCATACCCCTCCCTTCAGGGGTACACACAGGATGCTGTTCACATCCCATAGACCTGAAAATAGTCAAATGCTCACACCTGGCTATAAGGGACTCTAGAGTCCTGCTGGATTTATTTCCAGGACTGTTTTCAATTCTTCCATCTCTCCCTCTCTTCCACCATTCTTGGGTTTCAAATCCATCATCTCATGCCTCGCCTGCTACAACCAGCAAAATTGGTTTCCCTGCATCATACAGCCTGGTTTTTCCTTTGCCTCCTGGGTGATATTTCTTAAATGAAAGTGAGAACTGATCCTCTGTTCAGCCACTTACCACTGCCCCAAGGATCAGGCCTGAGACTTAGTGGGTCCCCAAGGCCATTACCATGTGACCTGGTCTTCTGGTTCAAATCTGACTTCTCTTCCTGGTTGTCGGCCACCAGCACATGGTCTGAGTCCAATGGGTGGAATACACTTTATCCACGGCCTTTGCTCCTGTTGCGTTCTCTGTTACAGCATCCCCTCCACCATTATTTCCTGTTCCTCCTAGCCCCCTTTGCTTGTCCTTCGGATCTAAGATTAGCTGACCTTTCTCTGGGTAACCTCCTCTGCCTCCTGACTGAGATAAGGATGTTCTGCCACACAGGCTTATGGCACCCTATCCTGCAATTAGAGCATCCCAGGTTGTGCTATGTTATGTGTGTCATCAATCCTTACATTCTGTGGACTCCATCTGACTATAAGCTCTAAGCTGGCAGGGACTCTTGCCTGCCACTTGCTTGGCACTGTGGCTGGTCCATAGGAAGTACTCATTAAAAGTTGACATTGGAGAGGATTGGTGAGGCCTAAGGATCCACCAATCTTCTTGGATCACCAAGAAGATGAATGTGGTACACTCTTAGAGATGGAGTGTGGGGCAGAAACCTGTGTTTGGGGTTTGAACACTGGCCTGAAGGTGTCCATGAAGCTGTTAGGGTCATTCAGGCTGCTGGGTGTTGGATATGGACCTCTGGGGAGATGTCCTGCCCAAATCAACTGACACTGAATTCACTAGCCCAAGGTTGTGAAGGTCAAGGCTGGCAAAAGGTAATGTGATGATCTTGATTGTCAACTTGACTGGATTGAGAGGTGCCTAGCAGATTAGTAAAGCACACCTCTGTGCATGTCTGTAAGAGCGCTTCCAGAGATGTGGCACGTGGAATACCAATTGAGGGGTGTAGACTTGCTCTGAATGTGAGTGGCACCATCCAATAGGCTGGAGTCTAGATGGAACAAGAAGTGGGAGAAGGAGGAAGCCAGCTGGTGTAGGCATGCTCTCTCCTGCTCTCTGCTTCCTGCCACCATGATGTATGTCACATCCTTCCACCACAGCATTACTATCTCACCACAGCCCAGAAACAATGGAGCCAAGCAACTACGGACTATAACTTTTTGAAACCATGAACCTCCCCCAAAAACTCTGTTTTCCTTTAAGATGTTTTTCTAAGCTATTTGTCTCAGTGCCGAAAGTCTGACTAACACTGATAGCCATTTGGGGGTTCCTGGCAAAGAGCCACTTTCTACCTTCTGTTCTTGGGTAACTTCCTCTCTTTCTAAATTCTCACATTTCCCCCTTACATGTTGGAGGGGGATCATGCTGACTAAACAGGATTGAGGCCACTCCCTTTTTAAGTCCTGCTTAGACAGTCTCTCAAAATAGTTCTCCAACATGCAGAAGGAAAGCCACGTTGGAAATGCATTGGGGTGTTTTTAATATCACAGTGACTGGGCAATTTCACTAGTATTTAGAACCAGAGACTAGATTGAGAAGATTAAATGGTTTGCATAGCCAAAGACAGGCTGCCATTTAAGACAAAGCGTCCCAATCCACATGCCTATACTGCTTCCCTTCTTGAAGAATGAATGTGGGGTGATGTAGCAGAAGTTTCTGGCAGGGCAGTGTTGCAAGCCTGCATTGAAAAAACATTTTTTTTTGTCATCAGCCAAGCACTGTCTTCACTGCATATTCTCATTTCTTATCTACAGAAAATGAGTTTTAGGTGGGGGACATGGCTTAAGTGGTAGAGCACCTGCCTAGCAAGCACAAGACCCTGAATTCAAACCTAGTACTGCCAGAAAAGAAAGAAAGAGAGAGAGAGAGAGAGAGAGAGAGAGAGAGAGAGAGAGAGAGAGAGAGAAAAGAAAGAAAGAAAGAAAGAAAGAAAGGAAGGAAGAAAGAAAGAAAGAAAGAAAGAAAGAAAGAAAGAAAGAAAGAAAGAAAGAAAGAAAGAAAGAAAGAAAGAAAGAAAAATAGTCTGGTGGAGAGATTTCAGTGAGGCTATGGATAAGGAACACTGCTGAGGGGGTATAGGGTCTTTCCTGGGACAGTCACATTCTATGGCCACACAAGTTAAGTAAGGTTGGCCACACTGTCTATTAGTGGTGCTACTGCTATAGCACCCAGAATGTGAGCCACCAATTTTTGCTTTTCCATCTAGGGAATTGGAGCTCTGAGAGTCTTTGAGTCCATCTGTCCTTTCAAGACAGGACCCGTTGAGCTTGTGGGAGTGAGCATATGAGCCAATTGGTTAAGTGTGCAAGTGTGAGGCCTCTGTCCCTCTGTGCAGCAATATTGATGAGAAGAAGGCTGTATCTTTCCACATTTGGTGATATTAAAAGGAGGAGCAGGGAATACACAGACACAGGCTGATGTGTTGAGTTCTCCTTGCCACTACAGAAGAAAAGTTAGGAGACCTGCATGGGGTCTCTTGGCTATAGCCAGTTTAGGGATATTCATCTATAGCTCCAGTTCCATTTTTCAAAATTGTCAAGGTCAGTTTCCTCATTTCCAGCCCATCCATGGTCACCATGCTTAGTGTCTCCAACTCCAATGTGGTTGACTCTGCCCCTGTCACCTGCATCTGGACTCTGGTCAGGCTAACACCTATCCACTGACCTCCTTCCAGATCCTCATTTCCATGTTGGAAAGAGCCCAAGTGGTCCTGTGTACAGAGTTGCCTCTGGGATAGGGGACCCTTGCATAACAGAGCAGGAATGAGTAGGATTACATACAGAGCTCTGGAAGGGAGGTCAGTCCAGGCCTTTGTAGTAGCTGTCAGTTTCTAGAGGTTCACATGTCTCAATGACAAGCTTTGCTTTAAGATGAATCCTGTTTCAAGAGCTCTGTGGCATTGTGGGAGATCCAAAGACACTCACTGAAGCATCCTTTGGAGGAATCTGTAGCTGGGATTGGGGCTATTCCTGAGTAAGGATTGAAGGTCAGACAGTGGCCTGAGCAGAGGCTGATTCTGAGGTCAGGATTAGAAGCTAGTCTGAGGCAGGGTCATGGTCAGGGTCTGCAGGGTTGTGTTTCTTTTGGGGTCTTAACACTCAACACTTCTTACAGAGTTTTTCTATTTTATCCTGGCTCAATTCCTGGAGGGATTGCTCTACCTTCAGCACTCTTTTAGCTGTTACTCTTGTTTTTGGTTTTCATTTCCTGGGGTTCAAGGCACCACCATACTCCTTCTCTGTGATGGAAAATTCAGAACAACACGGAAAACCCTCAGAATCCAAAGCCCTCTGCAGCTTGAGCTGCAATTGGGGGAGGAGAGGGCAGAGCTGGGGCCTGGTGTCCTGCCAGGGCTGGCAGCTGGATGAGCAGCTGTAATGGGATTAGGGCTGGCTGTGCCCACCTCCCTGCATGCTGCCTCAAAGCCCTCCTTCCCTCCTCGGCATCCTGATTAGGATGCAGCCCTGGCTCTACCTACCCCAGCCAGGCCCGGCTCATTGCCCTCTCCTCCCCAGCCAGGCCAGTGCCTAGCAACCCTTACAGGGAAGCCCTTTCCCACCGCCGTCCTGGCCCCTCACCCTCTCCCTCAGCTCTGAGCACACACAAAGCACGACTTGCCTTTTTATCATTGGGATTAAAAAAAAAAAAACATCGAAAAGGAGTCAGCTGGTCTCACCATATTTTTCTGATGTTCCTATTCCAAGAGTCTTTTCTGAAATCCCAAATTTCCTTTCTAGATTCTTAGGTTCCATCAGCAATTCTCAGATTAGTTAGAAGACTATAGAATTTTATTTTCCAAGTCCTGTGGACCATTTTAGGAAGTCAAATTCTAGAATAGCAGGATTTTATGGCAAGGGTCTCATCCCAGTGGGTGGTATCCTAGCATTTAGTTATTGTATTACAGAGGTGTCTGTGGTCCAGAAATGCAGTGTGTAGTTGTGGATCAGAGTGACAAGGGTTAAGAGATATTGGGGCATGGAAACTGCATTTTTTAAAACTCTCTTTAAATTGCAGTTTCTGAGGCAAAGTGGGGTTCATTGCTGGTAAAGCAAGCACTGTCCTGCTGCCCTTGGCATGGAGCATGAGCAAAGAAAGAGCTGGATCAAGTAGCTTGCATCTGCTTAAGGGAGACAAATCTGAAACAGAGACAGACAGTGAGCAACATGTCAGATGCCAAAAAACAGCAAGCCAGGCATGGTGCACATCTCTAATCCCAGCACCTGGTAGGCTGAGGCATGAGAACTGAGAGTTTCAGGCCAGCCTGGGCTATATAATAAGACCCTGTCTCAAAAAAAGGAAAAAACGAGAGCAAGAGCAAGCAATGAGTAATCATTACTTTATCATATTTACCCTGTGCTGGGCACTATTGTCATTTAGAGTTATATAAATTATATAATATATATAATTATATATTATATATAATTATATATAAAAAATATATATATAATATAAAGAGTAACTTAAAAAGCAAATGCTCTTATTCAGCCTCAATTTCCACATGAGGAAACTGAGGCACAGAAGATTAGATGACTTGTCCAAATAGCAGAACCAGGCTGTGAACCCAGTAGTCTGTCTCTAACATCTTCCTGCTGCAAGGTGAGGGGTGGAGTGTGATGGGGGGTGTTGGCTCACACAGTGTGGCAGGGACATGTG
Source organism: Castor canadensis (assembly GCF_047511655.1). NCBI lineage: Eukaryota > Metazoa > Chordata > Mammalia > Rodentia > Castoridae > Castor > Castor canadensis. Next base: position 89,625,364 of record NC_133387.1, read on the forward strand.
AGGGGAGGCCTAAGGAAGATGAAAGATGATGCATATGGGTAACTAGGGAAGGTAGTTGTGTTCCTGAGGAAGTAAGCTGGTTCTTCTAGTAACAAGGACCGAAGGGGTCTGTGCTTTGGGGCTGGAGGGAGGCTTTCCACGGGGACCTGGTGGGAGCAGCAGATTCAAGAGATGCTTGTGGCTGTTGCCCTACAAAGATCCCTCTACTCATTCTGCTTACATTCTGTGTCCTCTTCTCCCTGCCATAGTAGATAGATTTCATCCCTTCTGAAGAAGTATTCTCAAAACGCAAAGAAGGAGGTAAAAGAGACAGTTACCTGGTGGTGACAGGGCGAATCAGGCTGGCTTATTATAAGCAATTAGAAACTCCTCTTTTCCTGTGGGGGACCTAGCCCAGTGAGAAACAAAGTATGGATTTAACTCCCTGAGGAAACTGGGCAGAGGCACAGGAGAGTGGGAGGGACATGAAAGAGCATCCTTGACCCTCCCTGAACACCTGGCCTCTAATGCTGTGCTGTCTGTTCTGCCTGAAGACACCATGACTTTGAGGTCAAGCCGAGTGAGTTGGCAGAATCTTTGAACAAATTACTTTATCTCTCTGAGACTTGTTGTTTTTCACTTGTAAACCAGGAATCATCATAATCCCTAATCAATACAGCTTGACACGGAGCCCAGGAAACAAGCTACCAATATAACTGGGCATGGAACTTGACATCTAATAAGTGTACAATAAACAGTAGTGAAACATGGTTGTGCTCCTGAAACAGTTCTTTCTCTCAGTTTCCCCATCATGGTACAGTGTAGATAGGAGTTGGTGACTCACTTATTGAATCAATAAACATTTCCTGAGCCAGACATTTTCTGAGCATAGGCTTGATGCCAAGCACTGGAAATGGAGCAAGATGGACATGGGCTCTGACTTCAGTGAGCTTCCATCAGTGGAAGGTCCTGGTCCTAATCTAGCCCTGACTTTCCCCCATCTGAGAGGTGAGAGCTGTGGTGGGCTGAGTCTAAGGCTACCAATATTACTGCCTCTGGCACACAAGCCCATACAAGTCCTTCTGCTTGAATGTGTGTTGAGCCTATAAATAAGATGGGGTTTTGCTCTCCTAACTTGACCAGTTATGTGGGAAAGGGGAGAGGACTTTATGGATGTTGTTAGAATCTCTAATGCATTGACTTTAAGTTTATGCACAGGTTGCTTATCCTGAAAGGGCCTGAGCTAATCAGATGGGCCCCTTGAAATAAGGCACTTGGACATCAAGGATAGACAGGGAGCAGAGTCCTGTGGGCTGCCCTGTGGGGAGGGGGTATCATGGCAGTACATGGTAGGTGACTTCTAGAAGCTGAGATCTGGTTCCACAACCACAAAGTTCTGCCAACACCTGAGAGAGGACCCTAGGCCTGGCTGGAACTTTGATTTCAACTTTACAACTGGGCAGGATACCTAGTCCAGATTCCAACCCATGGACACTGTGACACACACACCAAGCACATTGTTTAATCCACCAAGTTTGCAATAACTTGTTGCACAACAGTAGAAAAAAATGAATACTATACAAACCCCACCTTTCCTGACAGCCCAAGTCACCTTGCCAGGTCTTAATCCCAGGGGCCCCAATGAGTGTCTAGCAGACAATTCTCCCATCAGCCATGGCAAAGGATTATTTCATCAGCTGCCAACCTGCTTCCAAAGTTGGTCATCAAAGAACGTTCTATTTGCCCTACTTTTAGTATAATTATCAGCAACATTTGCATGACATCGAGTCAGTGTTCAGCCTGTCACCGGCCCCATATTATCCTGAGCTGCTTTTCTGGGAAAGGCTGTATCCATGCCTCTTGCAGGCTGCCTCCTCCCACACAAATTATCTGTAATTTCCATACCTCCATGTTTGCTGAGGCCCTGTGTTGAAGATGAGGCTGTGGAGCTGGGGTATACTGTCATTTTCAAGGCATTCAAGCCAGGCTCCAGGAAGCTACAGGAACAGCAAGTGGGACCTAGCTTTGCCTGTGGCACCTGAAGAAAGGGATGGATGGCGGGCAGAGTGTGTAGGTGTCTAGTCTACTCTAACAAGAGTGGGAGCCAGACCCTGGCAGCAAACCTGCCCCACCAGAGAGCAAGATGTGTGCAAAATTGCTCTTAAATACACACAATGGGGCTGGTTTGTAGGAGTGGAAAGAGGGGTCTTTTCTATAGCAGAGGAATCCAGGATATAAACTCCAAGGTGTGCAGAAGGTGAAGGAGAGATAAGAAAGAAAATTCTGTGGAGAAAGAGGAGGTGGGGTGAGACTAGAAATATTTCATTTTCCTTCAACCAGCACCCCCTGTAGTACATTAAGCTCCCAAGGGTAAACAGCCAAGTTCCCAAGAAGGGGACTAGAGAGGTGAATGGGAAATGTCACTCACTATCTGACAAGAATTGCTTGACAGTGATGAAGCTATGCCTCTGCCAGCAGGCTGGCTGCTGCCTGAGATTCTGCAGGAGAGAAAACATCTCTATCTTGGTACAGAAGGTATCCTTTCAGACCGCAGATCTGTGCATGGAACGTGTGTGTGCATGTGCCCATTCCTGTGGGTGCATGTGCCCATTCCTGTGGGTGCATACTGGCCACTCTGTGAGTGTGCCTCTGGGCATGCATGTTGCATGGGAATGTACATATGTGTGCAGAATGTGCTTATGTGCAGCAATGTCGATTTAGGCATTCACTCCTCTGAGCAGGAGGGTGCACTGAATTTCTAAGAATACAGGATGAGGAGACCCAGGGCATTTGACTCTGTACCTGGATCTCTTGCTTTAACTTTGGACTTCAAGTAACTACTTCTTTCACCACCTCACTGCTAACACACCCATACTTTCCCATTCCCTAGAAGCACGTCTTCCTTTCTCAGAGTTACAGTTCAGGGGAGAAAAAGAGAGCTCAGGACTAAAACCTAGAGACCTGCACTTAGAATTTATAGACCTGCACTTAGAATTTACAGTTTCCCATTTCTTGCCCCTGAAACCACCTGCCTGACGGTCCTTCTTCCCCTGCTCATCCTTATCCACTGCAGACTCTGTGGTGGGTGGAGACTTAGGGTACTCAGGCCTAGCCTCTAAGGAGTTCTGAGCCTCTGAAGATGGCCCTCCCTCCTCAGCTTTAGGCATTTTCTGAGGAAGCTGCAGGGTTTCTGCTATACCTGGACCACAGGTTGCAAAACATCAAACTAGGCAGAGACCTCACCTTCATTCCTTGGTGTCTCAGAGCACCTCTGTTCTGAGGATCAGGGTCCACAGGGCACCTGCTCTGGACTTACAGCTTGCCACCTTGGGATGCTCACATTCAAAGCATGGAGCAGAGGGCTCACAACAGTTGTTCAGACTGCTCATGTTGCACAGTAGAACCCCTGGGGAGCTTTCAAAATGCTTTTGCCCAAGCCTCTCCACAGACCAATTATCTAATTATCTCTGGTGGTGAGGCAGGCAGGGGTATTTTAAAAGCTCCCTGGGGACTCTGTGGCATCAGGAGGATTGAGAAGCCCTGGCCCCAGGTACAGTGAGTATTCTGTACATATCAGCTCTCTACCATAAAACACCTGTGTCCTCCAAGGTGCTGTTGCTACTGAGTGGCGCCAGACTTGGACTGGGCTGAGGCCCAGGAGTCACACAGGGAATTGCTGCTCGGGAGAGATGAATGCTGGGTAGGGTGACCTGGCATCCATCTCCCTCAACCATGTCTCTGAAAATTGAATTAAAACCCATATTTTTCAGCTGCTGCCCGCCTGGCTGGCTGGCTTGTGGAAGGAGGCGAGGCAGTGAGCACCTCAGGGTAGGGAAATGTGGGCGAGGAGACCTCCAGTCCCTCTCCTAGTGAAAGGAAGGAGGTTCAAGGGGACTCTGGGAGAAGACCATTCCTGGGGGGTAAAAGGGGACCCTTGGTCTTTCTTCCCAAAGCCTGGTAGGAATGGTGGACTGCCTAGCTTGGAAGGTCAAGGTCAGAACTTGAGACAAATATGACTTTTTGGGTGAGTAGAGAGAGTAGAGAGGAGAGAGACTCTGGCCCTGTCCTTGGAGGTGCTCAGCCTAGAGGGAACAGAATGGCATTACTCCTGCTCACAGAGGGCCAAGACTGTTTAGGGAGACCAGAGTCAAATGCCTGAAATAGGCAGAGACACAAAACACAAAAGCTGACCTGTGCTTCCAGAGCGTTGGAAGAAAGCACAAGGTAGGAAGACAAGTAGCTGGGCACCAGGGTGTGAGGTATAAGTGCCCAGTCTAGTAAGAAAGTCACCTGTGTATCTTCAGGCTAATTCTGTTGCCTCTTTGGGCTCTTGTATTCATAGGGAAGGGTTGGGCTGAGCCACCTACCTGATTTCTGGCGGCAATATGTCTTTCCATGCCTCATTCAGGACAATACTAATAGATGAAGCTGGGACCAAAGGCCAAGTCTATAAGGGCTGCTAGGTTATCTAGTACCTTAAAGAGAATTCAAGAGGACCCCCTCCCTAGGAGAATCAAATAGGAAAAAAAAAAAAAGCATGTGTTTGGGTGACTCAGGGCATACCTGGTTTTGTGGGCAATGGATTTCCATCCCACTGTACCCTTGCCCTTTCCTTTGGGTAATAACACCAATAACATCAGAGCTCTGACCGCTCTGTAGTTATAGTCAGCTAGGGGCTCACCTTCCAGCCACAGACGCTGAAACAAAGGGAGAACAGGTGAAGGGGATGGGTGTGAGCAAAAAAGATGGCTGGATTCCTCCCCTACTTGGCTGGCAGACCAGGGAGAGAGGAAGGTGTGCTCAAGACATGCACCACAACAACTGCACTGACTGCCCACATCAAGCATGGGAACACAGAACAGAGGGCAAGGAACCTGGAACCTGGAGTGAGACCTGGAGCAGAAAATAAACCACACACTGGATGCAGAACTGCAAAGTCTAGGGACCCTCGTTCAGGGAACATGCCATCCACATTGCTGGAATCAGCTGGCCTGCTATAGGTGACCCTGATCCCTGCCCTCCCACACACTCCCTTGCCTCAACTCCTCCTGATTTGCAAGTTCCTGGCAGCTGTGCCTTACCCTCACAGTTTACGGAGCACTTTCACACATGGCATGTCATTTGATCTTTCCAGCATTCAGGCTGGAGGCAGATGAGGGAAGCCAACTCTCAGCCTATGCAACAGGCTAGGAAGGAGTATAGCTTGCTCTGGAGAGGAGTCCTGTCTGTCTGACTCCAGGGCAGCACTGAGCCCTCCAGTCTCCAAAAGAGTCTGTGTGTTCCTGATATGGAGAAGACTGGCACGCTCCTCTGGGCAGCTTTCTTGGATTGAGTGGGACATGAGCCACGCCTGCTAACAAAGGGGAGGGTGGCAAGGCCAGTACTCTCTGGGTGGTAAGGAGGGATCGTGGATTTTCTGTCTGCACCTTGGGAACTCCAGGCAACTTTCTGAGACCTCAGAGTGCCTCCTCACAGTTTCTGCATGGCTCTTCTTCATCCTCCAGTCATCTCTTCAGTCAGATTTGCACCTCAAGGGAATGTTCCAGACTGTCTCCTCATCTTTTCCTCCTTGGGGACTTCTCAACTAGATGGCCACAGGACTTGGGCCCACAGGGAGGGCCAGGACAGAGCCTGCTGGCAGAACTGGGGAGATGGGGTATGGAGTGAGCACCTGGGCTGCTGTTACCTGGGGTAGTGATCACACACAGAGCAGAGGCCAGCAGGAGCCACTGTGGGATAGGGTTGGGGTAGGCTGAGGGTATGTATGCACTTGCCTGAGAATAGGTGATTAACAGCTCTCAGCTTTGGCTCTACCACAACTGGCTATGCAGCCTTGATCTGTATGGTCTCCTTCATTAAGCCTCAATATACCTATTTGTACTAGGAGAAAATTGAGCAGAACCACAATAAGTAACCATAGTAATTTATTCAGCACCAATAAATAAAGGAAAACAGTGGAAACCTATTATGGTGTGCATGCATTATTCTTATTGAATGCTGGTGTCAAGACCTTTGGTGTAGGTACTGATTCTCTACCATAGGTGAAGAAGCTGAGGCTCAGAGAGATCAAGCCACTTTACCCACGCTCACAGAGCTGGCATGCAGAAGTCTGATTTATTTTAAGATACCTCTGTCCTGTAAGCACCCCCACCTCTTTTCTGGCTATGGAAGTGTTCTCTAGGACACAAAATTTGAGGACATTCAGATAGGGACCTCCAAACCAGCTAACCCTCCTAGACCCGAGCTGTGGGGACAGAGAAGCCCCAGGAGGATCTGGGACTTGCTTGAATGGAAGGCTTCCCAAAGGAGGGAAAAGAACAGGCTCAAGGTCTTGGGGAGGAGAAGCTAGAGGGTTTTTCACTCCGGATGTCATGCCAAGCAAGGAAAAGGAAGGCAGTGAGCCCCAGGAAGGCCGACTCTGCCCAGAAGCTCCGCGACAGAGCTGGGGGTGGCTGTCACCTCCGCATCCGTGCCCTGGTGTGTGTGGGGTCTCCGCCACAGCTCTTGTTGGTGTCGGTGCGGCAAGCTGGGTCACCACAACGCTCCTCATCCTGCTGCCCTTGGCCTAACCCCGCCTCCGGGCGCTCATTGGCCTGCACCCCACCCCCAGCCTGCGAAGCCGCGGGGGAGGCGGTGGTCGGTCGCCTCCCTCGGGGCCCCGGCCTGGGTCGCGGCGGAGGGAGGCGGCGTCTCCTGCGGGACAGAGGCGGCTGGGCGGCCGCGCGCGGCGTGGGGCTGGCGAAGGCAGGCGAGGAGCGCCTCGCTTGGCACCGGGCGGTGACTGACAGCGGCGGCGACAGCGGCTCCGGACCAGCGCGGTCCCCGCGTGCGCACACGCACACGCCGCCACGCAGACACAGGACCCCGGCCGCCTGCGGCCACACTGACGCGGAGACCCGCGCAGCGCGCGCCCCTCGGCGCACGGCTTCATCCCCGCGCGGCGCCCGGCGCGGACTCGCTGGCTGCGCGCCCTCCCCGCGGATTCTGCCCCGCGCCTACCCGCAGCCCCGCGGCCCGGCAGCCAGGCCCGCAGCGAACAGGTAAGGGCCGTCCCCTGCCTTTCCTCGTCCAGTTCCAGATCCTCGCCCAGCGGAGACCTCGGACCCCCTCCTCCCGCCCGGTGGTCTAGGGGAGCCGCGTCCTCCACTGTCCGAGAGCAGGCGCAAGCCAGCGGGAGGCAGAGCTCCCGAACCCGAAAGGAACCTCTCTCTCCCGCCTCCGGCCTCCTTGCTCCTCCAAGTGTTTGGGGCTACTGCCTGGGGCGACCATCCCTGTAGCCCACTGGAGTGAAGATCGGCCGAGGCCGGTGCCAGGAAGTGACAACCAGAGGCAGGATGACACTGCGGCCAGCGGGACCCCAAGGACCTGCCTCCCTTCCCCAAGGCAGGCAGACGCGCCCAAGGGGATTCGGAAGGCGAAGCTGGAGGGGGTCCCCTGGCCAGGTGATGCAGTCGGTACAGTTAGAGGGGTGGGCGAGCGATGTGGCGGGTAGAGGTGGGGGAGGTGACAGCGTAGAATGCCCCCTATGGTTTTACATTCCGATTGTTCAAAAGAGCCAGTCTCTGGGTTTCCCGCGGCACGGAGAGGTTGGGGTCGGGGATGCCTGGGCTTTGGCGGTCCCTCAAGGAAACGCCCTGCGGGGCCTGTGGGAGAAACACGTTGCCTCCCCAGGCTGAAGTGGGCCCACTCGGACCCCCGCCGGCTTCCTTAAAGGACCAGGCTCCTGCAGCAGCTGCAGGAGGGGGCAAGGTCCTCAGCTGGACCTGGGCGAGTGTGTTGTGTGTGTGTGTGTGGTCAGAGGGACCAGGCAGCAGTGGATGAAGCTAGACCCCCAGGAGGGAGCGCACCGGGCAGGGGATGAAGGCACTTCTCACGGAGCTAGGTGGTGGAGCCCCACTCCAGGAAGGAGCTCAGGCCCCCCTCCAGACCATCCTGGCGGGGGGGAGGGGTGGACTCCTGTTGATTCTTCAGAACCTTTCAGCAGGTGCATCAGACTACCATAACCCATCCCCCACCCCACCCCCCCAAAACGACGAAAACAAGACAGCAGGGGTGAGGGGGGGTGGGCTGGAGGGGACTGCACTCAGGATGTGGAGCAGCAGTTTGCTCTGGGACTGCAGTTGGCCAGGGGGCAGACAAGCATCCTGAAGGTCAGCCTGAAGGCTCCTTGGTGGCTGTGGGCTTTGAAGAAGATGAGAAATAGTTTGAGTTTTAGGGGCTGAGGCAGCAGGCAGGATGGGATTTGCTCAGGAGGCCCCCACTCTGAGTTTGGCATTGGGAGCAGGTGGGATTAGTGGAGCCCTCAGCTGAGTGCAGATCTTCTGTTCCTCACTGACCTAAGATGGGGCAGGCAGAGGCTCCAGTCTGGACACCAGCTGAAATTTGAACACACAAGTAAGAGCAGGACATGCTGGGGTGGGCCCTGAGCCAGATCTTCCAAACAATCCATCAACAAGTGTGTGTGGAGAGCTGGATGCCATCGCTTTCCTCTTCTGCCATCCGTGTGGCTCATGGGTGTGGAGTGTCTGGGATAAGATCCCTGGGTGTTTGGTCCTCTGTGTGGTGAGGACATGTGTCTGTGGGGGTGGCCTTTGGAAGGGCCCTTTACTGCACTCTCAGGACTAATCCGTTATGTGTGAGGGTCAGGCTGTTGGGGGTTGATTGAATGAACACTTCAGGACCCATCTTTTTTCACTTTTAACCTCTCTCTGCCTCATTCCTACTATGGACGCTCTCTCCTTGTGTGTTGAAAGTAAATACATGTGGTGGGTGTTTACAAATCATTGCATGTGGTGAAAGGCTGGGAAAGACAGGAGCCAAGGCTACAAAGGTGGCTTTCCCCTTGGGGACACGGCTTAGGTTGACTGTCCCAGGTTGCTGGCTTCCAAGGTATGAACATTTCAATGACTAGGACTGGCATTGTGGAGGACACCTTGTGCTGTCTGAGGACAGAACCCAGGTATGCCAAGTGCAGACCAAGAACTCAGCTCAGTGCCTGGAGGGCCTTGCTCACCTGAGAGCCACCCACAGTGGAGCTGCCCTCAGGGGTGATGATGCATTTCCTGTCCTAGGGAAGAATTCCAATAGAGACCCTAGACAGGGGCTACCATCAGGGCTTTCTGGCCTAGAAGGACAAGAGGCCTCGGGAAACCTTGCCTCTACTGAATAAAAGACTGTGATTCCAGAGTCTGAACAGGTTGGGCTTCGTGGTCCAGCTGCCTGGCAACATGGAGGCTGGAGGCTCTTCAGCAGCGATGTGTTTGTACCGAGCTCTGGATGCCGTCAGAGGCACATAGTGACAGCCACCCCCACAGTGACACACAGAGAGGGAGTGACACACAACCGGGGAGTTATGTAGGCTTACCATGACACCTGCCAAGGAGCTGGAGCACAATAGAGACATGCAACGCCAGAAAGACAAACCCAAATAACCTCTTGCACAGATCTGGGCACACCTGGGGTCTCAGGGATGGGCCCTGGGATAGTAAAAGTCTTCCTAATGGAGGAAGACCAGATGCTGAATGTTAATTGAATAGACAAAGTGTGTGTGTATGCGTGCGTGTGCGTGCATGTGCGTGTGTGTGTGTGTGCGCGCGCGCATGTGCCTAGAACAAGGGTCGGCAGCCTTTTTCTGTAAGTCTTGTAAATATTTTAAGCTTTGTGGCATTGTACTCTGCTGCAGTGACTTCATTCTGCTGCTTATAGTCTGAAAGCAACTGTAGCCAGCCATAGAGGATGTGTGAACAAAAACAAAACGTGCTGATGTTCTGATAAACTTTATTTGCGAATGCTGAAGATTTGAATTTCATGTGATTTGCATGTGGCATGAAATAGGGTTCTTCTCTTCTTTCTGACCAAGTAGAAATGTACAAGCCATTCTTGACAGGCTGGCTATAGAAAAATAGGGTACAGGCTGGGTCCAACTAGCAGGAAGGGTGTGCCAGTGCCTGGGTCACAAGGTTTGAAAAGGGAAAGGACCAAAGAGGTTGAAGAAAGAGGGGCTCTGGAAGCCCAAGAGTCCAGAGGGCACCCTGGATGCTTCACTGCATTTCCCCTGGAGCTTATGGTTCCTGTCTGTCTAATGGGTTTATCTCAGGAGAAATCTCCTGGCCTAGCACTCCACTCTGCGTGGCCTTTACTGCATCTATAGGATGTGGCCCATTCTGAGGCGACTTGGACAACAGGCCATCACCACCGGAGCTTGTCAAGCAGCAACTGAGTCCCCTTTCCTGTTTACCCTCTGTGCCCTGGTCTGTGCCCCCCACTGGGAGAGAGACCACCTGAAGCCTATCATAGCCTTCATTTCCATACAGGACTTGAATCTCTCAGTGAATGTGACAAGACCTGAAATACTTGAGAAAGGAGAGAGGGGATCGTCTGCTCAGTGCTGGGAAGCTTGGAGGAGGGCAGGTACAGTCAGGGAGGGCTTCTGAGAGGTGGAGTTTGGAGGTTGAGTTGACCTTGAGGCCTGGCTGGACTTGTGCTCCCTACCAGCTCTCCCTAGACTTAAGCATTTATTTGGATGTCCTCACCTTTCCCCCGACAAAGAGACACAGCACAAAGTTGGTTGAGGACAAACCCACAGCAACTTTGCCTGCACCTGGGGATCTCCCCACTTCTCACATGAGGCTGTGTAGTGAGCCTGCTCTGCCTTCTGTTTCTTCTCTTCTGGACATGGGACATTTTCCTATCACTTGCCTGAAGGTGGGCTAGGGAGATGGTTCTCTCCAGTTTTCCTAAGTTTCTGGGTTCTGTCTTCTCTTTCCATTCCAGATGTCTACCACCTCTGCCCTGGTCCAGCAAGGGGCTCCTGGTGGCTTTTCACCTGCATACCTCTCTGCTCACCACTCTTCCCTAGGCAGAAGCTTTATGTTCTCCCCCTGCCCAGAACTCTTTGGTATCCATCTCTCCTCATGGTACAGCCCTCCACTGTCCCCAGGTCCCAGATGGCCCCAGTCTTCCACCCACTGTTCCTCATATCTTGATGTCTTGTTGTGCCCCTGGACACCCCTGGTCACAGTCCCAAACCATCCAGCAAGCACTCACACCAGCTTTCTGGGCAGCCACCATGTGTCTGCGTATGCACTCTGCCTGGCAGAGCTGGGCTCACACCCACTCACAGTCATTGCACGTGAAGAAGTGCTCATCCAGGCTGGCCACCACTCCTGTCCTGAGCTGCACTCTGTCCAAGGTATGCAGTAAACTTTATCCATAGGCAATGGGCAATGGCTCCCTGACTCCCACTTCTCCCAGTTCTTTCTCTCCCCCCTCCCTTCCCTCTGTCCTTTGTCCCTCGTCCTTTGTCTTCTGCCTTCTCCTTACCTCTCCGCTTCTCTGGCCTAGGATGGGGCAGCTGTCCAGGACTCCCCATAGAACAGGAGCTGTCCCTGGACTCTTGGGTATGAAAGGGGCTCCTCACAGGACAGTTTTGGAGGATTTTGCTGTGTGACCGTGGTCTCCTGAGGCCCCAGCCCTCATCAGTGGAATAGCAAGATACTGCCAGTAAGCATGCATGAGTCCCAGCACTGCCCGTCCTGGTTCCCCACCCAAGTCACACCAAATGTGTACACTACAGGGTGCGAGTGGGGTTATCGCAGGGGGCCCATCTGGTGGCCTATCTCTTGTCACCTACTGTGGACAGGACCTGAATGGATCTGAAAGGGAAGGGTTTGGATACCAAGGAGGAGCAATAGCATGGATGATTCGTTCCAAGGCCAGGAAGTCCCTGTCCTTGGGCTTGGCTCTTTATTGACTCTAGTCTTACCAAGGAGGAAAGAGGCTCTAGAACTCCCCATCTTTCCTCCCCTTGATGGGGAGCAAATAGGGGGTAGTGTTTCATCTTTCAGTCCTCCCTCCCTGGTTCCCTGCCTTAGGAGGGAGAGGAGGAAGTGGGGGCAGGTCCTGCTGTGGTCTCATTAATAAAGGCAGCATGTGGAGAGCAGGGGAGGTGAGTGACAGTTGTTTCCTGACTGTGTTCTATCTGTTTCCAAGCTTGACACTGCTTGGTGAGGGGGATGAATGCTAAGCAACCAGTGGGTCCCAAAAGGATGTGGCTGAGGTGGCTGCAGCCTTGTGTAGGATACTTGAGGGACCCAGGACTCTATGGCAGAGGAGAGAGAGGGGACAGCTCTGTCCTCATACCCCTTTGCGGTCAGGGAAGGATGGAGGGAGACATCAGAGCTCCCACTGAAGTTCTGGATCAGCCACCATGGAGGGACAAGCGGCTCATGACAGGAGAGCCTGGTCCCTACTGGGGAGCTGCAGAAGGGCTCTATTGGGCTCTGTGCAGTGCAGGGATGGCTGGAGGGTCTGCAGATTCCCTCCTCCTCTGACATGGAAAGTCGGGAGCCTGGTGAGTCACTGCTTGCTCCAGTGTGCTGACTGATGACGCGTCTGCCCTGTGCAGGGGGCACGGCTGCCTGGCGCCACATTCACAGTACGACGTAGCTGCAGTTGTCAGTTCCTGCTCCTGCTTGGCCGCTGAGCTTATGGGGCCTGGCAGGAACAGGCCTTCCCCGTTAGAGGGGAAAGGCCTGTCAGTCCCTCTACCCCCAACTCCTTCCAGTTCAGGCATTTGTCACACACTCCATTCCTGCCAGGCAAGCCTCCAGTGCCCATGCCGTGTGACCTTGGGAAGTTCCTCCTTAACTCTGACTTCAATTTCCCCACCCGGACTATGGGGAGGCAGCCTTTAATGTTGATTTCAGAACTGAAACTGTGTGTTAATAACAACTCTAGGAAATAGGTACAGATATGTCCACGTCTTTATAGACACAGGGCAGGGGATAGCAGAGCGCCTGAGCAGCCCCTGAGGGGTTGAAGGGTCACAATGAGTTACCGGTGAGCTCCGAGCCAGTCTTCCTTTTACCCCTAACAGACAACAGAAGCCCAGGGATGCATAAGCATTGCAGCCGTGCTCCTCAGACTCGTCTTTGAGCTGTGGTAGATGCTTGCTGTATGACCTTGGGGAAGTCACTTGGCCTCTCTGTGCCTCACTGTCTCCCATATAGAACCAGGACAGTGTCAGGACCAAGTTCACAGGTTTCAAGAGTTAATGCATATTTACTGCTTGGAAGAGTGCCTGGCTTATGCTAAGTGCATAAGAAATATGGGACATTAGCAACTAAAGGTGCAGAAGGTCTACTGTTCCCAGTCTGTGACACTGGGTGGGAGGTGACGAGAGTGCACAGAAGGCCTGGGCATGAAGTGGTGAAGTGATAGCCATAGTTAACATGTTTAACCCTCATGGGGTGCTGGCTATTGTATATTTTCTAGCTATTTACATAATTTTCATGAGATACATATTGCAATCATTCCCATTTCATAGATGATAAAATGGAGCCCAGAAAGGTAATGCAGCTTGCCTGGGGTCCTAAGGCAAATGACTAAGAAAGTGGTTCTCACACCGGCCCCAGTAAATGTTCTGAGGTAGCACTTAATTGTTCTCAAAGTCACTGCCCAGCAAAGCCTCGACCTGAGAGAGAGAGCTTGGAGATGTGACCAGGTCATCCTGAGCTCTTTTGTGACTGTGGCCAAAGAGCCTGATGCCTGCCTTCAGAGTGAGTGTGTCTAACCCCCACGCCAGGTGGCCTGGCCCATCCCATGGTAGGGTCATTGGGGAGCTTGGGGGAGTCCAGAGGAGGAGCAGATGACAGGGTCTGGGATGGCAGACACAGGAGACACATCTCTGAAAGCCATCCTGGGCCAGAGAAGCCATGCATATGCCTGGAAGAGCCCTGAGTTTGGACAGGTAGTCTGAGTGCTGTCCAGCAAGGGCCTTTGTAGGGCGAGGAAAAGGCAGAATCACTTGGAAGTCCCCTGAGGTGGGTAGAAAGAAAGTCAAGGCCTGGGTACTTCAGTATCTAGTGCCCCCTTCTTGGCCAGGAGGTGTCTGTCCATCTGGGTTGAGGTGGACTGCATTACAAGGTGCAGGAGAGGCAGCAGTTAGAATCCAGGCCTGTGCTGAGAGGTCCCCAACTCCTTTACCCTGTGTCACTGGGCCGGGACACACCTCTCCTAGTGCATGTGGGGTTTAAATAGTCTGGTGGTAGCCCAGCAAATTGGGATGGGCCTGGCTGGAGCTTCTTGTTTTCAGTCCCTATTGTGGCAGCTATGGCCAAGGACAGGCATGAGTGCCCTGCCAGCTGACCTCCCTGTACATGTATGTACATGCCTGTGCACACTTGCCATGCATCTCCCAGGACCATGTTGTATCTGGGTTCACCTACCCATCGAGCGTATGGGTCATCACACATCCACAGGTTGGTAGGAGCATCTGGGCACCCTGGTTGCTATGTGCTTGCATTTACATGTGTCTGTTCTGTGACTGTGCCTGTGTCTCCAGGCAAGAGTGTGTGCATGGTGTGGTCTGTTGGGCCCTCACCTTATAGTGATCCTTTCCAGAGTGAGTGGTAGGGACAAGGGTCTCTTGTCTATGTTGGATCCATACGTCTACATGCTTATCTCTATGGACCTGTGTGTGGTGTGCATGCGTACGTGTGTGTGTGTGGGTATGTGCATGTGTGTGTGTGTGAGAGAGAGAGAGAGAGAGAGAGAGAGAGAATCAGGACTCAGCCAGACCTCACCTGCATTTCTACCATGCTCCTCTCCCACCAGAGTCCTTCATGCTTAGCTCTCCATGTCAGTGCCTGCAGCTCAGTGGACCTTTTGTGATTTAACTCTCATAATGTCACCTGGAAAACCGAGCTCGGCAGAGGGCTGCCTCCCTGAGCCTGTGGTTTCTGTGGGCAGCCAGGCTGTACTAAGAGTCCAGGCTGGGGAGAGGCAGGCAGTCTCCCCCAGGAGCAGCCCTGTCCTGGAGGGGCAGTGCTACTGCCATGTTAGGGTGTTGCTAGGGCCCAGCAGTTTGGCTTTTCTGCCTTTGGACTGATGTTGTTCAAGATTTGGGGGAGTCACCCTCATCTCAGAGGCTGCCTGCCTTACATGGCTTCTCTTGCCCTTTGGCTGGCCTATAATTCCTACTGAGGTCACTGGGATCAGGCAGTCCTCTGTCCCAGCTAGGTAGGGCCTGGGCTCCCCTGAGCTGGTGGAGGTGACCAAGCCCTTCAGAGACCACTAATGCCATGCCAGAGGGATATAGAGACTGAAGTCTGCATGCTGGCATAGTTCATGCCTGGGGGACCCAAGGGAGCTGAACCAGTACTCACAGCCTGCCCAGTGCACCCTGACCTGCAAGAAGAGGCCAGCCAGCATGGCCATGGTCCCCTGGGCTTCTCAGAGCTTCCTTCAGCATCTCTGTGTGAGGCCCGGGCTGGGCTCAGAAGGGGATCCCTTTTGTTGAGCCTTTCTATGGATGGTTTTATTTGTCCTTTTGGGTGCTTGCTCATTAGCAGCTTGAGCTTGGGGAAGCCAGAGAGCTTGAGGGAGGTGTGTTTAGGCTGAGCGTGATGGGCTCAGAGGTAACAGCAGGTTTGTATGCTGGGCATGTGTAAGGCCTCATGGTTATCATACACAGGGCAGGTTTGCTCCGATCCTTATGGTCTCCTGAACCAGGCACTAGTGGGATAGTGGTGCTCTCAAGTGTGGGCCTACTTGACCCTTTCTTCAAGCAATTTAATGATAATGATACTTTGGGGCTAACTTTAGTGCTCCCATATGCTATGTCAGGGCCCACTCAGCCATGCCGTCCTGATGGCTGCTGTGCTCCCCTCTTCTATTGCAGATACCATTTTAAATGACGCTGCAGTAAGCAGCCTTGCATTTGCTGCCTTTTTTTTTCCCTCCCGGTGGTACTGAGGTCCCGTACCACTTGAACCACTGTTTTTTTTTTTTTTTTTTTTGGATAGGGTCTTGCAGATTTGCCTGAGACAGGCCTCGGACAGTGATCTTCCTACCCATGCTTCCTGTGTAGCTGGGATGACTGGTGCTTGCCACTGCATCTGGCTTGTTTGTTGAGATTGGGTCTTGCTAACTTTTTGCTCCGATGGGCTTTGAATCACCATCTTCTTAATCTCTGTCCCTTAAGTAGCTGGGATTACAGACACATGCAACCTCTCCTTGCATATATGTCTTTCTGTCCAAGAACAATATTTCCAGATGAGGAGTTGCCGGGTTACAGGGTGTACGTATTGATGATCAATTTTAGGTGAAAAGTAGACTCTTCTACTTGTAGTAAACTAGGTTACCACAACCTCCCCACTCAATTCCTTCTACCCTGTCTGATTGCTTCCAGGGTCTTAGAGTAAAGTTGGCCACCCAGGCTGGAGGGGTGGCCCAGTTCCACTGATCCCCTCAGTGATCTTGGATCCTACCATCTCAGCTCTTATCCTTGTCCACACTGGGAAAGCTGGGTCCAATATTAGGAAGGGAGGAAGAGCGGGAGTGAAAAGTGTGTTGAGCCCTCATGGATGAGTGCTGCACGTGTGGCTCATTCCCTGCCAGTCTCATCCCATACGTGCCAACTTGATCATGTGCTCAGGCCTGAGACTAAGGGAGACTGGGAAATATCATCTTTAGGTGCCATGTGCCAGCCCAAACTTTGTCACTGTGGAGGAAGGAGAGAATGCCAAGACTTGGGGAGACTATTGGTCTGCTGCAGAGGAGAGAGCTTCTCCAGTCCATACTCAGTAGGCGGGCAGGCTGAGTGAGCATGTGCCCACACAACATACCCAGTGCCCAGCACAGCCTGGGTGCTCAGCACATGCTCATGGAATGGGCGAGTGGAATGGAATGGGATGTGTGCCCAGAGGGGCTACCGCTGGGGGCTTGGAGCCATGCTGGGTCCTCATCTCAGGCCTCATGCCTTTCTTTCCCTCTAGCCCGTGGACATCTGGAGGCTGACTGCAGCTGCTGGGAACGGGAGGCCAGTGTGCTGGCTGAGAAGCACCATGGTCAGCATCCCGCAGGTCTCCCTAGCTGCTGTCCTCTTACTGCCTGTGGTAAGGACCCACAACCTCCCTCCACAACTTTTCTGGATACTGGGCCACTTGAGCATGCACCCCAGAAAACCTGTGTCTTTTGTGTGCCCTCAGCCAAAGTAGTCCCCAGGCTGGTCTCTTTCCCAGGACCCACACTGGACCACCCAGTGCTTTTGTGTGAATTGGAGATGTATACTTTCTCAAGCTCCTGGAGAGAGACTGATTGGACTGAAATTTGTTACACAATTTATGATGAGATGGGTGGTAATTTTCAGTATTGTGCAGTACACAACCTGCTCGACTGCATGCAGCAACCCTGGTTAAAGCTACAGAGGCTCTGTTGATCTTCTGGTCAGCACCCATTAGGCCTGGCCTGTTTTGTTCTGAGAAGCCTTCCCTCTGCTGGTGTTCCTCCTGAGTAAGGATGAGGACAGGGAGTGGGAAAGTGAGGGTTTCCAGCTTTTGGCTTTACCACTTGACCCTGGAATTTGGGGCAGCAGAGACAAGGTTGTCCTGTCCTCAGAGCCTTGGGTACCCATCTTGCCCCTGTCCTGCCTCTGTAAAAAGCCTGTCCCTCTCAGGGAGCTGCCTGTGAGCAGGCAGGATTGAATGTGTCCCTTGGCAGCTCAGATGCCTTGTGACTGCCTCCACACTCATGGACATCTCCTCCTCTGCCCCAAGGTTTCATTATTGTTACAGCATCACCACACGGCTGTCTTGATAGCAGTGATGGCTGTGAATTCTCTCAGTCCCAAGCTGGAGTCTGTGTCTGCTGCTAAGCAGCTATGTGACTTGGGCTGTGGTGTCTTAACGTCTCCAAACCTGCTTTTCTTCCTTGGTAAATGAGACGTGAGGAGGTACCTGAATGCCACCATGGCTCCATTGCCTGTGGCAGTGGGAGAGCCAGTTCCCTGTTACCCCAGTAGATAGGGACGGTGATCTCTCTTAAACCATCCATTGCTTGCCTGACCCACAAAAGTGCAGCAGGAGCTTGTGGTCTGTGGAACCTGAGTTCAAATCCTGGCACCAGTCTACTAGACCACGTGACTTTGATTAAGTTACTTAATATCTCTACTTGTTTCCAGTCTGTAAAATGAGAAATGATAAAAAGAATAGTACCTACTTCATAGTATGCTTGAGGCTCACTTCACATACATACACTGCCCACAATTGTGCACGCACTAGTAGAGTGCTGTGTGGTTGCTGATATTATTACCAGATGTAGAAACTGAGATCCAGGGAAGGTGAGGAGGCCCTCCAGGCCACACATTGAGTTGGTGACTGAAGAGGCTTTCATGGCATCTATGACAGAGTGGATGCAAGGACCCCTGCTGAGCCCAAGATCTCAGAACTCTCCTCTTCCTGCTTCTCCCCTCAGTGCTGCCAGGACTCTGTCCCTGGGTTTAGTAGGATGGCTTGTAGATGGCCTCCCTGCCTGTCTTTCCATCCCTCCCATGTGTCCCTACAGGCCATCACCATGCACTCTGACTGCATCTTCAAAAAAGAGCAAGCCGTGTGTCTGGAGAAGATCCAGAGGGCCAACCACCTGCTGGGCTTCAACGATTCCTCCCCAGGTGAGCCATGTGGCTGGGTGTGCTGTCCCCAGCACATGAGGCCAGACTCATGCTCTGCCTTGCAGAGAGTGGGGAGGGGGCACCTATCTCTGGGACACCCTCTGGGACCATGGCATCCTGCATCTACTCTGGGCAGTGACCCCGGGCTTGCCCTGCATGGGCCAGTCTGCCTTGAGTGGCTGGATGTGACCACCTTCTCTCCCCTAGGGGCTGGCTTGGGCAGGTGTCTGTCATGGAGCTTGTTGGCAGGCTGTCTGAGTCTGTGGCAGCAGGGATGCAGCTGCCAGTAGCTGAGCTGTAGAGCACCCAGTCAGGGTCAGCAGGTGAGGGTGTCAGCAGGGACAAGAGGGTGAGGTTGTTTCCTGTTTCTTCTGCTCGGTTTAGCAGAAGCCAGGTCAGAAGATAGCGGCAGGTGCCCCAGTCACCACTGTTTGCTGAAGGACTCCTCCTGGGGTGGCTGTGAGGATCTAAGGAGAGCTGGACAGCCTCCGCTGGATGTGGCCATGCTCTGCAGGATGTTAGAGTTCTCAGTCTTTCCCCTTAAGTGTCCTTACCACCCCAATCCCAGGGGTCACTGGAGTGCCTCCCAACATTTCCTATGAGAGTGGTGCAGCCCCTGGTGTGATCCAGAGATCCTGTGTAGCCCTTTCCTCCCAACTTCCAGCTGCAGACTCCCCAAAACCCACCAAGGCAAAGGTGCCCTCCACTCCTTGCCCAAGGGAGCTGAGGGCATGAGGGCATCAAGGAGGCCCTCTTAGCTCTCCTGCCCCATCACTGGAGAGCTGACTGTGTGTCCTCTGAGAATGGGGCTCTAGGCCCCAGCCAGAAGGATGCACTCTTCCTTCTGGACCTGCCAAACTCTTCTGAGCTCCATCTGCTTGAAGACTTTATTAATTTGCAGTCCAGTTAGATGTAGTGGCCCCACTGGACCAAGCTCCCCAGCCAGCTGCCTCTCAGTGAGACTGAGGGAGAGCTGCTTCCAGCCCTGCAGCTTTGCCCACCAGCCCAGCACTTGCTCAGCTCCAACGGCAGGCTAGGACGGACATGGACTCTAGGGCCCCATCGATTAAGGAAAACTAGGCAGGAGCTCAGAGGAGTGCCCAACTGGAAGATACTCAAAGACTATCTGAAGAATCTCTTGTCCAAGCATCTTGTTTGGGGGATGGAAAATGGGGTGCTAAGGACATTTCTTTTTCTGACCACATGGGTGGGTCTGGAGCCTGGGCACCTACCTCCCAGTGCAGGGGCGTTGTT
Source organism: Castor canadensis (assembly GCF_047511655.1). Lineage (NCBI taxonomy): Eukaryota > Metazoa > Chordata > Mammalia > Rodentia > Castoridae > Castor > Castor canadensis. Next base: position 89,645,048 of record NC_133387.1, read on the forward strand.
TCTGCATGGCCTGTCTCATGGTGGATCTTCTGCTGTTCTCAGCATGCAGGAGAGGAGAGGTAGGGTAGGGTGGAACAGGATGGCCGGGAGCTGTGTGCACTGTAATGGAACCCCATCCATTGAACTGTGGGCAGACGGAGGATAAGACAGGTTTGCCACCAGGGATGTGCTGGTTGAAGCCCCCAGGAGGGGCAGACAGTGCTATCAGAAGCTCTTCCCAGGGTGCTCACAGAGGAGGAAGTGAGTTCGCCATGAGGACAATGGGGACACACTGGAGTAGCAGGTGGTGTTGAAACCATCCTTGGCTCTGGAACCTGGTTGCACTTCATAGTCACTGGGGGGACTTTTAGAAGCCATGAGCTAAACCGATTAAATCAGAGTCTCAGGTTGCCATAATCACTGCAATGTTTAAGAGCTCCCAAGTGATTTCTAGTGAGAGGCTAGAATTGAGAGGCCCTGTGCCAGGCCCAAGGGATGGGTGAACATTTGACAGCAGGTGAGAATGGAGTGTGGATGAGAGGAGGAACATTCCAGGCTAGGGGATCCACAGCAAGAGTCCAGGAAGCAGGAGCCTGGCATTTTGGGACACTGAAAACCCATGTCCAGAGCCCAGCATGGGAGAGGGTAGGGTGGGCCAACTAAGTGTCATTGTGAGACCCCAAACCAGCACCTCTGGGAACAAGGGGAACGGCTTTGGCTGTCCCCACTGGGCTGCCATCCCTGAGACTTCCTCTAGGGCTCTATCTTTCCTCAGGACCCCCCAATCAGGGCTAGCCACAGATTACTCCTAAAACCTGAATTTAGGTGGGGAATCCAAGCCTGTGGAAGAAAGTCACCCACCCACTGCTCATTCATTCACCCAGTCGCTGGCTGCTTGCTCTTCCAGACGTCATCTTTTCCTTCACTCACTGGACTCACAGGAGGAGCTGCAGTATTAAGTGTCTGGCCTAGGTAGAGTGAGGGTGAGGCAGTGGCAGGAGACAGAGGGACATAGACAGACATGTCTCCATAGCCCCCCTGATTTGCAGTGGGCAGAGACAGAGCCAGGGCTGGGGAATGGACTGGGAAGAAAGCATCTGTTGCTGCCAGGGGGTGAGCAGGTGGTGGGGTGGGCAGTGGGGAGGAAGGCAGGGTGTGAGGATTCTTCCAGAGGCTTGACTGGTGATAGTCCTCTTCTAACCCTGAATGCCCAGAGCAAGGCTTTACCCTTCTGTTTCCTGTCTGAGGAAAGGGCCTCATGTCTCTCCCTACCTCTTCCCTTCCTTGAGTCAGAGAATGGAGCTTGGTAAGAAAGAGCAAAAAGTTAATTAAGCAGAAGCAAAGAGCAGCCCCTAGGTAGGAAAGAGGAAGAGACTGAAGGCTCAGACCACCAACTCCATGGCTTTTCTATGCTCTGAGCTTTAAAGATCTCCTCTTCTAGAATGAGGAAGGTGGGTGGATCATGTTAATGGCCAATATTCATGCTGGCCCACTGTGTGCCAGGAACAGTGCTGGTGCTTTATTCGACAACCACAGCAACTTAGGAGGCTGGTATATCACACCTCTATTTTCTAGATGAGGAGACTGAGGCAAGGAGGTTCTGCACCTTGCATGAGGACAAAGTACTCTAAAAGGCAGAGGAGGAACCTGAACTCAGGAAGCTTGTGTCCTAAGCCACTAGGGTGCATGACTCGGAAGAATGACACACTTGGACTGTCCTTATCAGCAGCTGTGGGGCCTTTGAAGGACATAAGAATAATACCGACCAGCTAGGATTATTGCATTCAATGCTAAAATTCATGGGAAATTCGAAGAACTGCGTGTAATGTTTGTGAAGTGCTCCATGGCGACATTGTGGTTAGGAGAATGAAGGGGCTCCAGGGTTGCCCATATTCTGCTAGGCTGAGTTCTTCTGGGGAGCATAGACACATCTCTAAGAAACAGGTCAATGTCCTTTGGAACCATCTGGACAGGTATTCTGGAAGAGCAAGGGAGGAGTTGAGGACCAGACCTCGGCTTGGGAAGACAGATGAAGAGGCAGGAAAAAGAGGGAGAGTAGCAAATAGTGAATAAGGTAGGCAGGCACTGTCCCAACCAGCCCTTGAAGATCAGGCTATCTGCCCTCAGTTTGCACGCATACACACACTCAGCTCATGTAGACCTGTGGGTCCACCATAGATTAGGCTGCTCAGACTTAGAGGGGTGCTGTCACTGGCCCCTTATCTTATAAGCCAAACAGCCAAGACAGTGGAGCTGTGGTATACGTTCAGATGGTTCTAGAGCTGTGTTTTTCACCACTGTCCTGCATGGTCTCTCAGAAGGAGCAAGAAGGCCCTCACCTTTCTTTTCCTCTCTGCTGGAGAAAAAGGTCAGACAGCAGAGAAATGGGCCAGAGAGAGGAGCTAGAGAGGAGGCCTGAATGTGTGCCCAGAGGCTTGACTGCTCTGAGTTACACAAAGGCCAAGGGTGTCGGTTTGTGTAAGGCCAGGATAGAGCAAGGCCTCAGCCTCTAGTGCCTGCTCCAGAAGGGGAGAGGGCAGAAGCAGGATAAGGGGAGGTTCCCTGGATAAGATTGACTTGAGGAAGTGCTTACATCTGGCTAGAGTTTGAAGGGCTTGTCCCTACAGGCTGAGGTAGGAGGACCTTCTTCAAATAGGCTTCAAAGCAGGCAACCTCTGGGCACCTATCCAGGGCTCAAGGTCTAAGACAGCATTACCCCACTGCCAGCCACCAGGGGAGGGCCTCAATTTCTCTGGTGTCCCAGATGAACCTCAGACCTGGTCTTAGGGGCATCTTAGGTGGGAGCTAGGACCCTTGGCTCCAAATTAAACACTCTTGTGAAATATGGGCATCGACCCAACCCACTGCACAGTACAGCACTGCAGGCCCCCAGGGAGTATTGCCAGATGCTGATGTTCAGGCCCTGCATTGGGTGGGGACTTTAAAGAGTCTAGTGAAGTTGGGCAAGGTGTGCATACCTGTTATCCCAGCTACTTGGGAGGCAGAAGCAGAAGGACTGAGAAATTGAGGCCAGCCCTGGCCAAAGGTAGCGAGATCCTATCTCAGAAACAAAATAAAAACAAAAGAACTGGGGCATGGTTCAAGTGGTAGAGCATTTGCTTAGCATGCATGAGACCCTAGGTCCAATCTTAAAGTGTGTCCCTGTTTGAGTATCACTGGTTTGGCCAGAAAACAGCACCAGCTATGCCCATGTGATGTCAGGTCTGAGAGCTGTACAAAAACCAGGCCCAGGTCTGGAGCGTCCTCCTAGCCAGGTCAAACCTGAGCAGACCCGAAGAGTGGTAGCTGTGCTTTATGTTACTAACCAGTGCTAGGTGAATGGAGAGAGGCTGGCCCTGCAGCACGCATCCTGCTCTGACCTTCCCACCTGTGAATGCTCTGGCACAGATGCTGCCAGAGGACAGTGATGTCCCTGAAACACATTTGAAAACGAAAAGAAAGCCAACAGCTGGTCTTAGTGCCTATGAGTGTGAACTCTGTCATGGCAGTGCCAGTTACATGTGTATATTCACATGTATACTCATTCAATGCCTAATGGTAGAGTCACTTGAGAACTGTGTCTCTGGGTGATCTCAGGTGACCATTACACAGTACACCTACAAAAAGAGAGTCAAGGTCAAGTACTTGACTGGGCCTCTCGATGTAATCAAAAGACACTATAAACATGAGATGCATGACACAGCCGACTGACTGTTTCACAGTAAACCTCTTTTTTTATAAGAGGAAGTGCACTCTAAAATAGTGATGAAAAGAATGGTTTAGTAAGTATGTAAATTGTTGTTTATTATGTGATCGGTGATCATGTCCTGTACATAATTGTATTGCTATGTTTTTGTATGACTGGCAGCAAAGTCAGTTTGTTTCTACCAATGCTACCATAAACACATGAATAATGCCTTGCATTAGGATTGCTATGACATCATGGAGTGGCAGGAAATTTTTAAGCTCCATTTAATGTTACGGAACTACCGTGGCATCCATACGTAGCTTGTCATTGACCTCATTGTTGTTACTTGGCACATGACTGTAGATGGCTTTTCTATACTTAATTTTCTTATATTTACATATATTTTGTCTGTCTCCCCATAATCCTTTAAGTCTAGTAAAGTGGATCAATTGGAATGAGAACCCTGTTTGTTGAGAGAGGGGCATGTGTTGTTGGGGAGAAAGTACCTATATTCCCTCAATCCTCTGCTCCTCATGGGCCATCCCAAAGATGACATTGGGTGGTCATGAATAAGGTAGCCTTCCGAGTGAGAACCACTGCCACTCAGCAAGGCAGAGGGAGGTGGCAAATTGATAGTGGAAACATCGTTCTGACTGAGTCTTTCAGTTTGCAGGGTCCTTGGCATGTGTTACAGGTTTCTTGTGAAGAGGAGAAGGTCTAGAGATGTGGTGGTTTTGTCCCTCATTCCAAACTCCTGGATGCTGAGTGGAACTTGACTCAACCTGGAGCCTGGCTCTGTCATGTGACATATGGAGCATCTCAGGCAGAGGTGGATAGTCATTGGAAAGTCACATGGAGGGTGTGAGCCAGCTCTGGCCGGCACCCAGGTCTGCTTCCCAGTACAGAAAGTGCCCTTTCTCTCACAGTGTCCTTGAGATGGTCAGAAGAGGAGGATCTGCGCATGGGAACTCTGCTGCCTATGCAGCCCATGGGCACTGCCTGTTGGGTCGGCCTCTTTGTTCCCTCTGCCCAGCTCATGTGGGCTTCCTTCTCAGTGCCAGGCCAGCCAGCTCTGTGGCTTCCATTAGTCTGGAAGCCTTTCCTACATTTAGGCAGGACTGGTCAGGGCATGGTCCTCTGTGGGGCCCTGCACTCTGGAGGAGATGGACAAGGCTGGCCTGCAGTGGTCATGGCAGTGCCAGGAGAGAGAAGACCTGCTTGTTGCTTTCTACATGCCTCTGAGGTCTGTTCTGGACACCAGGTGTCTTGAACCAGCCCCTTCCACCCTCACCAGGAGGGAAGAGGCCTGCAGGCAGCAGTGGTGTCTGGACTGGGCCCAGATAACCCATGTCAGATGAACTTGGTGTTGGGGTTACACAGTTGCTCTGAGGATGAACAGGCACTAAGCAGGGGAAGAGGGTTTCTGCATGGTCCCTGGCTCTGAGAAACCCGTTCCTCGTAGGGATGAGGCCAGTCTGACTAAGGGTTCTGTTTCTATGCAGAGCCGTGTTTTCCTACAGCCTTTTGTTTTCAAACTTGAGCACGTGTCAGACTCTCCTGGACAGCTTTTTAAGATACAGATTGCTGGGGCCCAGGCCCAAGCTTTCTGATTCCTGGGTGGTATCTGAGCATCTGCATTTCTGGCAGGTTCCCAGGTGAGATCTGTTGATTTCCCAAGGGGGAAGACTATGTCTTAGGTCCTGCTCCTCCCCTCTAGCTCTCACTTACAAGAGTCCTTATTTTATAGATCAGAGACCTTGAATGTAAAATGAACTTCAGTAAATTGGGTCATTTTTCACCTTTGAATTGTACGCTCAATGGAGGCCTTGTTCTAACAATACCCAAGCATCCTTCTCTAAGGAAGGATGGCAGCTTTGTCTGGACACTCTGGTGTCCCTGCTCTCATGAGTTTTGAACACTATGAAGAACTGGACAGAATCATCACCATGACAACCCAAGATTAGCTCCTCATTCTGTTCCAGGCAAAAGCTAATAGCTCTTGCATTCTCTCTCCCTTCCACCTGTCTAAGTAGAGTCTGTCCCTCCTGCCGTCACAATTCGCTGCCACCCCCTGGCTACTTTGTGTGGAAGGTCTTGAGTGGGCACATCCAGAGTGTACAGAACTTCTGACTGCATGGTGCCCATGTTCCTCTGAGCAAGGTCCATAATGGGGCCTGTGTAGACCAAGCCAGAGGGACTGGGAAGGGCTGGTATAGAATTTGGGACAGGGAGAGGTGCAGAGGGAGGTTTGGATGGGGAGCCAAGAGTGGAGAGGACTCTTAAGGGATCAAGACCTCTTTCTGATTTTTGGCCTTCTCTGGAGGAGGAAGGGGAGGCAGGAACTTGACATTGGCTGCACTTGATGGTCTGTTCCCTGAAAAACGTGTTCCTGGTTGCTGTGTCACTAGCCTGTCCTGGTTTTCCTCTTCAGTCTCCTTTGCCAGGTCCTCTTCTAAATCTTGTCTTTCTTTCTTCTGGGACCAGGCCCATTCTCTCCTTTTTTCTTCTTTGAGCTCCACTTTCTCATTGGATACACCATTCAGGCCCATGGCCTAAATAGAATCCCTGAGGACCACAACTGTTCCTCGCTCCATCTCTCACTTGGCTTCTGGAGCCCAGACTTTTATCAAACTGCCTGTTTGATAGCTGTCTTCTCTTGGCTCTCAGTACCATTTCAAACTGAACATAGCTGAGATTAAACTCTTGATTTACAACTTGTCTAATTCCCACACTGTCTGCTTCTCACCCATACTGTGATAAATAACACATTCATTCATTCACGTATCCATCCACCTACCCACCTATCCATCAATTCATCCACCCATCAATCCATCCAGCCATCACCCATCAATCTATCTTCCCACCTATCAATGCATCCATCCAGAGCCACAAGCCACCAGAAACCAGAGTGACATCTGGTACTTCTCTTTCCTCATCTGTACAAGTCAGGATAACCTAGATCATGCTTCAAGGACATGTCAATCCTAAAATACAGAGACTTAGCACAGTGACATCTCTTGTTTGCACATGTCAGAGGCCAGTGTGGTCACCAGAAGTGGGAGACAGAGCTCAGCTTTGAAGAGTCACGCAGGGATCCAAGCTCCTTCCATCTTGGAACCCTGTCACTGTAACACGTGACCTCTTCATGTGACTTCAAAGGTGTGTAGAGAGAGAAGGCTGTGGAAGCCTGGAGGAATATTTTGGAGACTAGTTCATCCTTTCCACCTATTTGCCATGGCTAAGAACTCAGGCTACAGTGATAAATCACATGATATGAGTGAACACTGTCTCTGACACTCACCAGCCAGTTTCAGCCAGTCCTGTCACCAAGCACTGTCACTCTTCTCTAGACTGACTTGCACAGTCCTTTTCATATCTGCTGCCATCACTGCACATTAAGTTCTTTCATCCTCCCCTGGACCACTGGTGTGCCCTGACAGGTCTTCCTATGTCTGCTTTTCTGCTCTTGAAATGTATTATCTCCCTGCCTCATCAAATCAGATCACATGGCTCTTTGTCCTAAAAATCCATCTGTGGTAGACAGAATAAGGCTTCTTGCTACTGCCCAGAGACAAGTGCCCACAACCCAATTCTTCAAACTTGTGAACATGTGACCTTATATGGCAAAAGGGACTTTTAATATGCAATTAAGTTCAGGATTTTGGGATGAGAAGATTATCTTGGATTATTCTGATGAACCCAGCATGATCATATGAATGCTTATAAGTAAAAGAACACAGGAGAGTCAGACAGACACTTAAAGCTATTAAACTGGTGGCTTTGATGATGGGGAAGGGGCCATGAGCCAAGGAATGAGGTGGCCACTTAAATCTGGAAAAGGCGGAGAAATATTCTTTCTGGAGCCTCTAGAAGGAATGTAGCCCATGCTTTTAGCCTAGTGAAAACCATTTCAGACCTCTGACCTCCAGAACTGCATAATAATAACTTGTGCCATGTCAGGACACTAAATTTACTTATAATCCTCAAGTAGCCATAGGAAACTAACACAACATCCAATGGCCTCTTGGCATTTAGCATAACATCATTAACATGCTTCACCAGATTACAATCTCTATGGGGCCCAGAGTGGGATCTTTTTCTTCACTCCTGCATTGCTCTTTGTTCTGTTTCCAAGTGAGATTTTTTTTGTTTTTGTTTTTTTTTTTTTTTTGGTGGTACTGAGGTTTGATCTCAGTGCCTCACACTTGCTAGGAAAGCCCTCTACCACTTGAGCCACTCCACTGACCCTGCTCTTCATTCTGACTCATAATTTTTAGCTTAGTATTTTTTGAGTGAATGAAGGGGAGGAGAAGAGGAAAGGGAGAAGGAAAAAAGGGTGAGAGGAGAGGGGGTTGGAGGTAGAAAAGGTATCTTGAAATCTTCCAGTTCCAACACAATGAAGCTGTGCTGAGCTGGTGCATGTTGAGCCTGGAGTGAGGAATGGATAGAGTATAAGAGATGCATGAGTTCTCACGAGTGGCAGAAAAATAAGTTTCTGTCCTCAGCTGAGCCCTCTTTAGTGCCCACTGCCTGTCCTCTTAAACTTGAAGGCTGTGAGTTCCTTGTGGGACAGGACATATCCTGAGATTTGTACCCCAGGGTCATGGGCTCTTGTTCTGGTTGTCCTGCTGTCCTGGCTGCAGGGACATAGGATGCAGGCTGGGGACAAAAGGAGGCACCAGAGTTCTGGCAGTCAGGCCATGGGGTGAACCTGGCAGATCTTCCTTGGAAGGCAATCCCCATCCATTTCTGAGGCATCAGAAAGTCTTGGGGAGCTCTGTTGGAGACTCGAGCTCTGGTCACTCAAACTTAGGACTACCCACAGACACCTGGCACTTTCTCTGCACACCAGGAACATGAATCATGGTGAGGAGACCAGAAAAGTCCAGGAACTTGTGGTGCAGATGCTGAAGGGAGGTCCTGTCCCCTCGCTCTGTCTTCACATGTAAATTCCATGTCTGTTTTCTCTATCCCTGCAACCCTCATGCCTAGGTGGCCCCTGATACATGGCAGGGGCTCAGAAAATTGTCATTAAGAGTATACATCACCCCAGGGCAGGGACTGTGGCTCAAGTGATAGAGCACCTGCCTAGCAAGCGTGAGGCCTTCAGTTCAAACCCCAAGTACCACACACACGCACACACACGCACACACATGCACACACACACACACACACACACACACACACACACACACAAGAAAAGCATATATCTGCCATCCTGCCTCTACCTCTGACCTCCAACTCAGGAGCCCCTTCTCCTCTTGCGCACCTTGCTTGGCCCCTGAATCCCTTCCTGCCCCTCAGCTCTTATGTCCTTGCTCACTGGATTAAATTGGCCCTTTGACCTCAGCAATATCAGCTGGCAGTAGCAGCTGGCTGTGCCAAGGCCTAATGTTCTGCATTATGGGAACATCTGCTGGCTAGGGCTCCCAGGGCATGGGCCAGACATGGCCGTGCTCCACAACCATTACACAGTCAGCATGGGCCAAGGCAGCCAAAGATGTGCTGTTGGGTCTCTTTCAAGGACATGATGTCCCAGCCAGCTGTGTACTAGTGAGACACCCTGCTGTAATGGTAGACAGGAATCATGCATAATGACCCATTGCTGAGACTTCAGGCTGGCTTCCCCCATTTAACCTTCAAGACCTCGTCTATTAGGTTTAGTTTTCTCTACCTCTAAGCTGTGGATATCTTGTGGCCCAAACAGCACCCAAAAGTCATGATCTTGGCAGAGGGACCATGACCTCTGCTCTAGGCCTGCTCTTTTGCCTAGCACCTGCCCATATGTCCTCCAAGCCTGCCAGAAGCCAGCCACCAAGCTGTCATCTCACCTTGCTAATATCTGCTTCATCTCCCTGTATGGGTTGGTCCCTCCAGAGGAGTGATTCCCAGGGTCACCTAACCAAAATAATGAAACTGATGCTAATGACCACAGTGAACATGAATGGAGTGAGCCTGGCACTGTTCTAAGGGCTTTCCGTGTATGTAATCATGAATCCTTTCAGCAGCCCTATGAGGTGGGTCTCTTGCTTCCCTTATGTGACACAGAAGTACTCTCCATGGCTTACAAACCCCTCTGCAGGTCAGGTCCTTTTCCTGAAACGTTACCCTGCTGTGTGACATGCTGCTCTTTTGCTTCTGCTACACCTTTGCCATGCTTTGTTGATTGTACATGCTTCCTCTGCTCACTTTATAAGTGTGGGATGTCCCTAGAGTCACCCTCCTTATTTTCTCACTTTACATCCTTTCCCTGGTGACCTCTCTCACTGCTGTACTTGAGTGAAAAAGAGTCCAGTAGGGATGGGTGTAGAGCAAGGGCTGATGGTACCATGTTAAGGAATTAGGGGCACTAAGAGCATGGAAAACTTTGGATTGGTGGTGGTCGAGTGTATGACCAGCCAGACACTCATTTTGAAATGAGCTTAGATGTGTGGGGATTGATGGTAGAGACTCATGAGGATGCTGTAGCTGTGACCTGGTGGAGAGTAATGGAGTCCACCAACAACTGCCGAGAAGCCCAGTAGCACTTGATGTGGTAAATGACGAAGGCAACGGAGCAAGGTGGTTTACAGCTTTACAACTGGGCTGAAACACAAGATGTAGGTTTAGTGGGAGGTGTTGAGCAGAGGCATGGACTGCTGCCTTTGAAGTGCTTTTAGCCTGGCAGTTAACTGGCTGTAGGTTCAGCCCTGGGGAATTGCTGGAGACTGAGGACTGGGGGTGTTTGAGTGTAATTCTGTTATGTCCTGAGCAGGGTGATGGGGCAGATGGCCTAGATGGCCCAGGACAAGGTGGCCATTAGCACCTATAGTCAGTCATGTAGGCAAGGCATGACTTAGCCAGGGCTGAAATTTTTCCTGGATTTGCCATCAAAGAGGTCACCATTACCTTGGTGAGAATCAATTCAATGTTGAGGAGAGACAGAGATGGATGAATAGGAGACTGACAATAGCTGGAAGGAGAGATAGGGCACAGCAAGCATAAGAAGTCAGGGGCCACCACAACCTCCAAATCTGGTTATCCGGCATAATGTTTTCCTTTTCCTCACAGCTCACATCTCGGTAGCCACCAAGTTTTTACAATTCCCTAATACTCTTCCTCTCTGTCAGCCCAATTCCTATGACACTGTGCTGGCCTCCCAGTGGTCCTTGCATCCCTCATCTCCTCCTGCTCCAAGACCTTTCATAGTTTAGACCTTGGCACATGCAGGCTTCTGTCTGGATGGGTTTCTCCTCTTCTCATCTGATGATTTGTGCTCCTCCTCCAAGTGCCAATCCTGTGCCAGCTCCCTACTCCAGGCCTGTTCAGGGAGACATGTGGAGGTGTGGAGCACAGCCTTAGGCCAACTAGTTCTGGCCTTCTCTGTAGGGTGGGGAGAACCCCACTGAGGAGGTGGATCTGAGGTTAGAGGCAGTGTTAAGGCTGCAGGAAGAGGCAGAAAGAGAGGGAGCAGGCTGGGAGACTGAGGCAGAGCTGGGTCAGTGAGACAAGACAGGAGCTGCCACAGAGATCCAGCATGGCATCATTCTTAGGGATCCAGCCCTAGCCTGGTGCTTCTTCCTCCCCACAGTCCTGCAGAGTTGAGGGTGGAGTGGGCTGTAGACTGTGTAAAATCAGGTGAGGCATCCCTTCCTACCCTGGAGCTTCTGCATTGGCTGTGTGTCACTCCTGTCTGGGAGATCTTCCAGGTCCAGCACTGAGCCTCCCTTAGACCACAAGTCTTTCTTGTCTTTCCTGCTCCTAAGCTGCTTCTGCCCCTGCACCTGAAAGGGTCTGGTTTCTGAGCAGCTCACATACCCGTGTGTGAGTGTGTGTGTATGCATAGGGTACATGTGTGGTGAGTGTGTCATGTATCAGTGTCTGGATGTGGCATGTGCACATGTGTATAGGGTGAATGTGTGAGCATGAATGTGTGTGCTCTGTGTGGAGGGCACATGTGTGAGCCTGCACATGTGTAGGGTGTATGTGTGAGCATATGTGTATGTGCATGTGTGTATGTGTATCAAGCATATGTAAGTGTACATGTTCATAGGGTGCATATATGAGCATGTGTGTGCATGCATAAGGTGCATGTGTGAGCATATATGTGTATGTCTAGAGTGTATGTGCTATGAGTGTGCATGTGTGTATTGTATCAGTGTCTTAGTGTGGCATATGCACATGTATATGTGTATGAGGTGTTTGTGTGTGGCTGGCCCTACACTCACTGTAGTTGTCTCCCCTCAGGCTGCCCTGGCATGTGGGACAACATCACATGTTGGAAGCCTGCCCATGTAGGTGAGATGGTCCTTGTCACCTGCCCTGAGCTCTTCCGAATCTTTAACCCAGACCAAGGTAGGTAGCCCAGCATCTCTTCAGGTTACGTTGGTCTAGCCTACTCCCCAGACTTGGTCCAGTTCTTGAAGTTCAGCACCAAGAGCTGGGCCACCCTGTGGGCAGATGGCAGAGAGTCATGTGTTGGTGGGGAGGATAGTACCGTAGCCCTCATGCTCATGGAGGGCACAGAAGAGCTCCTCCAACACCCAGCGCCCAGGTTCCCTTGATATATGTCATGACGGGTAAGGGAGAGAGCAAGCTGGGCCCCCAGGTTTGAGGTTGATGCCAGCTATATCACTTATCTTCCTGGGGAGGTTGAACAAGGCTGTTCACCCCTCTACCCAAATGGAAATGTGGCCTACCAAATGGAAATGTGGCATGGTGGCTCCCTCTCCTGGGGTCTCAGGATAAAATGAGGTCCCACGTATGGATGTCGTTTAACACAGGCCTTGGTACATTTTGTATGTTCAGTAGTAAATATTAGCTGTCATAGCCAGAGAGTCTCAGAGGCCCTGAGGAACACATAGACATTCGATTAGTCAACCTTGGGCTGGATGAGAGTGTGAAGATGGCAGTTGCACAGAGGGCACTCACCTGTGTCCACACTCCCAGACCACTTTAGGTGGGCAGGAGCCCAGGCCCTTATGGCCAGCCAACACACTTGCTTGTCAAGCAAACCATTTTTTCTGTCACTGCCCTTTATGTGGCTGTAGGGCTTAAGAGAGTTGGAGCTGGGGGGGTTCTATCATCCAGGGGCTCCTGTGCTGCCCAGGAGAGGACAACGGACACATGGGAAATAGATCCATGACTTGCAGACTCAAGTTTGGCAAACAGATGTACAATGATACTCTCCTTGCAAAGAAGGTTGGTAGAGTCCTAAGGAACTCACTTTGGAAATATCTGTGTTTGAAGTATCTGGGGACCACTGAAGTGATGGGGAGAGATTCAGGGGTTGATTTAGGAGTCTGTGGTGTGGACATGGTGGCTGAGCTCTGTGATGAAGCAGGATGCTCTGCCCAAAGGCAGGAAGCCCTGATGGCCCCAGCCTCACTGCAGTCAGGGGGAGGGGGGAGGTCTTGTCTGAGAGGTGAAAGACAAATTCACTTTCAAACCTCACACTCCTATAATTTGCCTCCACCCTGGATGGAAAGGGGCTTTCAGGAAGTGGCAGAGAAAGATAGAGGCATGTGTTGGGATCTCAGGCCTCTGTCCCTGGTTTCCTATCCCAAGACTAGAGAAGGTGAGATTTGCCAACTGTGTACCCCACCTTGCCTTGCTTCTCACTCCTCCCACCTCCAGACCTCCTGCCAGCCCAGAAGAGGGTGATTTGTGAGCTTTCCCAAGGCCTTGGGGACTGGGTATGACCCAGAGTGGGCTGGGGACTGAATTCTGGAAGAAGAGACTGACAGGGGAGTATTGGAGCATGAATGGAGTAGCATGAATGGAGGAGGGACGCCAGGCACAGTGGCAGCCTGTGATCCAGCCTGATTCCTAATTCAGTCCTTTACAAACCAACTTAATGACTTCCTCTATGTGTGCATTGCTTTCATCCAGTCATTTATTTAAAGTTTGCTGAGCATCTACTCTGGGTCAGATTCAATGCCAAGACTGCTTCTTTTCAGCAACAGCAGCCACAAAAGGCAAAATGAATCCACAGTAAAACGTAAAACATGACTTCCTCCCAATGCATTTCCTCCCTCTGCAGCCTCTCCCTCTGCCAGTGCACAGGGAATGTTATTTACACCTGGTTTTTAATGGTTCATTAAGGCAGGGCCTTTAGCACCTCTGTTCACAGGCTTGATTGGTGAGACTTGCCTTCCCCTTAGAAGGGAGAGAATGCCATTTCTTATTTGCTTTCTCTGTTCCCAGGAAGCCTGCCAGTGGCAGGCTGTGCAGGGGAGATACTGAGAGGTGGGAGCCCTGGCCTCCTTCATGCAGATACCCCGAGCATTCTGTTTTTCTCTCGTGCCTGGAGAGTCCAGCTTGAGAAACTCATGCCTTCTGGGCCCCCAGCAGAGCCCTCTCCAGAGTTTGGGGTTGGGGAGTGGGAGGAAGTGGGCAGTGAGAGTAGACCCTGTCTTCAGCCTGTGCATTCTCGTTCATATTCTCATTCTCTCCCTCTCTCTCTCTCCCTCTCTCCCTCTCCCTCCCCCTCCCTCTTCCTCTTCCTCTTGCAGTCTGGGAGACCGGAACCATCGGTAAGAGGAACCTTGATTAGAACAGACTGCTGTCCATCTGCTCATCCAGCAGCCTCAGAAGATCCCAGGCTCTGGTGGCTGGGATCAGGGGCGGGTGGGGGTAGCATGTCAGGCTCATCAGGCATCAGGTTCTTCCCTCTTTCCCCCTCTTCCCATCCAACTTGACCATCCTGGTGGTGAGGGCACAGGAAGATGGTGATCACAGCCCTTGGTTTGTTCAGGAGGTTGGGTCACCAATGAGGGAGTTACAAAACAAACCCAGCTATATGCATAGGTGTATGCATGTGCACACACATTGGCCTGAACCTATGTGGGAGACCACACAGACCCTGACATTCCCAACTGAGAAGCTGGATTGTACATCCAGCAAGCAAAAGAACAGAAAAGAACTTTTGACCAGCCTGCAGGCAGAACAGAGGAGTTCAGGGTAGATTGCCTGGAGGAGGTAGCATGTCAGCTTGGAAATAGGGTTTGAGAAGTTGAGAGGAAATGCAGGTTCATTGCTAGGCTAGCATGGGATTTAATGGAGCAAGAGGGTAGAAATGGGAATAAAGAAGAGAGAAGAAAATTGTCTGAGGATGAAGTTCTGGAGTTCTGGGTTCTCTTTGATGAAGAGCAGGCTTGTAGCTGAGATAGAGGGTTGAGGGCCAAAGAAGAAACCCCAAACTCCAGGCCCTTGCTGTTCTTTGCTGTTTTCTATTCCCTTCCTTTCCTCTCCACTCAGGAAGCCCTCCATCCTCCCAGTAGTTCCCATTCCAGTTCTCACAGGTGGGGTGGGCTGGGGGCTGAGTCATGGACCATCCTGTGCATCACAGACAGGCAGCCACAACCATAGAAAGACTGGTGTTAGAGGGTCAGTGTGTCAGAAAGGTGTGCAGCTGCTGTCTGTGATGCTGCTTCTTGACCCCACCCCTAATAACTCCAGAGCAGAGGAAGGCTGGACTCTAGAGGGTGAACAGTGGGTAAGTGGCACATGGATAAATTAAGCATTTTGACACATGCTCACATCTGTATTTTTGCAGGAGAATTTGATTTTGATGACAGTAACTCCTTAGATCTCTCAGGTAAGGGATAGGCTGGGGCCAACCATGGGCTGGCGGGTTGAAGGGTGTCTGCTGACCCAAGACCTTTAAAACCCCAACACAGGCCCAGCTCTGCCCTCTGTGGCTGTGTGATCTTAGGCTTGTCTCTTGTCAGATAAATCTACAGGATGTCTTCATGGAAAATTACACTTAGGTGCACAGGCAGAACATGGTACATGAAAGTTTAGGGAAGCTGAAGGTCTTGTAAAGCCCCTTTGTGGACTCCAAGTAAAGAGCCTCAGGATTAGATGCTCCCTGATAATTTTGAATTCTCACCTGTAGAATTGAGGTTCTTTAATTGTGTCCCCTGTGGGCTTTCTAAAATGTTGAGTCTGAAGTCTCATCCCAGACCCTCTGAGCAGGGCCTGAACAGGTGGCTTGCTAGCCAGTCTCCAAGGTGATACAGATAGCCTGGTCTGGGGAAGATGCGGATGCCTACTTTGGGAACCACTGCCCTAAAATTCTGTGCTCCTATGGAGTTGCTTGGGCAAAACAGCCTACAGAAGTAGATACTGTCACTTCAGGGTTTTGACAATCTGGAGAGCCCTCTATCTTGCAGAGATTTCTAACAGAATAATATTCATGGAACAGTTCTGGGAACAAAAGAATTTATACTTGTCTGAGCCTACACTGTGTTATAAAAAGAAAAGAGAAAGAAGGAAAATAAAAGAAAGGAAATGGCTTTTCCCCCAGGACACTTTTTTAAAATTGTTTTTCAAAGCAGCATCCCTTTCCTCTTCCCACCACGCTGAGGTGGGCAAAGCGAGAGGAAATAAGGCCCAAGCTGGGGAAGGATTTGGCCAAGGCCTTGATTCCCCTGGGATGGCCAGACTTTCTGAAGTGTTTGAAGGGCTTGAAAGGAGGTTGCCAGTGGCAGCCTGAGACAGATTTGCTGAAAGGAAGGATAACTTGGCACAAAATGGTGGGACAGAAGCTAGCTCTTTCATAGTCCCTGGGCCTGATGGACTTGCTCCTTCATCTGTGCCACAGCACTTTAGCATCAGAGAAGCCATAGAGACAGTTTCTCCACTCTGGGAAGGACTCTCCTCCCTGGCAAAGTCCCCACTTCTCACACTTCCCCAAGTCCCAGGAAGGAAGTTTTAGACTCTCTTGTCTGAGGGTAACTCAACCAGCAATGATGTGGGCTGAGAAGCAGAAGGTTTCCCCTCTTGGCCTCAGCCTTTTGCCATGCATCAGCCCTGGCCCACCATCCTCCTTGTGTCCTCACTTCCTTCCTGAACTCCAGAGGCCATCTTGGTCACAGAAGGGATGGTTCTATTCAGCAGCATGTGCCCCAAGCCCCCTTTCTGCAGGCATCTCTTGTTTAACCCAATTTCTGTGTCCCCAAATCCTGTGAAAGAAAGAGTCTTCCCCATGTATCAAAGAGACAGGCAGCTCCAGGAAACCAGTTTGAGGACAGGTGTCCAATCTAGGGCCACACTCAGGTGCTGGTTGGAGGAAAGGCAGCTGCTTGCCCTCTCCCCATCCCTTACCAGACATCAGTGATCCTCCCCTCTAGACTACTGTTTGAGGGTAGAATGACATGGGCAGTCATTAGAGGCTAAAACAGCCCCTTGAACGGTGAAAACCAACTCAAACTCTACTGTGCAGCCAGAAAAATGCTGTGACTAACCTTACTCCCTCAGGTGTCCCACAAAATCAATCGAAGGAAGAAAATTATATTCCCAAACCCTGAAAGGCATACTTAAAAAAAAATTAAACATGTATCTTAATAAGGTTGGCATTAGATTAGTGGAGGTCTAGACTTGTTAATTAAGCAAGCAAGCCAGGTGCCCCGTTGGTGTAGGATGTCATAGTTCTGGGAGACCCTGAGTTCTGTGTGCTCAAAGTGTGCCGAGGACTCATACCTCACAGTCACCTGGGGTGATTCCTGGGCTCACCTGGATGTCCTATGTGAGTCCCTGGGGCTGAGGAAGGGCTGGAATCTGCATTTTTTTTTGGTAGTACTAGGGTTTGAACTCAGGGCTGGCAAGCACTCTGCCACATGAGCCATGCCCCCAGCTTTTGGAATCTATGTTTATGATCAGCCTCTGCACAATGGCATTTGAGAAGTGCTGATCCAGAGCCCTGGGGAGGACTTTTGTCTCTTTTCTGGTGGATATATGGGAATATTCCAGAAAGAAGGATGCAGGGGATGCTGGATGCATAGGCTGAGTCTTCTTGCCATTGGTTAGGGATCAGCCTGGTTAAGGGATTGCCTCCTCTTCTCCCAGAGTCCTTAGCAAAGGTGAAGCTCCAAGTCCTTAGCATTCATCGACTGTTAAACCTGTCTGTGCCTCCCAGTTGGCACATGGTTTCCAGGAATTCCCACTTAACAAGTAATTTTTGCACATGAATTTAATGGCCTTCTTAAGTCATTAAAACTGTGCCTTACCAGAATTTTCTTTTTGCTTCAGACACTGGGGTGGTGAGCCGGAACTGCACAGAGGATGGCTGGTCGGAGCCCTTCCCCCATTATTTTGATGCTTGTGGGTTTGATGACTATGAACCTGACACTGGGGACCAGGTGAGTGTCTGCACCCTGACCCTCAGAGGTGGCAGGGCAGAGTGGCAGAAACTCAGGGCTCTAGGCAGCATTCATAAGCTCCTGCTTCACACCAAGCCAGGACCATGGAGGCCAAGGTGCTCATTCACTCTACTGGGGCTGAGAAGCACTGATGTGCCACCCAGTGCACCCACCACATGTCTCCCACCCCCCTGGCTCCTCTCTTGGGACACTGGCCTTGCTCTGACCCAACAATTGAAGGGTTAATGCTGGGCCTGGCAGGGGGCGTCCTGGGCCTTCCCCAGGTTAAGGCTGCTTTCTGTTCTGATTGGTCACCACTCTTGCTTTCAACAAACATTAAGCATGTGCAATATGCTGATACTGTGCTAAGAAATAAGCAGCTCCCCCAGGAGAAGGGGCTGTGGGAAAGGAAATCACTAGAAGAGAGGGAGGAGGAGCTGGGCTTAGAGATGGGCAGGCTCTGGCCCAGGAGACTGGGCATGGGCCCTAGGGGGCCAATGGCAAGCCCTACATGGAGCTGTGCCTGTCTGTACCCCACTCTAGGATTATTACTACCTGTCGGTGAAGGCCTTGTACACAGTTGGCTACAGCACTTCCCTTGTCACGCTCACCACTGCCATGGTCATCCTGTGCCGCTTCCGGTGAGATCCCAGCAACTTTCAAGCCATCGAAGTCCACTGCTCCTCAGGGCCCAGCCCTCTATGTCATTTCTGAAAGGTCCCTTCGAAGGCACTTCCTTACCCCTACCATGGCAGGTGGGAAACTTGACCCCAGAGAGGTCAACTGACTTGTCCAGGGTCATGCAGCCTAGTGAAAGCTGGGGAGGTCTAATTTGCTTTTATCTTCCTGGTCTAGATAGAGAGGCCATGGGGAGTTGGGGGACCAGATTACAGGGGTCTGGAAGTCAGTGAAGATTAGAGCGATAGAAAGAAGGGGGTCGGTCTAGGTGGGCACCCTGTTGAGATGGAGTCATGAATAGGCCCCAAGCAGCCCCCAGAGTGGAGGGTGTGAAATGTTTTGGGGTTCAAGGCTCTCTCTTCCCTGATCCATCATGTAGGAAGCTGCACTGCACCCGCAACTTCATCCACATGAACCTATTTGTTTCCTTCATGCTGAGGGCGATCTCTGTCTTCATCAAAGACTGGATCCTGTATGCTGAGCAGGACAGCAATCACTGCTTTATCTCCACAGTGAGTGAGCCCAGCATGACCCGAGGGACCCCTGCCAGGAAGGCCCCACCCCCATCCCCACCACCTCAGGACAAGCCCTCCTTGCCTGCAGGTGTCGGGTGTCCTCACAGATGAAGGCATTACCCAAGATTCACGTGGAAGTTCGTAGGAGTCACCACACAGTTATTAGTAGTTAATGTTTGACGTCTCAGCCTGGATCTTGTGTTTAGTAGAGCAACATGGAAGATGCCAAGGCCTGCTTGACCGAGGAGGAAAGAGGCTCAGAGGGGTTTGCTTGGTCTCTAGTCATTGACTAGGCCATGTGGGATCTTGAGTGCTTACCGGCTGAGGGTCTTCCCAGATGCCTCCTCAAGCCTCAGATGTTTGGAAGAGGTCATGTGCGGAGAAGCTGGGCTTTGATGGGGTGGTACAGGAAGAACAGCCTGGAGTCTAGACTGCTGACTGGGAGGGCATACTTGAGGATATGTCTGAGAAAAGGTTTCTGGGGGTAAGAGTGTGTGTCCTCTCTACCTGTGAGGCATCCTGGTCCTCATTTTACAAGGAGCCTCCTGTAGGGACCTCAACCGCTTTTCTCCCTATTCTCTTACCCTGATGGGGAGATTGGACCTGGGGGCCCTGTGCCTGTACCCATGCACTGTTTTGCCTCCCTGGGCAGCTTTGACTTAGAATCACAGGTTGCTACAATTTTCAGTTCTTCCATACAGGAATATGGAGTTCCTTATGCTCTTGGGATGTTTGAGCTGAGCATGCCAGAATTCAGGCCTCCCTGCTGATCCTGTGGGGCTGGATTTCCAGGATATGGGTGGGGGCAGGGAATTGAGTTCAGCCTTCCTTACCGGGCACTGTTGCACTGTCGCTGCAGGTGGAATGCAAGGCTGTCATGGTTTTCTTCCACTACTGTGTGGTGTCCAATTACTTCTGGCTCTTCATTGAGGGCCTGTACCTCTTCACGTTGCTGGTGGAGACCTTCTTTCCTGAGAGGAGATATTTCTACTGGTATACCATCATTGGCTGGGGTAGGTCACTGGCTGGCCTTGGATGGGTTCAGCCCTCATGGCTAGCTGTGTCCTTGCTCCTGGCTTCAGGGAACATCAGATGAAGAAAGAGCCCTGCCCAATGCTGATGGCCACCTGCTCTTTCTTGGACCTTTTCTTGCTCTTCCGCTTGTGGGAATCTCACTGTCTGAGGGAGGAGTTATGCCCAGGAATCCTCCTGAGGAATAGCCTGAGTCCTGGGGAAATATAGCTCTTCCAGAAAACCTGGGTGTGAGGGAAAGTGAGGGTCATCAGGAACTCCAAGTCTGAAGGGACATGGGACTGTTGTCATGGGCTTCCTCTTTTTGCTCTCCCAGGGACCCCTACTGTGTGTGTGACTGTGTGGGCTACACTGAGGCTCTACTTTGATGACACAGGGTGAGTACAGCCTGGGAGTTAGGGACAGAACAGAGTAGATTCTCATGATGGGTCTGCAGTGGCTGCCTGACTTCACACGAACCTCCCATCAATCCGTCCAACACCAGCCGCACATTGAAGCTTGGCCCTGGGTGCCACCAGAGTCCTGACCCAGTGAGAGTCAGCCAGCAACCCTGCAAGAGAATGGTCAAGATTTTTGAGCCCTCTCTTCTTTTGGGCAGCTCAGAGAGTCTGTTTTCCTTTTGGGGATGGGAGGAAGAATGTTGAGGAGGGGGTCATCCCAACAGCCAATGTCTGAGGGGGAGACTCAACCCTTTCCTAGGAGCCCACTGATGACCCCAACTAGAGTTCCAGTCTCTGCCTTGACAGGGGAGCTGAGGGAAATAAGGTTAAGATAAAGGGCACTCTTATAGCCAGGGCCTGTCCTCTGCAGCCCACCACAGGGCTCCCTAGCCCTTTCTCAGGAGCTCCAGGGGAAGAAAGTGGCAGATCCCCAGTTAGCTTGGTAGTGTCCTGAGGTGTCTGGACCCAGCCCTGGATGTGATCTCTCTTTTCTTTGCCCATCTTTCAGCTGTTGGGATATGAATGACAGCACAGCTCTGTGGTGGGTGATCAAAGGCCCTGTGGTTGTCTCCATCATGGTGAGTGTCCTTGGGACAAAGAGGAAGGGAAGAAACTGGCCTGGGCATGAGGCAAAACAAAGGGTCACCACACACACTGCCCTCCTCTTATGCTGCATTATATTCTACAGCACAGACACACAGATTACTTAGCTCTTCCCTAGGATTGGACATGTACATTGCTCCAGTTTTTCTCATTTGAAGGTTGCTACCAGCAATGGTTTTGTGCATACTTTTGAACATTTGCAAATATTTCTTTAGAATAAATCCCTAGAAATGGAACCACTGGGTCAAAAAGGGTGTACCTTTCAAATTCTAATCTCTCATTCCTTGTTTTGCAAAAATGCTTTAACAATTCATACCTTTTCTGGTGGAGGTATTTCCCTGAATCATTGTCTGCAGTTGATTGAGATCTGTGGCATTGCATTTATAGACTGATTTGATTTTCTTAAAAAAGGTCGTCCTCAGAGGCTGGGAGTAATGTCTCAAGCCTGTAACCCTAGCTGTTTTGGGAGGTGGAAATAAGAAGGGTCCACTATTGAGGCCAGTCCTGGCAAAGAACAACAACAACAACAAAGGACAACCCACCACACCCAGCTTGTTTTTTGAGATAGGGTCTCCCTAACTTTTGTCTAGGCTGGCCTCGAGCTGTGATTTTCCGAACTCCATATCTCACATAGATGGGATAACAGGCATGGTCTTTCTTATTGAGTTATCTTGGAAAACTGTTTAGTTTTCTTCCTTGTTTTTGTTATGTTCACCTGTAAGATGTTTCTCAGCTTGGGCTTTTTATAAGGCCTAGGAATCATTCTTTCATTTTCTGATGGGTTACTGCTGATATATAGGGAAGCTATGGTTTTATCGTTTTCTTTTCTTAGATATGCTTCTAAACTCTCTTATTTGTTCTTATCCCCTTTTATTTGGTTCAAGAAAATTACGAAATCTGCATGAAAATAGTTTTTGTCCTTCCTTTCCAGTATTTGTTCCTTTTATTCCTTGTTTTTGCTCTAGCTTTTGGCAGTTCCTCTACATTAAATTGGAAAAGTTTCTCTTCTTGGCTGGTTTTAGTATGTTTTTAAAAATCAAGCATGGGTATTAAATTTGATCAAATTTGTTTTGGTAACATTCATTAAAGTTGATCACACTCTTAGTGATGGACATTTATAGTATTCTAATTTTTTCATAATAAACAATGCTACAAGGAATATATTTGTGACTAATTTTTAAAATGTGTGAATATGCTTTTGGAATGCATCTCTGCAAGTGGCATTTCTGGGACAAAGGATGTGTGTGTTTAACTTTTTCAGGGATGGCAAATTGCTCTCTGTGGGCAACACAGGAGAGTGCTCATTTCTGTACTTTTCATGCCCCTGTTAATGTTTGTGCTGTCAAACCATTTGCCAGTCTTACAGGGGTTAATGGAAACACCGTTTTAAGCTGTTATTATAACAAATATTAGATGTTTTTGCATTTCTAGGACGAAAGCTTTGTCAACACAGTTTGTTCGCTGTTTTAATACACTGCTAAATTCTGTTCATTAATATTTTGTTTAAAGTTTTTGTATTGTTCCTCATAAGTTCTGTGGTCTCATGTGTTTGTGTGAGTGCTTTGTCCTTGTCTTGTTCTGTTTTTTGGAACAGGGTCTTGCTGTATAGCACAGACTGGCCTGGAACTTGACATCCTCCCTGCCTCAGTCTCCCAGGTGCTGGGATTATAGGTGTGAACCACCATGCCTGACTTTTCTTGTCTGGTTTTTATAGCAGGATTTTGTAAGTCTCATAGGTAATCTAGGACATTTTTGTTTTATTTGATTTGAAGCAATTAAGTAGTAAGTAAATTGCTTTTTCTTTAGAAGTTCATAAAATTGTCTAGGCTTGATGCCTTTTAATGCATGTATCTTTGAGTAGTTAAGCTTTTAGAAGTTATTGCTCTTCTCAGAGAGAGAGAGCTCTTTGCAAATTGTTTTTGTTAGTTTTTGTCTTTCCATTTTTGTTTGACGTTCTCTCATGATTGAAAATATTCTTTACCTTTCTTGTCCTCTTTCTCACACCTAAATTTGTTTAATTGTATTTTCTCCTTTTGGCTTGGTGGACACATATCAAGCTGTATTTGCTGATTAGAGACCAGACATGTAGCAGAGAAGATGGACAGAGTAGAAGTATGCTTTATCATCCTAATTGATCTATTAAAAAATAAAAATGAAAATTTACCTTTATTTTTATTGATCAAGTCTCCTATTTTTTCCAATTTCTTTCCTATGACTTTTTTTTTTTTTTCATAGTACTAGCGTTTGAACTCAGGGCCTCCCGATTGCTAGGCAGCTGCTCTCTCTGCCTTTCTTATGACTTTTTACCTGTATGAATTTCCTTCTTGTGTATGATAAATTTGTAATCTTTCCTTGGCTTGTGATTTGAAGGCTTAATTATTTTTCAGCAGCTATTATTTTTTAATAGATTAGTTTAGCCTGTCTTTCCTTTGAGACTGCTTTGGCTGCAACCCAAATATGTCCCTTGTAGTCCTGTCCTTTTGCTGTGCCTTGTTTCTATTTATTTGCTCCCCTGCCTCCTCCTTTCTCACTATATACACAGCTTCCTACTTTGTTTAAAAAGCCTTTGTCCCTGATCTTTATCTGAAGGCAAATGTTTCTATTGCTGTTACCAGGCTGTCCTGTAATTAGCAAAGTTTATGCCCATCCGTGCTATTTCCCCACATTACCTGATTATGAACTTAGAGTTTCTTTCTTCCTTTCTCCTTTTCTTTCTTTCTCTCTCCTTCCCTTCCTTCCTCCCTCCCCCTCTCTCCCTCCCCTCTCCTTCCTTCTTTCCCTCCTTCCTTCCTTCTTTCTCACTCTTGCTTTCTTTCTCTTTCCCTCCCTCCCTCTCTTCCTCCATTCTTTTCTTTTTTCTTTTTAAGGCAAGGTCTGGCTGTAGCTCAGGCTAGCCCCAAACTCATGATCCTCCTGTCTGAGTCTTTTAAGCCCTGGGAATATAGGCACGTGTCATGATTCTTGGCTGAACCTGGAGTTTCTTCAGAGAGCAGCTCTCATGTCTGCAGTTGCCTCTTCTTTCTTTTTCAAATTGTAGTTTTCCCATCACTCTGATCCTACTTTCTTTTTCTCTTCTGGAAATTTCTCATTTTCCTAGCTCATTTATGATATTTTTTTCTGCTTTCCAGCACTCCTACAGAATTCTGTTCCTTGTATCTCTTCCTTCACTTCAGTGATTCTGTGGGAAGCTGGGAGGCATACGTAAGAACTCTCCTGCTGCCATCTTGGATTAGAAGTTGATGAGCTCTTGACCAGCTTGTGGGAGGCTCTTGCTTGGAGAATAGTAGTCTGTGCAGAGGCAGAGTATGCCCAGACTAATTTCTTCTGTGTATTTGCTCCTCAGGTTAACTTTGTGCTTTTCGTCGGCATCATTGTCATCCTTGTGCAGAAACTGCAGTCTCCAGACATGGGGGGCAATGAGTCCAGCATCTACTTGTAAGTATCATTGTGTATCCACACAGCCATTTCTGACCTCGTATGGGTTCTGTCTCAAGTCGAGGCTTGGCTTTGCTTAAAGGGTGACCTTACTTTCTGATTAAAGTGCTGCTGAAATATTGTTGCCTTCCCAGGCTCCCCAGAAGCTATTGGGGGATGAGTGAGAGAAAGATGACAGAGCCTGAGTGACCCTAGGAAAATCAAAGTGGAAAACACCAGTGTCCCTAGGGTGGCTAGGGTCTTGGTTGTTTAGAAGTTGGGTTTCCTTTGGGGATGTTGGTTCTGTGGGAGCATGTGAACATCATTGGATACACTGATGCCTGATAGCCCCCCCCGCCCCAATCCAACGTGTAGAAATAGCCAGTCAGACATTCTCACAGGGTTGTGTGTTGGAAGGGGAGTCTGTGTCTCCTTTTCATTCCCTCTGGACTGCTCTAGTTCTGCATCTATCTATCCTGCTTCCTCAACTCCCTCCTTCCTAAGAAGAGTAGCATCTGTAATTACTTTGTTTTCAATTACCATTGAGTGCAAAGCTTTCTCTACTTTCACAGCCATTTGGTTTCTGTATTATTGTTTCTGACTATTTTTGTAGTCAGGATCCTAATAATATATCCCCACAGGCTCTGTCCTTGCCCCCATACCCCCAGCCCTGCCCCATCCTGAATTAGAGCACCAGCCCCTCACACTGCTGGTCTCTGGAATGGAATCCTGACTAGGCAAGCATTTGGGTGTGGCCCCGTGTGGTTGGTTGGAGGCACAGTAGAATCCCTGTGTTTGCTTCTTTGGTTCCCTGAGATGAGGGCAGCTTAGAAGGAACTGTGGGATTTTCAAAGAATCATTGGATGCTTGGTTCTGTCTTCATCAGAGATGCCAATCTGGGGCTGGCAACTTTAGTTTCTCAGGGAAAAGTGAGTGGGACAGCAGAGAGACCCTGGCACATGGCTCCCTAGTATCCAGCCATTCTTCTAGGAAGAGGGGGAGGGAGGGATTGCTCAGAAGTGGAGTCCTAGACCTTTTCTAAGGGTACTTGGGGCTTCTTGGAGGAGGTGGAGCTTACTCTTAGCCTGTCTGTTTGTCCAGCCTGGGTTCCTCTTCTTTTATCAGAGGCTCTGTGTGTGTGTGTGTGTGTGTGTGTGTGTGTGTGATGGTTAGCCTAGAGTCTGGGTGGTTCATCATGTTTTGCTCTGCCTCTGCAGTGATTACATTACATTGGAAAAGACACTTTCTTATTTTTGCTGACCTCTTACTTATATTGTCTTTTCCCTCCATATTTTTTGTAAATTTTTTACCAACTCTCGCTTATATATGACTATTATGTAGTAGGAAGTTATTGATTAATATAAGTCATGAAGGCTTTGTGGGAACAGACCTCTGCCACTACCTTTCCTGTCTTAGAGAGATCATTCCTGCCCTCATCTCAGGGAGTCACAAAAGAGGATCCTACTGCTCCCCTCCCTTCCCTGCCCAGTGTCAGAAGCCTTGTTCTTGTGTCTGTCCTCAGTTTCCCCTGCTTGATTTCGGACTGACTCCCCTACCAAGAGTTACCCTGGTATTTAGAGCCAGTGGGTGATCCTCGTTTCTCACCTGAGCTCTGGCAGCCTCAGTCTCCTCCCCTTCCTGGCTTCCAGACCCCCTTCTCTAGGGGGTCCTTCCAATTTCTCCCCACACAGGGACACACACCAGGCCTCGGCCTCAGTCTAAATAAGGTTGCTCCACTGAGCCCTGATCACACTTAGTCAGCTCAGACATCCTGCCCCAGGCAGCAAGGATACCTAGGGTCTGATGGGAAAGAAGGGCAGGCCAATGTTTCAGGCTATCCACACACTGGGAGCTGTGGAGTCCTGCCAGGTATTCCTGATGCATGGCTGAGAGCTCTTGTAATTAGCACATGGTTTATACAGTTAGGTGGCAATCCAGGACACTTGAAGAAGCAGCTAGATGCTTTCCTTCTATAGTGGTGAGCTCAGAGAATCCTTTATGTAGAGAAAGCTAGACCACTGCTTGTCTTGAGCCCCAGAGATTAAAAACTCAGGTGGAAGGGGTATACAAGCTATGTGGAGGACCAGTGCTGGATGGGGATCAGTTTGATCCCATTGAATTCAGCCAAACGCTTGCATGTTCTCAGGGTCAAGGAGACCCTGTTGGCAAGGATGAGCAATAATCCTAGTGGCCATGTTGCTGAGAACTGCAGAGCACTTAAAAACAGTCATGACTTGGTTGCATAGTTCATACTCACAAACTCCCAGGAAGGCCGGTGCGCTAGGTAAGCATTTGTTAAGTAGAGCCCCATTTTATAGCTGAGGGAGCTGATTATTAGTGAAGTGCCATGAATTCAGTAGGAATGAGTGAAGCCATAGCTGCTGTGCAGGCAGCCCTTCACCCCAGACATGACTGCACCATCATTCTTGTCTTAAGGACTCCAGAGTTAAACTAGCCTATGAAATAAAGCTTCCTGGATGAAGAGGTGTAAAAAGTGCCCCCAGGGGGGTTGGTGAGGGAGTTGGCTCTGAGGAGGGAGGGGTCTGCATGGAGAGAAGGGCTGAGCCTTGGTGGGAGGAGGTGGAGACCACAGGGTGTGGTGGGAGAGGGAGATTCCAAGGCTGTGCCTGGGACCCCAGATGTATGTGTTGAGCTGCAAGGTCCCTTCAGGTCTGCCCACAATAGCTCTCTGGTTTTTTCCTTTGTTTCTAGAACAAATTTAAGCCTGGGAGTCCCCAAGAAAGCCCGAGAGGACCCCCTGCCTGTGCCCTCAGACCAGCATTCACTCCCTTTCCTGTAGGTTGGTTCCAGCTGCTCAGATGATAAGGGTTTGTTCTCCACAGACCAAGATGGCACTCCTGGCTAAGCCTTAGAAGGACCTGTTGGGTGTGGGGTCCTGCATGGGGCAGGGGCACTGAACTGCTCACACCCTCCCCTGATGTTCCTGGTAGAATGAATGCCCAGAAGTGGAGTCAGGGGTTGGGTCAGTGCTCAGCAGAGCTTAGGGGTGACTTTGTTTTGGGCAGGAGTCAGTGCTGAGCCTTCAGCCTGAGGCAGGGTAGGGTTGGCCTGCCTTTGCTGGCTGACCTGAGGTTACCAGCTTACAGCTGTGAATGGCTGCCTAGTTCTGGAAGAGAAGGATGAGATTTCTATGGCAGATGCGGACTATGCAGGAAGAACCTCAGCAACACCCTGGAGTGACCTGGCTTCACTCATAGTGATCCACCCTGCCTCCACCCACAGAAGACAGGCACTGGAGGCTGGTGCAGGGAGGGAAAAACCCATGTGCACATCCCTCAGGTTTTCTCTCCCTACACCATCAGGGAGTTGGCTCACCTCCAGGACAGACTCTGCATGGTGAGGCAACAGTACAGCCAGGAAGGTCAGCCCAAGGCCTTCATTCACAGCCAAGGCCTTCCAGTCTACAAGGCTCTATCTTCCACTTCCACAGCACCCCCTGCCTGGGAGCATGCCATCCCTGCCATCCTGTCTGTGTGGCAGCAGGAAATTGTTACTCTCATTTTGCAGATGGAGAAACTGAGGCCTAAGAAAGGACAGTGACATCCCCTAAGATCACTCAGCAAGTCAGTGGCCAAAGATCTTGAGCTCAAGAGCCTGGCTCCTCAGCTGGAACCCCTCCAAGCTGGCAGAGAGCAGAGAATTAGCTTGTCCTGCCCTCCTGCAGGGGCAGAGGTAGGGGTTGGCAGGAAGCTACCAAGATCTGCAGAGCCATGCTCCTGGTGGGGTGCATCTTAGCATCAGGAGGAAACCTTATATGATATGTTCATCTCAGACCACCATGTTCTATGGACTACCAAGGATACAGCACTACAGGGATCACAAGGATCATAGAAGTGAAGATAGGGTGCTGCCTGCCAACAGCTACGCACAGGTCTTGTCTAGTGTCCTGCTGGGTGTTTCCTGGGGCTGCAGCTCAGCCAGCCCTGCACACAAAATCTACTGAAGCATGCATGGCCTTTGACCACCATAGAAACCTTGTGCTGAAGCTCTGGGGGACACACGTGAGTGCTGAGACCTGAGTATGGCTTTGACTTTCCTGCAGACACAGCGCAGCTGTCACAGAACCAGGCCTAGAAGCCAAGGCTGCTGGCTTGCAGAGTGGGCCCCGCAAGAGTGACAGGGGTTTCCTGCCTTTAGATTCAGGCGACCTCTGGTTTCCAGGCAGCCCTACCTGACTCCCCATCTGAGTTTCTTGTCCTCCTTTGGAGTCAGCTCAGAGCTCCTCTCTTTCTCTCAGTGGAACTCCTTTTCCCCTTTCCCTAATTGTCCTGAGACTCTCATATCTCTGTCTTTCTCACGCTCCTGGCTGCTCTGCCACTGCTCCTTCTATTGCTTTGCAGTGCATCCTTTTGCAATCACTGACAGTCTGGGGAGGGGTGGTGTTAGGGGAACAGGGCCTCTTTCCCTCTTTCCCCAGGTTTGGCAACCCTGAGAGTCCTCCAGCGTCATTCTCACCTCTACTGCTCCTTGATCACCTCCCCCCCACCAAAATCAGAACCACACATCCCAGTGAACTTGTCACTAAATTGTCTTTAGAAATCCTTCAAAAAATCAGAGAAGCCTGTGTTGATAGTATCTATCTCAGA
This sequence comes from Castor canadensis, assembly GCF_047511655.1. NCBI lineage: Eukaryota > Metazoa > Chordata > Mammalia > Rodentia > Castoridae > Castor > Castor canadensis. The sequence continues at coordinate 89,674,127 of NC_133387.1, forward strand.
TACTGGAAGGGTAGGGACGCTTTGCAGCTAAAGAAAGAGGAGTTACAAGAGGAGAAAGGCTGCAGTTTAGAATTCAGGCTAGGGTGTCAGTGTTGATGTAGGTAGCAATCATGGACTTATAGAGTCTCAGGCTCTTGATCCTGGTTTCTACTATACACCCAACTGTGGTTGAAGAGTTACTGGCCATAGGGAGACTACCCAACCTTTTGGTCTGGGCAAGGGAGATGATGAATGTGAAGGGCAGATTTGTTACCACACCCAAATACCTTCCTTCAATGATTATTCGTGTCTGTCTCTGTGTATATATAAAATGGACTTTTGACGTTCATTGTGGATACATGAACAACTTAGATGCAGGAACTTCCTAACATGCTTCTCAAACTTGACTCACATGTGTGCACCCCCCACCCTGGGGTGGGGGCTTTTGTTAAAATGTAGATCCTGAGCCCCAGGTCTGCAGGTCAGTGTGGCAGCTGAGTGCATTTCCAAGAAGCTCTCAGGTGGGGTCAATGTTGTTGGTCTGAGACCACTTGAGTAGCAATGCATCAAACCACACCTCACATTTCTCTTCTGCAAAATGGGCCTGTGGTACCCACCTCACCATTGGTGTGAATTGTAAGATGCAGTTTATTAGATAGGAACCAGAAGCCTGGAGAGGCATGGATGTCTGGCAAGTAAGAATTATGTGGTAGAAATTCTTGCGTCAGCACAGACTTACTACCAGAGAGTTGGGTCACAAAGAGCAAATCTGTGAATGGCCAGGGTCTCGTCTCTCCTATGTTTCTGTCTTCATTGACATTCAGTCCACATCTGGTTTATCAGTTCACCAGCTAGTAACCAGGAGCCTTAGCATCTGCCTCGTGGTACCTGAGGAGGGTTCAGGCAGGAGTGACTTCTAGTCTAAGAAGATAAAAGATCTTAATCCATCTCTGAAAGGGGAAAAAAAGTGTCCACGGTTTGTGCCTGTTCAAGCATGAATGGGACCACAAAAGGCCAAAGTGGAGGTGCAGCCAGATGCCTCTGTGAGAAAAGCGGAGCTTCCTCCTCTCCAGCAGAACCTGTATATAAGCTGGCCCACCTCCCTAAGGTGACTTGTTTCTGTAGGCTGTGGTGCAGTGCCCAAAGGTGCTATCTGCAGTCCCTGCCCATTGAGCTGTAACTGAGAAGCGGCACCCAGCACTCCCCAGTAGAATTCTCCACAGTGTTAGAAGTACCCTGTATCTGTGTGACCAGTGGATCATCAGTAACCATAGGTGGCTGCAACAACTGAGGAAGTAGATTGATGATATATGTTTTTGGTGGTCCTGTGATTTTGAACTTAGAACCTTACACTTGCTAGGCAGGCACTCTACTACTTCAGTCACGTCCCCAACCCTTTTTGTTTCTTTCAGTTGTCTTTCAAGTAAGGTCTCACATTTATACCCAGGCTGACCTGGACTGCAATCCTCCTCTTACTAAGGCCTCCTGCCTGTCTGGGATGATAAGTGCACGCCACTATGCCCAGCTTTTATTGATTGAGATAGGGTCTCCATGAACTTTTTGCACAGGCTGGCCTTGAACCACAATCTTCTTCCACAGAGAAAATAGTATTACAGGTATGAGCTACCATGCCCTGTGTGGATTGATAATTTGATTTTGATTAATTTTAATTCATATAAATACATGGGAGTAGTGAAGTGGCTATCATAGTGTATAATGTGGTTCTAGATTAGTTAATAATCCATTCAATCCAAACTCTGAACTATGTCTGCTCCTCCTGTTTGTGATGACTCCAAGAGAGGCAGGCCTGGCCTGGAGGAGAGAGAGGGATAGGGGTGACTAGAGGAAGTGACCTTTACCACCAAGCTCAGAATTCTATCAGCCCATGCCTGGAAATGTGTGAGGTCCTTGAGGTGAGTTTCTAGCTGTTCATCTCACTGAGTGGCCTCTGATAAGGCCATGCTTTGTGCTTGGGGCTAACTCTGGAGAGAGCATCTGGCTCCTTGCCTGAGCCCCAGCCCTGGCTTCACCTCTAAACCACTCATAGGTGGTTGCAGTGTGAGTGCTCGTGTGTGTAACCACTCACACATATACATACATGTAAGGGCGTGCATTTCTTTGGGCTGTTTCTTGGTCCTCAGCTTCCTCACCTCCTTCTGGGTGACTATCCTAGCCCTGTGTCCATCCCCTCTGCTCCTCTACCCTCCCTGTGAACCAAATCTCCCCAAGCCCCACCTCAGATTCTGCACAGTCCAACGTCCCCAGCTGACAAAAGTGCTAATCTTGTCACACCCAGCAGCTGCGTACAGAAATGCTACTGCAAGCCACAGCGGGCTCAGCAGCACTCTTGCAAGATGTCAGAACTGTCCACCATTACTCTGTAAGTGTGCGTGGCCGTGGCTGTGGCTGTGGCCGGGTGTCCTGGAGGGGAGGGGGATGCATGTTGCCACCGCCACTGCTATTGAGCTTTTGTCCTGCTGGGCTGGAGGAGTGTGGAGAGCCATCCCGTGCCTCCCAGCCCAAGCCCATCCCCAGCTGTTGCATGTTGATGTCTGTGTGTCTTGTGAGTTCTCTGCAGTCTTGTGGGTGGGGTGGGCGGGCAGGACATGGGGACAGAGCTGTGGCATTGCAGGGGCATCCCAGGGCTTGGCAGGAGTTAACAGGAAGTAGCTCCACAGCATGTCACAGCTACCTTAATGTGGCCTTCCCCAAATTCCCACATCTCTGGGCTTCAGTTATTACAATTATACAACCATTTCTAAGAGCTCTGAACTAGAATTCATAGAGATTATCCCCCCTTTAAAGGGCAGGGGACCTCACCCAGTGTTCAGAGTACTCCATGAGGACCCTATGGGTTGGTTCCTGGTGCTGTACCCATTTGATAGATGAGCAAACTGAAGCACAGAGAGGTGACATGACTCAGTCAAGGCCACGTAATTGCCTGGGTGAAGATTTGAACTCAGAGAGTCCTAAACCCATGTCCCAGGTCGTCTCTGACTGGAGCATCAGCCTTCATTTGGAAATCCACTGGCCCATTGTTATTTGGGCAACTCCAATCATTGGAAATTCATCTTGGCATTTCAGGATTTGTCTGTCTGTTGATGGCTCCTCGGGCAGGAAGGCAGAGAATGAGGCCCTATGTCACTGTCTCTCTGGACTAATCAGATCATAGATCATGAGGCTCACATTGTGTGTTCCATTCCAGAGCCTCCAGGCAGCTCAAAAGTACACAAGTTCCACACCTCTGGGCCCTAGAGACCTCCTCATCTGTCTGCACTGCCCTGTCTGCTGAGGGACCCTGGGTGCCCTGGGTCCCTGTCTGTGCTGGGTACACTGCAGGGCTGCTGGGGAGGGCAGGTGCTGTCTTGAATGACACCGTGGGGTGCTTCAGTGCAGTCACTGCACTCCTCCTGTGCCTGTGCCTTTTACGAAAGGCAAATATTGTTTCTCACTCTGGACCTGACCTGTCTAATGCCATTAGGACATGGAGAGGTTTGGGATCTGTCTTCAAGAGCCCTTTTCAGACTGCAGGGACAAGAACCTGGAACCAGTCCATTTGTGGGAAGGGAGGCTAGGGGGAGACCTGGCCAGTTTCATACAGGTTCCAGGGCTGCTCCCCTCCCTGAGCTCTTTGGTAAACATCTGTTTTAAAGTCGGCCCTTAGGCAGGACCCTCTGAAGCCCCAACACCACCAGGCATGTACATTTGAAGCCACCCTCCTCTGTTCTTCTGACTTTCATTCTGTCTATCTATAGACACCCCCTGCTGCTTTCTGTTGCTTGGCCCTGGCACCGAGACACCCAGGTGTCCAGGAGATGCTCAGTGTTAAGGGCTCCAGGCTCTCATGTTTGTATGGTTCATTTGTTCCTCCATAGAACAGGCATTTCTGGTATCTGCTCTGTGACTGGGTATGCTTGCTATGGGACATAACAGATAAACAAGGGGCCACTGTCAGAAAGGATAGATAAGAGGAAGAAAGAAAGGATAGGCTGCTCAGAGCTGCATCTGGGTTCACATCAGGGACAGCTCACATCCTGTTAGCCCTGTGCTGGTCTAGGGACCCTGGGGTCTTGCAGAACTTGCTACTTGTATATTGAGAATGGGCAGGTAGCTACCACACACTCAGGGGTCTCCTCCTTTCTGGGATGAGATTCCTCCTCCTGAAGATTTCCTTCCCTCTTCCTTTCCCTTCTTCTCCATCCTGCTGTCTGTTTTCTCATAGAAGCTAGGACACCAAGGATCTCACACAGACTTCACAGATTTGGTTTTTCTAGAAATCTTCACCCCTCAGGTAGATAGAATGTTCTCACCTAGAAAGGTTGGAATGGAGAGAGGCACATGATGTAATTGCCCCCAATCAAATGGCCTTCCCTAAACTCACTGTTCACTTCTGAGGACTGAGCGGGGCCAGGAGTAGTTGAGGCTGATGGTCTGAAGGAGCTGATCTGGACACAGCTGAGGGGCAGATGCCTGTAAGGCAGGGCTGAGCTTTTTAGGGAGGCCTATAGGGAGGCAGGATGGTAAGATAGGTAGAGATGATGTCCCACTCTGGAAAGCCCTAGGAGAATTCACTCCCAACAGTGCAGGACTTGCAGGTGCACATGCTCCTGATACGCTTGGCTTCTATGCTCCTGCACCCATAGAACAAAGCCAAGCTTAGTCTTGGCCCAAGAGCCAGTGTCAGGCAGGGGACTGTGGAGAGCTGGCTTCAGGAGGCCTGGTGGACTCCCCTGCCTGACCCACGTCAGAGCAGACATCTTCTTCTTCCTTTGACTCCCTTCCTGGGCCATAGCTTTTTCCTGTCTAGGTAGAGATGGTTTATGTCCAGAGACACTCTTTCCTGGAATCCTTCCTATGTCTACCTCTGTGGTCTGCTCAGTGCCCTTGTCACGGCACCTCTCATTGTTGTCAGTTAGTGTCCCCAGCTATCCATGTATTCTAAAGCTGATGGCTCTGTTGCCTTCAAGAACAGCTCTTTTGGGGCACATGGAGCTTCCTTACAGAATGAGGTTTGCTTTTCCTTGAGACTCCTGAACCCTGTCCTGTTTCACCCTGGTTTCATTTATCCAAGCATTTTGCACACCACCCAAGAAGTCCCTATAAGACATGGATACATTTTTAGTGGGTCCTCAGGATACTGACATGGTGCCCTTCAGACTGGGGAAATCTCCCCACAGTTTCCAGAGAGTCCTAGACACCTGTGTTCTGGTGGCAACCCTCTCTCCCAGGCCTCTTGCACTGGAAGAGATTGCTGAGCAGGTCTGTGAATGGGAACTGGGGGAAAGCGAGGGTCTGGGACTGTGCCCTCTGGTCCCAAACCCTGGCAGCCCCTGGAGCAGAAATGTTGCTTTCTCCTGACAGACGGCTGGCCCGGTCCACTCTGCTGCTCATCCCACTGTTTGGAATCCACTACACAGTATTCGCCTTCTCCCCTGAAAATGTCAGCAAGAGAGAAAGACTCGTGTTTGAGCTGGGGCTGGGTTCCTTTCAGGTAGGCATGGAGCATGTGGAGGGCAGAACTCACTGGGACCCAGGACCCTGGTCTCTGACCTGCCAGTGGCCCTGGAACCTCATGAATCCTGGCTCCAGGCTCCTGTGTTTCTATGTCGAAAATGAGCACTAGAACAGAAGTACACTGTGACATCCCTCTCTGCTGCTGTAAGGAGGCACTAATGGCAGGCATCACCACATCTAAGATGCTGAGCCCTGTTGGGTAATTTGAGATGAGAGCTCTCCATCAGCCTGGGCTCAGGGACAGGATGGCTTTGAGAGTCCTGGGTGTCCACGTCCAGACTTCAGCCTGCTGAGCCATGCACCCTACAAGAGTTTGGTCTCACCCAAGATGGGGAATGAGCTGGACAGGAGTGTGAGCAAGCAGGTACGTAAGGGAATGATGAGGGGATGGGAGAAGGAACAGAACAGTGCCTCTGTGCATGGCGAGATAAGTGAGTGCATCACAGTGAGGACACACACAGAGGGGACTAGTGATGGGTTGATAAGATAGGAGGCATGGCTTCCTTGGGTGTCCTTGGGTAGAACATGTCTTTCTAAGCCACCCGTTTAAATGAGTATTTTAGCTGGATAGAATGCTACTCTGTGCATTTGACTCGAATCTCCCTTCTCTCCTCCAATTTAATTCCAGACAATTTCACTTATCAGATTCTTAGCCTGACAAAGCTGAGAGTTTTATAGACAAAGGACTGACCCAGGAGTCAGAACCCAGGGCTCTCATCTTTGTGCTTGCTGGTGTATCCCAGCCACCATTCCTCTGACACTTTCAAATGGCAGCACAGGCCACAGAGGTTGTGAGGAACTGGCTTGCAGCATCCAGGAAAAGTGTTATTGCTGATGTCTGGTATAGATGTAGAAATAGCTCCATGCCAAATACTTGCTGTACATAGTGTTTTACTTTGCTGTGTACAGAAGTGTCCAGAGAAGGGAGAACAGAGTGGGGAGGAGGTGGCGATTGGAGAAAGGCAATACAGGTCTGTTCTGTCCTGGAAGACTGCCTTCAGGAGCCTGCAGACTAGTTGGTTATCTCCCATAGTATTCTTGAGCATTTAAGGAAGACCTCCTGTACAGAATGAGATAGACCAGGACTTTAGCAATGGGAATGAGAGACTTAATGCCGGGGTGTATTTGTGGGGACTGTTTCACGAGTCACCTGGATCCATGGGTGTGCCCATCTTGGGGAGGGGCAGAACATATCCCACCTTACCCTAGATCCTTGCGCAGGTACACCACACCATATTTTTTTTGCCTTCTGGTGTTGTCCTCCCACTGCCATCCCTCTCACATGCCCTGTGCACACAGTATTTCTGAAGACCCTTTGTCAGCACTCTCAGGTTTGGTTTTTATCTCTCCTCAGGGCTTTGTGGTGGCTGTGCTCTACTGTTTCCTGAATGGGGAGGTAAGACCCTGGCCTTCTCGGCGGTGGGGGTGGGTTTGCTAGGAAGCAGATGGATACAGATTCCTCTGGAGGGCACCAAGGGGAGAGGGCTGGTTGTGCAGCTGCTAGAGCTGTGTGACACCAGGGTCTCCTGACCTGTGTCAGAGTCTCTCCCTCTTTGCAGATAAGGCACAACCTGCAGAACTGAGCTCTGCCCAGAAAAGGCATCAGCTCTGCTGAGCACAGAGCTCCCTGGGAGTCCTCTTTCCATTATACACACTTTAGTAAGAGGACTTGGCATGAAGAAGGGCCAGGCACAGGTAATGGGACCTGCAGGACAGGAGGCTCTGATGGCCAGGGCTTCTGAGCTAGGAGTATTCAGTGCTGTTCCCAGGAGACTGTTCTATCTGACACAAATCTGTCACCTGGTATAGCAGGAGCCATGAGGATTGGGAAGAGACCCCAAGGAGAAACAAGGAACCTTCCAGGAATACTCCATTTCCAGAGCTATGTCTTGGAGTTCCCTCTCTAGCTAGTTGGACTGATGCTTTGGAACAGAGCTCAGAACAGAGGTGCAGAGGAGGGGTAGGGCTGGGCGGGTGGGATGGGTAGGAATCTTTGCATCAGTGCTCAGGTGTAACTGCATAACCCTGACCTCAGCAGAGTCCTCACCTATTTTGAACCTGAGACCAAAAAATTAGGTTGTAGCCAATCAGCAAGGATCAGATTTGAACAAATAAGCAGAGGCAGAAAGGGCCCTGTGAAAGTGACTGGGAGAACCAAGAGGTGGGAGTATAAGTAGTGTATCAAGGGCCTGCAGAGGAAGTGGGAGCTCAAAGTGGAGAAGGTGGTATGGGTGCTGCCTCCAGTTGTGCAGTTTAGGCACTGCACAAATGCACTTGGCTGAGGGTGAGCTCACTTGGCCTGGCACTTACTGCATGCTAAGAGCTACATGGGAGTGTGTTTGCTCAGAGGAGTGGACTATTTATTTAGTTGTTCTCAGCCCCAACTGCACATCGGAATCACCTAGGATGTTTAAAAAACTACAGATTCCTGGGTCTTACTGAGAGGTGTTGATAGCATTGTTCTTAGGGTCTGGGCATCTGGGATGTTTAAAGCTCCTCAAATAATTCTTACGTATTTCCTACTGTTAATGGTCAGTGGAGGTGGAGATCCTTGCACTGATACTTGTGCCTCTAGCAGCTGCTTGGTAAAGATGCCCTGACAGACCCACGGGCTGGTCTCTGAGCGCGGGAAGCCGTCTGAAGGTGTTGCTTAGACAGTGATGGTGGGTGAAGCTGCAGTTGGGGAGTGGGAAGGGGGCTGGAGTGGTGGTGGCAGCTGGGAAGGTCCCAGGCCAGGGCAAGTCCACTCTGGTTGGAGAGGACACCCAATTAGAAGTCACAGGCAAATTCCTCCTTGCAGGTGCAGGCGGAGATCAAACGAAAGTGGCGGAGCTGGAAGGTGAACCGTTACTTCACCATGGACTTCAAGCACCGGCACCCATCTCTGGCCAGCAGCGGGGTGAATGGGGGCACCCAGCTCTCCATCCTGAGCAAGAGCAGCTCCCAGCTCCGCATGTCTGGCCTTCCGGCTGACAACCTGGCCACCTGAGCCTCCCCTTTCCCTCTCCACCTTCACAGGCTGGGGCTGTGAGCAGGTGCCTACACATGTTTGCACCTCTTCCCTCCCCTTGGGTGGGCCCTGGGCAGAAAGGTGGGGGAGAGGGAGGCAAGGTGCGGACTGGTATTGCCCCTCCTGTTTGGGTACTGGCCCACCCACTGTGGTTTTCCCAGGCCCTCATTTGATGTGTAAATACTTCTCAAGTTTGGAAAGTTGCCCCATCCTTCCCCCTCTACCCAGCTCCCTGCTCACTTTAGTCAGGTCCCAACTTCACCCACTCATTGCATCTTGGCCAGCCTCAGTGATGGCCTGACTCAGGCATGAGGCCTTGTGAGCTGAGGCTGAAGAGACCCTGCTATGGAGAAGCTGGAGTAGTGCCCACTCTAACACTTCAGTATTTAATTTTGGATGTGGGCCCTTCTCAGCCTGGGAACAGTCCCTATAGCCAGCCGGAGATCTGGCTTGGGTGAACAGAATGTCCTTTAGTGCAGGCCAGCCCTGAGGCTCCCTCATACTTATCTGGCATCTCGGTGACTAGGTACCCAGCTCCTGGATACCAGGACAGTGGGACAGCTCCTTCCAATCAAATACTTCAGTTGAGGGTAGGGCTGAGGGTCAGGGAAAGTTCTGGTGCTTTTTATTTGATCCAAGAAGAGCTAAGAGCCAGAAATGCAGATGCAGCTGGGGAGGAGATGAAAGTTTGGTAGACCCATGGAAGAAGACCTTCACCATCTCTACTATTGTGCCCTTGACTCAAGTTGAGCAGGGCTCATCTGGTAGCTTCCTTTCTGTCCTCCTAGTCCCCAGTGGATGTCCAGAGAAACTGCTCCCAGCCATATCCACCACAGAGTTCCCAACCCCTCTCTCCTCCATTTACCTTTAAGTCAAAGCCATGGTAGGATGAACCAGCCACCTTCCTGTGAGGTTAGCAAGTCCAAAGCACCTTGTACCTCCATGTGCCCTGGGCTTCCCCACCCCCATCTTCATTGATGGTGAGGAGCCCCAGATGCCTGGATTCAACTATTGAACTCTGTGACATCTGCAAAGACTTCCCCTTTGTGCCATTGACATTGAGTCACTGTGGGCTGCTGGGAGGCTAGGGTGTCTGAAAGGGAATGCTACACCCACCCTACCCATTAGCAGAAGCCGATGATGGGAAGAACAGTGGCTCCCCAGTGCCCATCCTAGCACCCCAGTTGTAAGTTGCAGAGTCACAGCCTAAGAATTTACAATAGGGCTGACCCACGTTCAGAGAAGGCAGAGGAAAGTGTGGCATGCCATGGGCCCATGTGACCCAATTCATTCCATGTTTACTCTTGACCTTGTTCCTGTCTGTTTGTGGTCATGTTCTGGAATGCATGGGGATTTGGGGTGAAGGGGGTGTTATTCTACTTGGTTTCATAAAGATGGGGCCCTGGGGTCTTGGGGCACTGCTTCTAGGGGGAACTTCAGAGTAACTGGAGAAGGGTCTAGTTGCTCAGATTTAGCAGTGAGTCCTGTGTCCTTGGATGGTGAAGCAAGTCCTTGGGTCTTTGGTAAAGCCAGAGAAAGAAAACCCTTCATGCCCTTTTCCAGACACATTTAGTGACTTTTACTGGCTATGGGATGTACAGTGCTCTTCTACCCTGCACCTCACCTCATGATCACCTTCCCCTGCTCTGGGAGCCAGGTGTATTAGTCAAGTAAGTCTCTGCTGATCACCCCACACTCTGGACACTGCTAAGGGACCTGAGACACTTGGAACTGGCCATGGCCTGGGATTCAGAAACCTAGAATCTGCCCCAGTTGGGCTCAGGCTATTGAGACTGAACAGTGCTCCCTGTTCTGCATCTCAGTTTTCCCATTTGTGAAATGAGGTTGCTTCTAATGTTCCTCTGTACTTTAGCAGTTTCCCAGTTCAAAACTAAGGCAGGGAAAAGGGTGTGTATCACTGTGTATCATCCATGGTTTTGCTTGTGTGTGTGTGAGTGTGTGTGTGTGTGTGTGTAAGTTGGGAGGCTGCTGTTTATTTTCCCTTTCTTAGAAACCAAGCTTCTTCCTCTTCCATTTGGACACCACAGTGGAAACTGGTAGAACAGAGGAAATGCTGGACATTTGAACAGGTGCCTTGGGCATGATGTGCAGACCCAGCCTTCTATACTTGGTACCATTTATGGCACCCTAGATCCAAGGAGTAAACCTTTGCATTTGAAACCCATGCATTTGTCATTACCCCCACTGGCAGGTCTGCTACACTGTGGAAAAAGAAACTGTGACTTTATACATATATCATCACAAAATAGCAAAAACAAAATCAACCCTGAATGCCACATACTGTACTGCTTCCTGAGCCCTGGGCCTGTGGCCTCCTAGAGGTTCCAGGTTCCTGTTGGTTTGGTTTTTTGTCCAAATGGATTTTGTCAGTCTTGTGAGATGTACCTGATATATTCTGAATGTTCCAAGAGGTTCTGGCTTTCAGGTCACAGACAGTGGGGGCACAGCACAAGACCTGGGTAAAACCCTTCCTCTCTGACCTGCTGTTTTCAAATCTGTAGAATAAGCAATAGTACTAAATGGTTTGTATAGCCCATTGCATCCCTGGGATTCTGTCTAGATACCAGCCACCAGCTTGGAATGGGCCCCAGGCAGGAACCACTGGGACAGGGTAGGAAATTCTATGGTGGGAAGAGGGATTATGGGATTGCCAAGCTGGAGCAGAACTGAACTGTGGTACTGTCTGCCTGTGAAGGACCATTCCTGGGATGGGGCTTCCTGTTCTATGCAATCCTAGAGGACATATGTCACCTGCAGGAGGCCAACTACTTCTTGAAATGAGGACATCTCTTGTCCCCTGTTATGAATGTACAGCCATGAGACAGACAGGCAATGTTTGGAGGGGTCTCTAGTCCTGAGTGAAATGGGGTTACAAGTCAGGGAAACTGAGGCTCCCAGGGACCCAGTGAGGGATCACAGGGTCAGTGACAGGTGAAGCAGCTTTCTGTAGTCCCCAACCCCAAGAGCCTCAGGAGTCTCACCATGCTTGAGGCCAGACCCCTTTCTCTGTTTTGGTGGGCAGCCCCATGGCCCTCAGCGATCCTGCTTTAACCCTATCTTCTCTGACCCTGGTTCTCTGGGGAATAGGATCAGTCCGGAAATACCCCTGGATCCATCATCACTCTTCAAGTCTCGGCTCCTTGATCTGCTTCTCTCTCTCCCTGAGAGGGAAAGCTAGAGGAGGCTCTCTTTTTTGTTCTTTGAGGACCCTTACCCCTTCAGGGCCACTCCAAAAAGAAGACGGTGAGAATTACCATCATAAACTCCTGCTTGAGTCCAGAGAGACTGAAACTAGCTGAAGAAGCCTGAGCAGGGAATGGGGGACCTCGGCTTCTCACAGCTTTGCTGTTGACCTACTGTTTGACCTTTATTCATACATCTTTGGGGAGACTCACAAAATACTAGAGCTGGGAGAAACCTGGAGGTCTGTAGGTCAAACCTCCTCATGGGCTGATGAGAAAATGCAGGTGGGCCCGATATACAGCTGAATGAGGAAATGGCCCCACCTGTGCGTGTACAGCCTTGCATGCGAGCCAGGACGTGACACTCAAAGCATCCATCTGATATACATTGCACCTCATGCAGGAGAGAGTCTCTGGCTGCAGAAAGCTGTTCAGGATTCCAGGCTACAGGAGAAGCAGCGGAGCCAGTGTGTGGGGAGACTAGTTTTCTAACCTGGTCTTGGCCATTTGCTTTGTGACCCCAGGCGGAGGGTAACTCTGCATCCTGATCTGAGCAATGGAGAAGCCATGGTTGCATCATTGTCCCCACAGCCAGGGATGAGGTAGAAGTGAGATGCCCTGTGTGTATGGAAGAGCTTTGAAAATGATACATATGTGGGCTTATTCCTGTGAGGGACCCTGAGAGGGCCTCCTTGCTCTCTGTCTACTGCTTTGAGCCATCCTGGGTTGACTTACTCCATTTGTAAAACCACCAGCATTGGGGGTAAGAGACAGCAAGAGGGCCCTGGTGGGCACTTAGGTCAGCTTGTACAGTTTGCTCTTGTGCTTAGCTGGGGAGAATTCCATGCAGGCGCTGTGAGCATTTCCATGCTGCCTGCCTGGGACTCCTTCAAGGATTTGGAGCATTCCTCAAATGGACCATCTATCTGCTCATTCCTCTTCCTTTCTCTGAACTCCAGGTCCTAGGGTGTGTCTTTTTGTCTTGTCTGATATTTGTCTTTTTTAGCTTTGCACCTGCCAGGGCTGGAGTGGCATAGCCCTGGCATCCCAGATGTGACTCCAGGCTCACTTGTTGGAGCTGGACCAGCCTGGGTTTCACTTTCCATGATAGAGATAAGCTCCACACACCTTACTGCTACTGCTGCTGCCATTAATGCTGTGCTCACAACCTTGTCTGGGATTTTTAGAATGTCAACCTACTGTAGAGGACTCAATAAATGTCTTATCATTTTCCTCGTGACTATAAATTGGTGATAGTGGAAGGCAGGAAAGAGATCAAACCTGATCACCTCAGAATAACACCATCTGCATGGCCCTGTGGCCTTTTCAGATCCAAGGGAGAGGTATAGGAATGGGTCTGAATGAGCCACAAGCAGACTCAGAAGAGGAAAGACAAAGTCGTGACTTCAAAAGGTCTATGTGTACCTTGAGAAGAGTAAGGATCACTTAGAAGTTTTGAGTCTCTGGACTCAAGTGGCTCACCCTATAGTTTTTGATGCTTCATGACCTTCATATTGTTCTATGAAAGGGGCCACCAGATACCCCCCAAAATCTTGCCTTCAGGGAGCATTTAATCTCAGGTAAGCACAGGTACATCCTTGGCTGCCAGAGACCCACTTCTGGATAGTCAGGGCCATCATCCCCTGCCAAACCAGGTAACCAATTCTAGTTAACCCTCATTTCTTTGAGGTTCTGTCAATTGTCACAATTCGAGTGTCCATTTTTATATTAGTCATAATTTTAGTTGCTGACAATAGAAGTAATTTTGACTGATAAGTCAAAAAGGGAATTTATAAAGAAGATGCTGAGTAGCTCATAGAATTCTTGTCAGACTGGAGAAACCAGAAAAGTGACTGAAGCTACATGTCATGCCACAAAACTGATGCTGAAACTGCTATTGTTACTGCCACCAGCCGAGTGAAGTCTTCTTCAAGCCAGATAGTTGCCACCATCTCTGAATTCTATAGCTTTGCTATTCTCTCCAGCAGATCATTCTGCACTTAGCCTCCTTCCTCCAGTTGCTCACTGCTGCCTCAGAATCTCACACACCACATTTCAATTGGTTGCGTTCTACCTGCAAGAGGTGTACTTTTCTGGAGTCTGTGTTAGCAAGTCTGATGATTTTCCAAACATTTCAATAGTGTTCAAAAGTCCTGAGAATCACAAATGCCCTCCACAATAGGCCCGAGGTCTACAACAATTGCAGAGTTGATGGACCACTCTGAAGAAATTAAGTCAATGAGAAGATGGATCCTAACCCAATAGGATGTGACCCCTAAACTGGGTAGGCCAGAGAAGCCACTCACCAAATGCATTCAGCAGTCTAGTGGGGGTGTTCCAAACTGGGAGGATTGGAGATCCTGCTTCCTGGGATTGTACCTATCTTTTCTTTAGGGAGATTCACGGGTTGTGTCATATGACCCATGTGACAGACATCTTGAGCTGAAAAACAGTCTTCTTGTGTGTCAGACTCTGCTGGATGTTTCCACAGAAAACTTCCCTAGTGTTGGGACAAATATTTTCACCGATGTGACCATAATGAATTGAGGATTCATGTTTCATTTTTAGAGAAAGATCACATACAAAAAGCAAAGGTAAAGAGCCAAAATAAGTTGCTAAGACAAAGAAACAACAACAAAAGCCAAGACAGAAGTTTACTTTTTTCATATTAAGTCCAAAGATAAACAATTCAGAACTGGTAATATAGAATTCCGTATTCAGCTTGACTTTCCTAACAATTGTGAAGATCAAACTACTTAGTCCATGTGGGTTAAATCCCACTTCATGTATGCATTCCTCATCCATTGAATGATTATTCTAGCCCTCTTTTCTCCCAAGTCCCCCAAAAGAATGCCTTGAGCCCTATGTGTTAGTGTTTTGTCCCTGACAAAACACCTGAGAAGAACAACTTAAAGGAGGAAAGGTTATTTTGGCTCACAGTTTCAGAGATTTTAGTCCATGGTCACTTGGCCCCATTGTTGTGGGTCTGTGTTGAAACAGAATATCATGGTGGAGAGTATGTGGAGCAAAGGCACTTACCTCATTGTGGCCAGGAAGCAGAGAGAAAAAAGAAAGGGACCAGGGATAAGACATGCCCTTCAAAGACACATCCCCAGTGACCTACTTCTTCTACCTAGGCTTTACCTCCTAATGGCCCATTCATATATAAACCCAGTAGATTAATTCATTATGAGGATAGTGCTGTCATGATTCAATCACCTCAATAGCACCACCACTGGGGACCAAGCTTTTAACACATGAGCCTTTGGTGACATTTTATATCCAAACCATAACACCCTGACAGTTCCTAGGGGATGATTCCTGGTTGTTCCTGAGTAACAGCAATGTGTGAGAAATCCCTATGGAAACCCAGTGGTTCTCAAGCTTTAGCCTATGTTAGAACTACTTGAGGGATTGCTAAAGCTGAGATCCCTGGACCTATCCCAGAATAACTGATGCAGTAGGTCTGTGGTAAGGATCATGAATTTTGATATCTAAAAAGCCCCAAGTGTTTCTTCTTCTGGAGGTCTAAAGAGAATACACTAAAAGTCACTGCTCTCACAATTGTACCTGTGGATAAGGTTTAGACACCCACCTGGTTTGTGAACATTGGACCTGGGCAATGATTCCCTTCATAGGAGGCAGAAAACTAACGCAGACAGTAGCAACACGAGCTTTAATTTACTTTTCCTGCAGACCAATGACTAGGGTTAGAAGGCAAAAGGGTATAAAAGGAAATCATCCTGTAAATGTCTGTTTAGTTTCAATCAAAGTACCTATCTTTGAATTCCTTGGACTATCAGTGAACATCCAAGAATTCAGGTCCAAGAATCCAAATCATCTTGAATCTCTGAGTCCTTGGACAATCTGTGAATCAAACAGGAAAACCTTAGTGAAAAGTGGCTTTAAAAAGACAAGTTTAGCTGGCATGGTGGTGTAATCCCAGCACTCGGGAGGCTAAGGCAGGGAGATCATGAGTTTAAGGACAGCTTGGGCTACATAGCAAGACCTTTCTCTTAACAAATAACAACAACAAAAACCAAGACAGAAGTTTATTTTTCTTATGTTAAGTCCAAAGGTAGACAATCTAGAACTGGTACTGTGGCATTATGGTCTCTCTAGGGACCCCAGCTTCTGTCTCTTTGTTCCTCCATGCAAGCATTAATCTCAATGTCACCTCATGGTCCAAGATGGGTCCTGGAACTCTGGATGTCATCAGATTGAGAGTAAAGTATGAGACGCCAAAAGATCTCTGGCTTTAGTCACCATCTTTTAAAAAGCCTGATATCTGCTTGCATCTTCTTGGCCAATGTTCAGTTACATGGCCATACTTGTTGCAAGGCAGACATTGTAATGCCCCCTCAACAACACTGGAACAAGAGAAAGAATATCAACTGACAACTTACTTTTTTTCATAATCTCAAGTCCCCAAATATTTTTTTTGAGACAGGGTCTTACTCTGTAGCACAGACTAGTTTTGATTTCATGATTTTCCTGCCTCAGCCTCCCAAGTTCTGGAATTACAGCCATGTGCCATCATGCCTGGGTAGACCTCCAAATCTTTTGGCAGTCTCACAGTCACTGGGTTTGCCCCACACCTGTGAAAAAGCAGTGGTTGAGTGGCTGAATGTATGTTCCACTTTATTAGGAACAAACTAAGGAGTACAGTCCCCAAGCTGAACCACAGACTGACTCTGGAGGGTCCCTTGATTAGAGTCTGGAGAACTGGTTATCCCTACCCACTGAAGCCTAGCCTAGTTTCAGAAGAGAAGGTATGTCTGTAACATGCTGGTTTTGAGTTCCCACTCATGGTTGCATTTCTTTAGTGGATTCTGTGCTCTGGGGACCTTAACATTAATCTCTTTTTAATTAGGGAAATTCTCAGAGATAGCTCTTTGGTGAGGGGAGAGAATGAAGGTCATGACTAATTGAATTCATTATCCTCAGTACCTCAAATATACTTAGTTTAGATGCTTCTGAGCCTTTGTTAGTCTGCCCCCTTGTGGACAGCATAGTTTTACTGTGAACACAAATGGCTCCTATATCCCATCCTGTATGCAATGTTGTTATTTACACATGGGAAACTTGCCACCACATTTGTCTTCCAATTGCTCATTCTATATCAGAGAGGCAGCCATTCATAGACAGAAGACAGGTTTTGAGTCTGGAAATGATCTTTAGATTATTTAGGTCTTTTTTGCAGATATTCATCTGCAGATAATTTTTCTTGGCCCCTATAAGAATTCTTTCCTGAATTTCCTTAAAGAAGAGTCTTAGACGTATCAGTCTTTTTAGAAGGAGGACAGTGGAAATAGGGATATGACTTCCATTTGTTTATTCAACAACTCTTGAGTTCTCATTTAACAACTCTTGAGTGTCTACTGTGTGCTAAGAACTGTTCTTGGGCACTGGTGAGTGTGTTGGAAAAGGTCCCCGCTGTCTTCATGGCTTCCACTCTGCTGGGGAGAATCGGACAATAGGAAAAAAAATATAGAATGTGATTTTAGATAGATGTACGGGTCATGAAGAAAATGAAGCAGTTCATGAGGAAAGAATACTGGGGGCAGGGAGCTATTTTAGATAAGGCAGCCAGAGAAGGCCAGACATGCAGAAATGTGAGCACTTAAACATCCTGAGCCTTCTTCCTTTAGTAAGGTCTCTACAAATACCGGTGGCAAGAGCTTCCCAGGTCAGAAGCCACCAGGAGAAAATGCACTGGGACATGAAATGAATTCATATGGACCGTGACTTTGTTTCCCAGGGCTCCTGTAACAAATGACCATAAACTGGGTGGTTTAAGACAAACCCACAATTATTCTCTCACCACTATGGAAGCCGGAAGTCTGCCATCAAGATGCTGGGGGGTGGGTCATGTGCTTTCTAAAGGGTGTGGGAGAGAATGTTCCAGGTTTTTCTTACAGTTTCTAGTCTTGCTAGTGATTCTTGGCCTTCCTTGGCTTAGGGAGGCATCACTCCAATCTTTTCCTCTTTCTCCACATGGCTTTTTCCCTGTGTCTGTGTCTGCTGTTTTTTAATAAGGATTCTAGTCATATTTTATTTAGGACCCACCCTAACCCAGTATGATGGCAATTAATTACACCTGTAAGGGTCTTATTTTCAAATTTGTTCTCATTAACAGAGACTCAGAATTAGAACTTCAGTATATTTTGGGGGGAGACATAACTTAGTCCACAGGAAAGGACAAGGAAATTTGCAGTTTCACTGCCTGAACTGGCATACTGTGTTTACCGAGATTATTGATTTGGAAGAGGAAAGGGTTGGTGGTGAATGTGTGGGGGAAAGGGGGAGGGGTTTAAAGCCTCTCACCTACACTCACCATCAGTGCATTTAAGGAAAAAAATTAAATGTAGCAACCCTGATCTCAAACCTCCCACCCTGGCCCTAGTATGGTTCTTTCTAAGCATCTCTCAGGACTTTTGTGCAGACTTGTAGCTCTTGAGGGTCCATGGCCTGCCTGGAACACAAGACCCCCAGCAGCATCCAGATCTTTGGGGACCCAATCACATCTGGTGAAGCTACATGAAATTCTTAAGCTCTTTCTAGTGGGCTGGTCACTGACTTGCTTTACTTTCCAAATAAACCCAACTTTCAAAGGAACCAAGTGCCTATTTCAAAGCAAAGTTAACCAATATTCCTATGGTCAGCTGCACATACTCATGGAAGTCAGACTTGTACAAAACCATCATGTGGATTTTCTGTAACCCACACAGACTCTCCCATGAGAGGCGACTGGGGAGTGGTGCCTCAATTGGTGAGCTCATCTTCCACCAACTGGGTAAGAAGGGTCTTTGTTCTGGCCTTCAAGGTCCTCTCAGGGCTGCCCTTCTTGGTCACTGTCCTCCCTCTTCTCATTCCATTCCAGATAGCTGCTACCCCCAATCTATGGTATTCTAGCTACTTTCTCATCCTTACTCAAGGTCCCTCCTCCTCTCTGTCTCTAATCTAGACACAGGCATGGCTTGGTGGTCAGGGTTTTTCTTGAACTGACACTTTTGGTGCCCCTATCTTTTGGGTGTCCCTGACAATTGGAAGTGTCACATGGGTGTCCATCACAATTACATTGACCATGACCTTAGTAGATGAACCTGTCTCTTCATGACCAGGCACAATCTATTGGCTTGGGCAAGGGCTCATGCCTTAAGTACCATGGAGAGAGCTTTGCATGCTGGATCCAGCACCACAGACAGTTCCAAGATACCGTGCTTACTGGACAGTCCGTGTGGCCACTTTATCTGACATGAATGTGGGCACATCTAAGTTTCATGGGGCCTGAAACTCCTATAATTTGGGGTGTCCTTTTTAATACAAAATACAAAAATACAAAATGTCAAATTCAAAATTAGGTATAAAATATGAGTTTATTCTTTAGCATGTGAAAACTTAACACCTATCATAAGCATTATTAAATCCAGAAAAACAACATAACATTTGTATCAGTTACTCTGTGATACTTTTTGCTTACATTTGTTGTTTGCATACTCTTTGACAATCTCTTTATTGGACATCAATTTTTATACCATTTTCTATACAGATAATTGAAATTTAATTGATAGGTTGGATTCAGTACCATGAGAACAGAA
Source organism: Castor canadensis (assembly GCF_047511655.1). NCBI lineage: Eukaryota > Metazoa > Chordata > Mammalia > Rodentia > Castoridae > Castor > Castor canadensis. The sequence goes on from NC_133387.1 coordinate 89,693,434, forward strand.
CCCTCCAACTAAAATTTTACCCACCCAATCATGGGAAGGTTTGTTTCACACAAGCACTTGGCTCTATACTTGTCCAACTTCTTTTCTCCACCACTGCTCATGGTGCCAGATACCATAGGACATTTTCATGTTGTGATGTGAATAATCTGTTGCCCTCTGTCTTTGTACATAATGCTGAGTGGGCAACAGGAGTATTTCTGGGTGGATAGTAATAATCTATGTAAAGAAACAATGGCACACAACTCATATAACACCCATGAACTCATGCTGAATGCAACTCTGACAGCTTCCCCTTGGTTATAGCCCTAAGTACTGATGACCAACTCCATACCAGCCAGCATGTGAGGAGGGGAAGTAAGGGAGAAGCCAGGGTGTAGAGAGGCTGCATGCTTATGTAATTGGGGCAAAGGCCTTGTTTTGCAAATTTTCCAAAAATGAGACCTTGTGAACACATTTCTGAGGTCTTAGCAAGTGAGGGATCTGGAAAGTAAGCCCAGACTGTGACCCAAGTATGTCTGTCATCACAGGAAGACCTTTCTTAGTTTTAAAGAACTTAAAGCCTATAATGCCCAGGAACTTCTAAAATTCCTGCCTTCAGATGATGTCATGTTCTCTGTGAAGCATTCAGTCACCCACCAGACTAATGGTGGTCACTGTCTGTCCACAAATTCTTACTGGGCTTTAAGGAGTAGGGGCTCTTAGGGGACACGGACATCAGAAATAACCCAAACCATTTTGCCCTTACAGTTAGCTGGAAAAACTAAAAGAAAATTAACCAAGCATTGTGTATGATAATGTCATATTTTAAGATAAGGCACTATCTTACAGGGGATCCCATATTAGGTCAATAAAATGAATATTTATAGTTGCCACATCAGCCTCCATTGTCCACAGCCTCCACCAAGAATTCTTTGATCTTTTAAAAAATGAAAATGGCTTCCTTCTGAATAGGCAGAAGATTTGGGAATTGCCCAAACTCCTGAGTTCAAGAGTGGGGCCCACACAGCCAGTGTCCCCAGCTACATTGACTGGTTAAGTGACAGGCCATGTGGTAAGTCTATCTCCAGGATTTCTTGGAAAGATGACTTATTGGCGAGAGTCTCTCTCCTTCCCTGGAGAGTGTGGCATGGGAACGTGTAGGTTACAGGGGCTGCAATTATTTGCAGTCAGGAGAGGAGCAGCTGGAACTCTTCAGAGAACAGGTAGGGGTCTCAAAGACAAACCAAATGACAAGGGAGGTGGAGGGGAATGACAAAGAGAAACTTTCAGCTCACTCACTCGATCAGGCTGCACCTGAAGGCTGATCCATGTGTGAGTTTCCTAGGGGTTGATGGGTGGAGAGTTGCTTGATATGGGCCAAATATAGAAAAGATATCTTTTTATTAATTTAGAAAATGCACCACATACAACAAATTCTTACATGTTCACCTCAGAACTCACAAATATTAATACAAAAGTAAACCATGCTTGATTTAGTTATTTTCTCCTTAAAATGAAGAATAAAGATAGAATTTGATGTCCCTCTTGTTGATAGTTCTCATTTCCCCCTCCCTGTTTCCTTTCAGAGGCAGCCATGAACAGGAACTTAGTATGTATCCTTCCTATTCATATTTCTCAAATAGTTTCCAAATGCAATGCAAAGTCTTAGAAAGTTTTAAGTTCAAATCCCTCTGACTGCTGGGTGGAGAAAGGGTCACAAGCTTGGGGAAGGTGCTGGGATGTCCAGACAGACAGGAGGAGGACCTCAGAGTGGATCTGGAGCAGTAGGGATGGTGAGAACTGGTTGTTTTGTGGGTACTGGTACCTGGAGGAGGCAGAGCCAACAGGAATTGCTTTTTGCATGGCATGAGTGCAGGTGGGAGGTGGTGTCCTAAAAGAGGTACAAGGAGATTGCAGAGAGGAAAGAGTTCTGCTTCAGAAAACAGAACTATCAAGTTTCGGCAGGCCAGTAAGAAAAAGAGGAAGCCATTTCTGATATTTGAAACATGAGGGGTTATGTGAGCAGGAATTAGAAGCTTATAGAACATGGAAAGGCTGAGGGAAACAAACTGACTGTCTGCAGCTCTTCTGAAATTGAATTCAAGTGGCACATGACTCAGGAGGTCTTATCTGTCTACAGCAGCAAAGCTGTGGTTCCCAGGAAGTAGGTGGTTTCTTAGTGGTCTGTGGAGCAGAAGCAGGTTTTTCTCGGGACCTGTCTGACAAGCCTTTGGTGCTCAGCTTCTCCTCCCCATGTATGGCCCCTCTTCAGCTGGTACAGGTCCTCTGTCTCCAGCCCTCCCACTTCACCCTGGGGTCACTCACTTGTATGCTCTAACTCCTTCTTCATGGGAAGGTGGGTCCTATGGCAGGTCAGGGCATCCCTGTGACATAGAAGAGACTGCTAAGGGACTGACAAAGATGTCTATGAACAAAAGAAACCTGGGACACTGATGTAGGAGGGATGGGTAGTGACAGAGAGGCCAGAAAGGGTCACAGGAAGGAGTGGCCACTGGACCCAAGCCCACTAATGGTTTATGAAGATGGGATAGAAGCCAGCAGTTGGCTGGGAGAGGTGTGGCTCAGTTACAAGTCATCCCTGGCTCAGGTTTGATGGGCAGGCCTCAGTGCTTGTAGGAAGCAGAGTGACCTCTCCCATAAAATCCCTGAGTTCATTTTGGCTTTCCCATGGGTACTAGACCTTGAGTCACCTGATAGTGGCAGTACAGAGAACTAGCTGGAAAGGGAGTGGCTGTTTTTCAGTCCTCATTTATTTAGGCCATTAGGGACAGGCTCCAGGACATTTAGTAGCCATGGGGCCATTCTCTCCAAAGCCCAGTTCCTTATTCAGCTTGCCCCATGGCTCCAGAACTGAGAACCAGGCCACAGAAATGGCCAGTGGAGAAGAATACAGTTGAGTTGGAAGAGGGTGGCTCATTGGGAAGTCTTCTCTTGTCCCCAGTGACAATACTCTCCAGCAAGTTCCCTTATCTTGGTTTTTCACTGCAAAAATCAGAACCAGTGTGGGTCTGCACTGCCCTCCACTGGTCATTTGGTTGATGACAAGAGCATCAACCAAATGACTGGTCATTTGGTTGATGACTTTTCTTCTAGAAGTCACAAGGTGCTTTCCCAGCCAGTCAGGCCTGTTTCCAAGGGACCATGCATAAGTAAGATAACAGGGGCAAGAACAAGCTAAAATATTAGCTATAATTAGCATGGGAAAGTGAGGGAGACACTTGAACTTGTTGTAGAGAGAAAGGGACCTTCAGAGAATTTTGCTGTAATCTAATCCATTGGATTTCCTATTGATAAAACACACATTTATATATCTAAAATCATATAGGAAATTTATTTATGAAGACCACAAATATGAGAAACATTTTATTTGTGTTGTTTTGAAAAAGAATCTATGTCTAAGAATTTTCACACCTAATGTTAAATATATCATCCATCCTTAGATTTTTATAGAGATATTTACTAAGTCCTAAGACTTCAGAAGATTCCAAAGTGAAAGAGATAAGGGTCTCTCTCAAGGAGCTTATTGTTTGTGGGGAGGTTTATGTGAATACAGTGGCTTTCCATATTGATAGGCTCCATGTCTGCGGTTTTAGTCAACTTCAAATGGAAAATATTCTGGAAAACATTGCAACCGTACTGAACATGTGCAGAGTTTTCTTGTCATTCTTCCCCTAAGGGTGAAGAATAATAACTACTTATGTAGCAGTAGTATTGTATTATGAACTATAAATAGTTTAGAGATGAGTTAAAATACAAGGGAGGATGTGTATAGTTTCTATCCAAACACTTCCCTATTTCATATGAAGTATCTAGAGTTTGGTATCTATTGGGGTTCTGGAACCAATGTCCCTTGGATATGCAGATAGTGAGGGAGGACCATCATCTAATAGAAGATAAGAAGGGGGAAAAAACCAAATGTACCCAGAAGATGCTGTTGGGACCTGCCTGACGACTCCTTCTCCTGTTCCAGAGCTGCTATGACTTTTACTTGCCCACTCCAGACAATTGCTGACAGATGTCTGATGGGGTAACACCACATCTTCCACCACCCTCTTACCCCATGTGCACTAGAGTCAATGACTGACTGTAAGGGTAGATCAGCCCTACTCTTGTCCTCTGGGAAGGACAACTGGTGTGGATTCAGTGCACGTAACAGCACACCATGCAGAGTCAGGATGAGGCTGATTCTGCACCCGGCCTCTTCCTCTGCCACCCCACCACAGACACTCCCTTGTTTGGTGACTTGCCAGGCTCTGCTGCTGGGAAATCCAGACACAGGAATCTGCCATTGAGGAGGCCCAGAGTAGATGACATCCAGGTTTCAGGATAGGTAAACTTGCCTAGAAGGTTAGGTCTAATTCAGGTACATTGGAAGCATTCACTCTTTCCCACTGATTTCAGTCAGTGCCTTCAGTGAACTGGATGTCTCCCAGGGATTTGGGGATGCAGCAGCAAAATCTTGTCACCACTGGTGCTTGGATTCTAGCAGAGAGGGAAAGAAACAAGAAAACAAGTAATGGGCAATCAAGTAGATTAGGTAGGTTCTATGATGAGACTCAAACATTGATTATAGGTTATTGCTATCAGTTATCTTTCTTACAGTTCTCCCAAACCTTGCCTTGGGGAATCAAATGGCCTGATTCAGTCTTTCTCCCAGTAGTTATCACTCTTTATTTACTATGGGCAATGACTTCAGTCAATGTCACCCTCTATTGAGTTTCTGTTGTGGACACTCATTTTAAACCCTGGAATTGACACTAAACATTTTTTAGACCCTTCCAAAGCTTGTGTTTAGGACCTCAGAACATTCACTAGGCTTTCCAAATAATGTTAAAGGCATTGAAGTATTTCATTTAGGCTCTGGGTTCATAGAAGAGAGACTGTCAAAGAACCAGGGATGTTGTGAATGGACAGGAAGCAAATCCCTGCTCTTGCCAGCAGCAATTACCCATGTCTGGGCCAGGGGCCAGGAGCCTTTGTGGGAGACCAGTGTGTACTCACTGTCCCACACTGTCAGTTCTGTTCTCCTGAGCCTCACTGTCCTCTGGTTCAGCATGCCTCCCAGTGATCTGTAGCCTCAGGGGCTAAAAGCCTTCCCAGACAGGGTATACTTGATTCTTCCTATGCTGTGGGCACAACGAAATCCCACCACACAGAAGATTGTGGAAACAAGTGAATTCCAAGCCCCTTACAAAGCCTGCTTGTTCCCCACTCCTCAGGATCCTCAGCAGTCAGTCAGAATCCTTTCTCCATCCCACAGTCTCCTTCCCTTTCCAGGATATGGTGCCCTTGCATATCCTGGTCCCCAACTCAAAGGCTGCCTAAAGAAAGAAACCTGGGGCTGTTCAGGAGAGCCAGGCTTGGTAGGAGCCCCACAAAAAGTGACTCAGGACAAATGGCTTCCACATGGGAATCTAACCCAGTGCCTGGTTCCTACCTGTACGTAGGAGACACTGAATAGATTTCATTGCTGGCTCTCCAATACAGTGACTTAATGTTTGGGTTTCCCTTAAATGCATGTGTTGAAACCTAACACCAGAGGTGAAGGTATTCAGAAGTGGGGTCTTTGAGAGGTGATTAGGTCATGAAGGAGCAGCCCTCATGGGATTCGTGCCCTTACAGAAGAGGCCAGAGCCAGAGAACTGCCTCACCTCCTCCACCCTGGGAGGACACAGACAGAAGATGGCTGTTTATGAACCAGGAAGGGGACCCTCACTGGAATCTGCAAGCCCCCACCCTGGGCTGCCCAGTCTCTGGAACATGAGAAATAAGCTTCAGTTGGTTATGAGCTACTTTCTTTGGTATTCTGTGAAAGCAGCGAGAACAGACTGAGACACTCATCTTTCTCCAGTCCACTTGTGAAAGTCCTCTGTTCCCACCTGCACAACACTGCCTTCCAAAGCCTCCCCCAGTGATGCTGATGCAGATTGACCTTAGAGCCACAGTTACTTCTCTCTAATCATATGTCAATCATTCTGGTTCAGGATTAGCATTTCTAGGAAAGCAACATTCCTTCAAAAAGTGTCTCATTAGGGCATTTCCAGATACTAGGATTCTTCTCTTTCTGGGAACAGAGTTGGATCCCATTCTCCCAAGGTCCTTAAAGTTAAGTGTGGCCATGTGACATGCATTGACACTGAACTATGAACAGCAGTAAGCTGGACCACACTGCCGTTGAAACATTAAGGAGTCTGTCTAAGATTTGTCAGGTTCTAGTTCCCTCTGCTGGAGAAGAGAACAATGTGCACATGCTGTTTGTGCCTCTGGTGTTTTAAATCACAGACTAACTCAACCTTGGTAAAGTCTGCAGCACAGTTAGCTCATTGAGACTGATGCATCCATTTCAATTCCTGCCGTGGTTTGGACACAGTTTGTCCCCTGCAGTTTCATGAGGTGGAGTCTAATGGGAAGTCACTGGGGCACTGCCCTCAGAAGTGGTTAATGTAGTTCTTGTAGGGCTCCCAGTTAGCTCTCATTGGAGAGGTTTGTTATAAAAGAATGAGACTGGCTCCTGTCTTCTCTGGCTTCCTGTCTTGTCAAGTGATCTCTCTCTCTCTCATGTGTACTATGTCATCCACCATAATATGATGCAGCCGGGGTCCTCACCAGTGACAGTTCCATGACATTTGGACTTTCAACCTCCAAAACTGTGATCTAAATAAATCTCTTTTCCTTTTAAATTATCCAAACTTGATTATTTTTTATAGCATCAGAAAAATGGATGAACATACTCTCCTAAGATGAAATTGATAGTGTATATATATCTATGTATGAAAGTTTTTATATGCAGGAAGCTGAGGCAGGGAGTTTTATGTCTGAGGCTGGCTGATGCTACATGGTGAGTTCCAGGCCATAGTGAGAGACCTTGTACCCTCAAACCAAAACCAAAAACCAAACAACCCCCCTATCCCAAACCAAACCACACCAAGAAAAACCACCACCATAACAACCAAATTGAAAAAAAAAAACCCAAAGGAATGTTTCTACATGTGTATGAAATACATTTACTTTTTTTTTTAGAAGGCAATGTAGTGATCTAACTGCAACCACAGCATATGCACCCTTCTCAAAAGCACATGAAACACTCTACAGGACAGATCATATGCCAGGCCATAAGACAAATCTCAGTAAATTAAAAGGGGTAGAAAGAACATGGAGTGTGCTCTTTGGTTAAAAAAGAATGAAATTAGAAATGAATAGTAGGAAAGTTGAAAAGCTCATGAATACTTGGAGATACTCCCAAATAACCGGGTCAAAGAAGGGCTCAAAAGAATTCAGAAATACTTTCAGATGAGTGAAATGAACACTAATGTGCCCAGAACTCAGAGGATGCAGGAAAAGCAATGCTTAGAGGAGAATATATAGTCGTAAATGTCTATATCAAGGAAAAAGGAAGATAAAAAACTTGTACATTCATGTTTCAAGCATTATTCATATATTGTTTTATTATTCATATGTGCATACAATGCTTGGGTCATTTCTCCCCCCTGCCCCCACCCCCTCCCTTACCACCCACCCTGTCCCCTCCCTCTCCCCCTATCCCCCTCAATACCCAGCAGAAACTATTTTGCCCTTATCTCTAATTTTGTTGAAGAGAGAGTATGAGCAATAATAGGAAGGAACAAGGCTTTTTGCTGGTTGAGATAAGGATAGCTGTACAGGGAGTTGACTCTCATTAATTTCTTGTGCGTGTGTGTTACCTTCTAGGTTAATTCTTTTTGATCTAACCTTTTCTCTAGTTCCTGGTCCCCTTTTCTTATTGGCCTCAGTTGCTTTTAAGGTATCTCAAGCATTATTCATATTAGCCAAATGGTAGAACCAACACAAATACTACTGATTGTCAAATAGATACACAAATCTGTGCATCCTACAATAGAATGTTAGTTGGCCAGAGAAATGAATGAAATGGTGACATACCCTAAACATGGATCAACCTTGAAAACATGCTACCTGACAGAACACAGTCCAAAACACTATATTGTATTATCCCATTCATAAGAAATGTTCAGACAGAGAAATCTATTGAGATAAAAAGTAGATTAGATTAGTGGTTACTTAGGACAGAGGGAAAATGGGGGGGTGGGACAGAAGGATGATGGTTAAAGGGTGTGGGGTTTCTTTATGAAGTGATGAAAATGTTCTAAAATTGTGATGATTGTAGCAAATATTTAAGAATATGCTAAAAATATTGGAGTGTACATTTTAAATGGGTGAATGGGTTGGTATGTGGATCAGATATTAGCAAAGTTTCTTTTTAAAACGTTAAAAATGTTAAGACACATTACTATAAATAGCTTTGAATATATTTGGGAAGATCTGCAAGCTCAGGTTCAACTAACAATAATAAACTAAGTTTTTCTTATATTTCTAAATGAGTATTACCATGGAATAAGTTCCATCGTTTATATTCAATCTATCATCATTTTTCCATATTTCAATTTAGTTTTTATAACTAGCTATTTTCAATGTCTGTGTACAATTTCAAGGACTGAATGTGCTGAAGTTTATGTAATGATTTTACCAACCTCCCAGAAGAAACTGAGTTCCAAGGTGGTTGTAACATTTGCATACTCACCTGCAATATATGCGAATTGTTCTTGCTCTGCAGCATTTTTTGGAATTGTTAGATTTTTTTTAAAAGGTTGTTTTAGTCCATTTGCAGTTGACATAACTGAATAGCACAGATTGGGTAGTTTATTCAAAAAGAGGTTTGTTTAGCTCACACCTCTGAAAGTCTAAGAGCATGGTACCAGAATCTTTTTGTCTTCTGGCGGGGGCCTCATGACAGAAGGTGGAAGGAGAGGGGTGTGTGTAAAGAGACCTAGGAGAGAAACCAGGCATGCTTTATAAACCTGCTTTCATGATAACTAACCCACTTTCATGTTGACTACATTAGTTCCTGCATGAGGATGGAACTTTCATTACCCAATACCTCTAAAGTCCTCTCCCCCCTCCACAAACCTATCAATACTGCAGTTGAATTCCAGCATGAGTTTTGGTGAGGACAAACATACTCCAATGACAGCCCTATTCTTTTTTTTTTCTTTTAATTGTGGTATATCTCAAGCATACACAAAAGCACAGAGGATAGTATAACATAATATTCAGTTTTAGCCATTATTAACTCATGACCAATCTTGTTTATTTGCTATCCATCTCACCCAGAATATTTTTTTTTCATTTTTCTTTTATTATTCATATGTGCATACAAGGCTTGGTTCATTTCTCCCCCCTGCCCCCACCCCCTCCCTTACCATCCACTCCACCCCCTCCCTCTCCCCCCCAATACCCAGCAGAAACTATTTTGCCCTTATTTCTAATTTTGTTGTAGAGAGAGTATAAGCAATAATAGGAAGGAACAAGGGTTTTTGCTGGTTGAGATAAGGATAGCTATACAGGGCATTGATTCACATTGATTTCCTGTGCGTGGGTGTTACCTTCTAGGTTAATTCTTTTTGATCTAATCTTTTCTCTAGTACCTGTTCCCCTTTTCCTATTGGCCTCAGTTGCTTTAAGGTATCTGCTTTAGTTTCTCTGCGTTAAGGGCAACAAATGCTAGCTAGTTTTTTAGGTGTCTTACCTATCCTCATCCCTCCCTTGTGTGCTCTCGCTTTTATCATGTGCTCATAGCCCAATCCCCTTGTTGTGTTTGCCCTTGATCTAATGTCCACATATGAGGGAGAACATACGATTTTTGGTTTTTTGAGCCAGGCTAACCTCACTCAGAATGATGTTCTCCAATTCCATCCATTTACCAGCGAATGATAACATTTCGTTCTTCTTCATGGCTGCATAAAATTCCATTGTGTATAGATACCACATTTTCTTAATCCATTCGTCAGTGGTGGGGCATCTTGGCTGTTTCCATAACTTGGCTATTGTGAATAGTGCCGCAATAAACATGGATGTGCAGGTGCCTCTGGAGTAACAGTCTTTTGGGTATATCCCCAAGAGTGGTATTGCTGGATCAAATGGCAGATCGATGTCCAGCTTTTTAAGTAGCCTCCAAATTTTTTTCCAGAGTGGTTGTACTAGTCTACATTCCCACCAACAGTGTAAGAGGGTTCCTTTTTCCCCGCATCCTCGCCAACACCTGTTGTTGGTGGTGTTGGACAGCCCTATTCTAATGGTTGTGTAGTGATATCTTGTGGAAATCTACATTTCTTATAGATTCTTATGATTATCACATTATGGAAACTTAATTGTTTTTGATGAACATCTTTTCATATGTTTATTTTCTACTCATTTTCCTTTGGTTAGATGCCTGTTCATATCTTCTGCCTAGTTTTCTAAAATTCATTCATTCAATTTCTTATTACACTGTGAAACTTTAAAAAAATACATTCTTTTTACAACTCTTTCATCAGATGTATGATTCACAAATAAAATAATTCTCTATACAACTCTTTCATCAGATGTATGATTTGCAGATATTTCCCCTCTTCCCCCCGGCCCCCAGTTTTTGGCTTCTCTTCATTTTCTTTTCTTTCTTTCATTTGAATTCACAGCCTCAGACTTGCTAGGCAGGCACTCTATCATTTGAGACATTCTACCACCCTCTCTTCATTTTCTTAATAGTACAGTTAGAAGAACTGACATTTTTAATTTTACAAAGTCCAACATATCAATTTTTCTTTTCTCTTTTGCTAATTTTGCCTTCAGAGACTATTTTTAGGCAATAAGAAACCGGGAGTTTTTTGAAGACTTTCAAGCAGAGGATCAATATATTGAAAGAGATATTTAAACCTAAAATTAGTGCAATTGTAGGTGACAAAATAAATTGAAGTAGAAGTACATTTTGAGTAGGAAAAATCAGATATATAATAAATTAATTGTGAAATATCATGCTAGCAAGGCATGATAGCAACCAGAATTGTAGTTTATGAAAATGTCATCTCTCTGCTTACCTAGAATGTAGTAATAATTGAACCGTTACTTATGCCAGAGGTTGAAAGACTCCAAAGGGAAATCTGGACACCTCTGACAGGGGGAGGCTCCTCTTCTTTTATCCCATGTAGCCTGGCCTCCAAATGTACCCCTGTTAATGTATGATAGCTTCTTAATCTGTTGAGAAATATATAGTCAACAATGCAATTTATCCATAATCTTTATACAGATTGAGCAACCACAATCCCCAAACCAAACTGCTCTAAAATCTGGAAATTTTAAGTACTACATGATTCCATACATATATTATTCCACAATCAAGCACCAAATTATCAAGAATATTGTAAAATACCTTAAAACCTAAAAAGTCACCTTTGAGCTATCTATGTACATATGTATGTACATATGTATATATGGAACATAACTGGATTTTGTGTTTAGATATCTCGTTGCATATACTCCAGTACTCCAAATTCCCCCCCAAAATGCCTGTAATTGGAAACGTTTCTGGTCCTAAGCATTTCACATGAGGGATACTCAACATGTACACATTAGCTGTTGCTTTATCATAAGCCTCTCCAAACTTCAGGGTCTGAACATAACCATCATTTACTTAGCTTGCGATTCTGAAGACTGACGTCTAGGGCTGGGGTCAGTTAGGTCCTCTCTTGTGGCTGTGGATGGCTTTGCAGAACTTGCCTGAGCTCTCACGCATGTCATGGTGCCTTGGCCAGGATGTCTTATCTCTGCTCCATGTGGGCTGGCGTGCTCTACCAGCCTAGCCCAGGAACCAGGCTAGCGTAAGGGTATTTGCCCAGCAGGTGACAGGGTCCAAGGCAGCAGAAACATGTGTCTCCACAAATGTCCTTCACTATATTTTGTAAGAGAAAATAAGTCAAAGGCAGTCCAGATTCAAAGAGTAGGTTTAGGGAGCCAAGTAATCGTGGCTGTTTTTTGCAAATAGTCTAATTCAATGCCTATCTTCTGACCTGAGATAAGTTCATTTCTGTGATATAACTTAGAAAGAAAATCATCCTCAGGACCCTTCTTGGAGTTGATGTTGAAGGAATTATTTCTAAGCCAACTTTCATTAAACTCATTATTATAGTATCTGGGGGCCTTAAAATGAACCAGAATTAGTATCTAAAGTGGGAATCCCAACTCTTGTTAATTTGTTTCCCACAAGAATAAGAAACTGTGGCATTACTAAGTGCTGGGCTTTACTACAAATATTAACCAACAGTAATTGACCCTCTCTGGGATTTTGCATTTAGTTATTTACTGGAAGCCGTTCCTGTAATTTTCAACAGTGCTGTTATCTATGTGATTAGCTTTCTTTTAGCTGTGCTGGGTTTTCAGATGCATTAATATAGCTTAATATCCCTTCCTGTTGCTTCTCTAATTAAAAGCTTGTTGGATTTCCAAATAAGAGATAATATATCCAAGTACTGATAATAAAGCCTACTAATAATCAGAAGAAAAACATCAGCAAGGGACAGCGTCGACCAGACGTGAGAGATCTTCTGATCAGTCAAAGAAAGAGCAGGGGCCAGGGAGGATGGGAGGGCAGTCCAGCTGCGGGAAGCCAGCCTCCCCAGAGGGGCCGCTGCTGCTACTAAGGACTGCCAAAGGCAGTGTGAGTGTCGGTCACATGCTCTGTTCAAGTTGCACCTATGACTCCTGGGTCCCCTGAGAACAGCTCAAGTCTGTCTTTCCATAACTACCTACCAGCTTGCTTTTCTGTTTCCCACTTCCCTCATTCCTCCCTTCCTGGCTGCCTTTGTCCCCTTTGGGTCTCACAGCAGGTAATAATTCCACCAGTTATAAGATCAGCCACTAGATGGCTGCAGATATCTGCATTAAAGAGGCTCAGAAACCAGTTTTCCTCTCTGCCTGTGATTCTCACTGGCTCACTTCTCTATCCAGCTTCTCACTCCATCTCACCCCATTTAAAAATTAGATTCCTTCCAGCAGCAGTTTTTGCAGGAGTTTAAAGGTAGAGGAAAGTAGTGTGTGTGTATGTGTGAGTGTGCTTGGTATGGCGTAGTGGTAGGGATAGAAGAGAGGGAGTTGTGGGTTTACAAGAATTTGGGGGAAGCCCTTCCAAGGGTCTGGATTTAACTCTAGGAAAGAAAGCACTGGCAGCTGCCTCTTATTCTTGTGTCTCCAGCTATATCCTCTCTTGGGCATTTCCACTGGACTGGCCCCCAGGCATCTCACTGTTTTTGAAACATGAACTCTTGGTTTCCTTCTCTTCATCCTCTCCTACCCCGATCTACTCTTCTTTTTATGTTACAGTCCTATCTTCATCTATAACAACACCCTTTGAACTCAATCACTTCTGGACCTAAAAGCCAAGCTCTCATCCCTGGGCCAGCCTGCTGTCCTAATGCCCTCTTTGTGTCTCCCCTTCAGGCCTCCCTCTCCCCTCCTTTGTCTGATCACTGTTTGATTACGCAAACTATGGTTGTGACACTTGAAACGCAGCAGTGACATCCTTGATCCCTGAAGGATGATTCAGTGTTGGCCAGGCAAATGGGAAAATGGATTCTTGATAGAGCAGAGGATTTCAGAGGGTGAGATGTTCCACAGGGAACATCTGGCAGTGTCTGGGTCTCATGTTTAAGTCTATAATAGCTCTCAAGTTGAGTTTTACATATGGAGGGAGAAAGGCAAAAATTGCTTTTCTTCAGTTCAGGTATCTAGTGGTTCTGTTGGTGTCTTTATAACTACTCAAAAAACTTGTCTTATTTTTTAAAAAATGTATTTATTGAAATATAGCAAATACAACACAATGTACATAAATCATAAGCATATAGATTGACAACCCATGATAGGATATCACCACTCAGACAGCGTTAAAGACTCAGAAGCTATGCTTGACCCCCTCAGCAATGATTTCCCATGATGGATTCGTTTTTCCTGCTTTGAATTATTTTTCTTTTTGGTGCTGGAGATTTAACCCAGGGCCGCACAACTGCTAAGCACATGCTTTTCCACTGAGCTACAGTCCCAGCCTGGAAATTTAAATAAATAAAATCATATGGGTGCTCGCTTCGGCAGCACATATACTAAAATTGGAACGATACAGAGAAGATTAGCATGGCCCCTGCGCAAGGATGACACGCAAATTCGTGAAGCGTTCCATATAAAAAAAAAAAAAAAAAAAAAAATCATATGGGATATACTCTCCTATGTGTACATTGTTTGATTCAACTTTATATCCTCTATCTGTGTTACTGCATGTAGAAATAGTTCAGTCTCATTGCTGCATAATACTTGTTTTAAATAAATATGTCACAATTTATTTATCCATTCTACAACTGATGAATATTTAGGTTGTTTTTAGTCTTTTACTATACAAATAATATCGATGTGGACACTGGTAAGTACATCTTTCAGTGTATATGCAAGCACACATAACTGTTGGGCACATATGCAGTTGAATTCCTGGGTCATAAGTATGTATATGTTAAACTTTAGGATATACTTTTCTAAAATGGCTGTAAAAATTTACACTCCCACCAGAAGTATATAAAATTTATAACTGGTTTGTTTCCTCACAAATGCCTACTATTATTTTTACTTCTAGCTATCTCTGTAGATATGCAATAGTATGACATATTTCATTATGGTTTTAATGTTCAATTCTCTATTGAACAATGAAATTAGGCATCATTTGTTTTCCAGTGCTGGGGAGCCAAGCCAGGACTTCATGCATGCTAGACAAATGCTACACCCTCAGCTTGGGCATTGTTTAATATGCTCACTTGGACATTTAAATATTGCTTTTTGTTAAGCGTCTGCTTAAATCTCTTGTGTAATTGTTGACACTCCTGTACTGATTTGGAGCTTAAAAAGAGTATTTTAAGTTTAAAAAGAGTATTTTCTGGATACCATTCTTGGGGATTATATGTATTTGAGAAGTTGTTCATCTCTGGTTTTCCAAATTCACTCCCTTAATCTTTTGATGGATGGAAGTTCTTAACATTAGTGTAGTACAACTTACCAATCTTCTGTAGTTAGTGATATTGGGGTTCTATTTAGGAAGTCTTAGGCTACCACAAGTTCATGATCATGTGCCCCAATGTCATCTTTTTTGATGTTCTCTTTTAATCTTTTACATTTAGGTATGATGTGAACCCAGGTTAATGGTTTCTCATGTGCCCATCCAATGGACCAGCACCATTTACAGAAAAGACCATTCTTTTCCCAACATGCCACTGCATTCATTTCTGGTGGCTGCTATAACTTCTGGTGACTTAAGGCCATGGAAATTTATTACTTCACAGTCGTGGAAGCCAAAAGTTCCTGATTAGTATCATTGGGCTGAACTCCAGGTGTCATCAGGGCTGCACTCCCTCCAGAGGCTTTAGGGGAAAATCCACACCTTGCTTCTTCTAGCGTCTGGTGGTTGCAGGCATTCCCATTTGCGTCAGCTCATCCCAGTCTTGCCTTCCTCTTTGTGTCATCTTCTCTGTCTGTGTAATCTCCCTTTAAGTCTATCTTCATTATTTATTTATTGAAACATTTAATTTATTTATTTAACGTGACAATTAAAAATTGTATAGGTTTATTAGGCACAACATAAGTAATGGCTAAATCAAGCTAATTAGCATATATATTACCTCATTTGTGTTTGATTTTTTGTGGTAAGAACAATTTTCAAGAATATAACATAATGCTGTAGCTAGAGGTTACCATGTTGTGCAACAGATCTCTTGAACTTACTTTTCTTGTTCAACTGAGATTTTGTATCCTTTGAGCACCATCTCCCAGTCTCCCTTTGCCTCTCTCAAATGCAATGGTATTTGCAGGTGCTGGGAAAATCCCTACACTTATTAATCTCCCATCTCAATTTTTAAATCACATCTGCAAAACCTTTACAGATATAAGGTGCATTTATACATTCCAGGGATTCAGATTTGATATCATTGGGGGCTGATTTTTTTCGGTTTATCACAGTTACCAACTATCACAAATCAAATGTCCATATATTTGTTTCCATACTTTTTATTTTACTCCATTGGTCTATTTGTCTCTCTTTGTGCTATTATTATACTATTGTGATTTTGTTATATTTTGGTTTTATTAGATAACTTGATACCTGACATTGTAAGTCTTCCAATAGTGTTATTTTTGGGGGAAGTCTTAGATTTCCCTCCCTTCGCATTTCTTTGTAAATTTTACAGTCAACTTGTGATTTCCCCACAAAACACAGGTTAAAATTTTGATCAAAAGTTCTTTGCATCTATAAATCCCTTTGGGGAGTAACGAACTCTTTAACAATACTGAATCTTCCAGTCCATTAAGATGATAATATTAATCCATTTACTTTTGTTTTAAAATGTTTCTTGGTAATGTTTTATAGTTTTCTACAAAGAAATAACAGATTATTGTTTACATTCAACCTTTTGCTATTTTAGAAATGTTGTTATATTTAAATTTTTTCATTTAAAATTGTTGTTTGTTTAAAGAAATAAGATTAATTTTTCCCATAAAACAACCTTGCTAAATTTATTAAATACTATAAAGCCTCTGTTCATTTAAAACATCTTTCTACATAAATCATGCCATTTGAAAATAATGGTTTATCAAAGTGGAAGATTATATTATATTTGATACTAATGGAAATTAGTACTTTCACCTATTTGTCATAAATGTTTGCATTAAAGAAAAACAGAACTTAAGCTCAGCCAACAAACTTAATTATATACCCAGAGACTTTCCACCAGGTTAGGGCAGACAAGGCAACTTTTACCACTCAGAATTTTTCCTTGCTTTACTTGAGGTCCATCCTGTGAAAGCCTTGCCCTGTGTTCCCTCAGGGAAGTCCCTGAGCCTTCCTGTTTGGAGCTGCCTGATTCCTGAACCATTATTTGCTAACAACAACAACAAACAAACAAAACAAAACAAAACAAAAAACTCTTAAAAATCTTATTGTGTCTCATTTTATTTTTCAACAATGTCTTTCATTAGTTTTAGATTAATCATGGACATTAGTTTTCCTACGTCTTATGCATCTGCTACTCCATCTTGTGTTCTTTTGATGCTTCACTTGGTGTTTTCTCCTGAGCTGTTACTGCTTTACTAATGACTGACATCTACATTTATGTCTCATCTGCATTTCTGGGTCTACTGTTAAACACATCTACTGAGTTTTTGATTTCAGTTTTGTGTTTTAAGGGCCATTTTTAATTGTACAATTTACAGTTCTCTGCTGAAATCTATCACATTGTCATCAAGTTTCTGGAAACAAATAATCATTTATTTTAAAGACCATGTCTGCTAAAAATCAATGTTGAACCACTTGTGGTTCTGAGTCTCATACTTGGTTTCCTTCTTTTTTTGGTTTAAACCATCTAGTTTTCCTTCCTGATTTAACAATAATCTTTTACTAAAACCTTATTTTAAATATAATAAATATTGGAGAGATGCTCTGGATGGTGTTATATAGGCCTAGAAGGGGTTTATTTTATTTCTGATAGGAAGTTAAAGCAGGATTTTAATCCAATTATTCAATTAGATATTGCATTAATTTGAATTTGGTTTTGAGTCTTTGTAAGGTTGATCTATTTCCTTAGCCCTGTGGTACAAGTCTTTGGGGACAGTGTCTCAATTGAATCCTGGGGTATCTCACTCCTCCAGTTATTTCCTTCATGTCTTATGTGTGTATGTGTATGTGTGGGTATGTATGTGCCTATGTGTATGTGAGTGTGTATATGTGTGTGTGTATGTGTATGTATGTGTGTGTGTGTGAGACTGGGGAGTGAACCCAGGGCCTTACATATGCAAGACAAGTGCTCTACCACTTGAGACATGTCCCGAGCCTTTTTGTTTGTATGATTTGCTTTTGAGATAGGGTCTTTTACTAACTTTGTCAGGGCTGGCATCAAATTTATGATTCTCCTACCTTCACTTCCTGAGTAACTGGGATTATAGTTGTTACTATCATGCCCGGATTTTCCTTTGAAAATTGTAAGAATGTAAGAAATCCTTACTCATCTATCCCTCTTATCCACCTCCATGATCATCAAATTCCTTCATCAGAAAAGCAGTATTATGTTATGGCCAAGATCACCTCTAAATTTCTTCTGTCCAGGATCTTAGTTCAAGTCCTCCCAGTCTTTTTGGCTCTTTAGTATTTTCAAATGCACATTTAAAAAGCATTCCCAAGCATTTCTAGTTGCTTTTAGTAGGAGAATTGGTTTGAAACTGGTTATTCTGCCATTACCAAAAGTATACATTTCTGATCACTAATCTTTGAAGCCCATACAAATTTCCCAGACCAACTCTTTTTTTTTCCAGACCAACTCGTTATAAGAGTTTTGTGAAGATGAATAATCAGGGTTCTGCATTAAATTAAATATTTTTTATTCCAGGGTTTGGTATATAAGTTCATCTACTTTTGTTTCTTTTCTGTGAATGGAATGGATATTCATGTGATTTTTCTTTTTCTTCATGGCTACAAAGAAAGTGTTTATGGTTCTTGGATTTATATTTCCATTCTTATTTTTACTTTACAAAGACTTTCAGGAAGATGATTGGAGAAACCCTAACTTTATAAAGCTATCTGCAAATCAGAAGTCTGATTTCATTTTCATTTTAAATGAATTGCTCTGGCTATTTATTGTGTGAACATTATTTCAAATAGCAAAAAGTTGGAATGAATCTAAATGTACATGAATGCAGAATGGTTAAATAAATTATGGTAAATTCATTCAATAAAACATCATATCAATTAAAAATGGTTATGTACCTTTCTGTGTAATGACATGGAACTATTCCAGAGTTAGTGAGAAAAAGCAGGGTGTAGAGCAATGTGCTGGCATTGCTGCTACTATTTGTGTGAAGAAAGCATATGGATATGTGTTTTTATAAGTGCATAAACTATCTTTAGAATAATATATAAAAACTAGTGAAAGTTACTGTTTTCTAGAAAAGATATTTTCTCGGGAATGGAGCAAGGTCACTGGGCAACAGGTCCAAGATGAACATTAACTTTTCAATACATGACCTTCTGTACCTTTTGGATGTTATATTGTGAGTTTGTGCTACTTTTCAAAAGTGTAAAGGAAATATTTTAACAGAAAATATTTACAATATATATATACATGGAAATGACACAATGAAACACCCTGTATACCTATCTTAAACAAACAGAAGTGCCATATTCTTTTCTTTTTATAAAAAGAAAAACCAGAGAACAGGAAAGCAAAGCAGTCCTGTCTGGGGGGTTGGAACCAGTGGGAGGGAAGGAAAGAGTGTAGGAGGGTGAACATGATGGAAATATTGCATACACATGTATATAAATGGGAAAATAAGACCTGTTGAAGCTACTCCAGGAATGTGGGGAGGGAGAAAAAGGAAAATGATGGAGGAGGTGAATTCAACTATAATCTATTGTAAGAATTTTTGTAAATGTCACAATGTACCCACATAGTAGCAATAATAAAAATTCATGTTCACACATGC
The DNA here is from genome assembly GCF_047511655.1 of Castor canadensis. Lineage (NCBI taxonomy): Eukaryota > Metazoa > Chordata > Mammalia > Rodentia > Castoridae > Castor > Castor canadensis. The sequence goes on from NC_133387.1 coordinate 89,712,796, forward strand.
ACACACAAAGGAAATAATACGTCTGGGAAGGTAACTTAGAGGTACAGCACTTGCTTAGGATGCATGAAACTTTGGTTTCAATCCCCACCACTGCAAAAAGTGTAAAATTAAAATTTTACATTTAAAAAATAAAAGAAAAATGTATCTTGCTGCCTCTAGTGAAATAACTTTCACTTAGAAGTATTGCTAATCTACCTGTTTCTTTCTTTTTTGTTAAAAATACATATTTATATAATTATCAGAAAATTTTGTTTTTTCCTTGATATGTGTTAGTCAGCTTTCTGTCAATGTAACAAAACACCTAAGATAATAAACTCATAAAAAGAATAGGTTTATTCTGGTTCATAGTTTTTTAGGCTGTAGTCTATGACTGGTTGGTCCTACTGCTTTTGGGTCTGTGGTGAATAGCACACCATGGAGGGAGCTCATGGTAGAACAAAACCACTCACAGCCAAGAAGCAAAAGAAAAAGGAAGAAGAAGGGTACAGCATCCCACAATCTCCTGCCACAGCATACCCCCACTGACCTTAAAGACCTCCCACAAGGCCCCACATCTTAAAGTTTCTACAATTGCCAAATATTGCTCTCCTGGGGCCCAAACTTTTAAGACATTACTTTTGGGGATCATTCAAGATTCAAACTATGGCAATGAGAAAACCTTTTCCACATTTTTTATTGTTTTAAAATTATTGCTTAAACTTTTGCATAATATTTTGTGCAGTTCATGTATGATAATTCACTTACTCTTTGCCCAATATTGATAATTTATATATTTAAATGTTTCCTTTTAATGTATAACTCAGTTATGATCATCTTTGTGGATGTATACCTATTTGGCTCCTATGAATTGCTCTAATACTTGATGGTTATTTGATATGGTTGAAGGAAAATAAAGGAAGCAGTATATGGGCTTCAGAAGTTGAGAATCTGAGAAGACCAGAAATGATTATAGATGATCCTTTGAGACACTCAGGAAAAGGACAGCAATTTTCATTCATCCTAACAAATGTTAAAAACAAACAGAATTGTTGGTCTTTATATACATAGTGAAAATTTAACTCACAGGAAATAGTTCACTTAAAGAATCATTAATTATTATCTAATTACTTGCACCACTGTGGCATGGACAGAAAAGTGCTCTGTGATGAAGTTGTCAATTATAGTTGATAATGAAGGGGCCAGGTGCATGTTTAACTTAACAAGATAAATATCTGCCCAGATGTTGTTTGTCTGCTGCTTCATTGCCAGGTAGGTTAGAAGATTTTTATAAACTAGAAAGACTATTAAATACATAAACTTGCTTCATCAAGAAACTTTAACGAATCTGTTTCAACCACTGTTGCTTGTTTAAGAAGGCTGATCATTAGATTTCCTAGAGGCATGAAGACCACCTTTGCAGATTCTCAAAAATGACTATTTCATAAATAAAAATGAACAAAAATACAATAGTACTAGGAACTGGAGTTGCCACCTTATGTCAGAAACATGAAGGAAGTTTTTTTTGCAAGATTTTAAATCTCAGCTTAAAAGAAGGCAACAAAGAATCAAACCATGTCTTGATCATTTCAAGGAATCAAAAATCCTTGGACATAAGAGATAAAGATTCTGGCAGAATTATAGCAAGATATCCTACATTAGAGGGGAGAAACTGGGAAGAAAAGACTGGCTACGGAAGAAATGGAAGCCTGGTCATGTCATTCTTTGTATTAGTTTGCTATTTTTGCTATAACAAAATATCACAGACTGGGTGGCTTAATCAATGGAAGTTTATTCTCTCACAGTTCTGGAGGCTGGAAGTCCAAGATCAAAGTGTCAACAGTGCTGGTTTCTCCTGAGACATCTCTTCTTGGCTTGAACATGGCTGCCTCTTACTTGTCTTTAAGTGGGTTTTTCTGTGCACGCAAATCCCAAGTGTCTTTTTCTCTTCGAAGGAGATCAATCATATTGGATTAGGGACCTACTCTTATCACCTCACTCAATTCCAATTATGTCTTTAAGGTCCCATCTCCAAGTGTGGTTACAACTTAGTGCTTTCACATATGAATTTGGTGGGTACACAATCCAGTTCATAATACTTTGCTCATTAAAACTCACTGGATCTTTTTTTTTTTCCTTTTTCTTTTATTGTTTCATATGTGCATACAAGGCTTGGTTCATTTCTCCCCCCTGCCCCCACCCCCTCCCTTACCACCCACTCCGCCCCCTCACTCTCCCCCTCCAATACCCAGCAGAAACTATTTTGCCCTTATTTCTAATTTTGTTGTAGACAGAGTATAAGCAATAATAGGAAGGAACAAGGGTTTTTGCTGGTTGAGGTAAGGATAGCTATACAGGGCATTGATCCACATTGATTTCCTGTGCGTGGGTGTTACCTTCTAGGTTAATTCTTCTTGAAGTAACCTTTTCTCTAGTCCCTGGTCCCCTTTTCCTATTGGCCTCAGTTGCTTTTAAGGTATCTGCTTTAGTTTCTCTGCGTTGAGGGCAACACATGCTAGCTAATTTTATAGGTGTCTTACCTATCCTCACCCCTCCCTTGTGTGCTCTCGCTTTTATCATGTGCTCATAGTCCAATCCCCTTGTTGTGTTTACCCTTGATCTAATGTCGACATATGAGGGAGAACATACGATTTTTGGTCTTTTGGGCCAGGCTAACCTCACTCAGAATGATGTTCTCCAATTCCATCCATTTACCAGCAAATGATAACATTTCATTCTTCTTCATGGCTGCATAGAATTCCATTGTGTATAGATACCAGATTTTCTTGATCCATTTGTCAGTGGTGGGGCATCTTGGCTGTTTCCATAACTTGGCTATTGTGAATAGTGCCGCAATAAACATGGGTGTGCAGATGCCTCTGGAGTAACAGTCTTTTGGGTATATCCCCAAGAGTGGTATTGCTGGATCAAATGGTAGATCGATGTCTAGCTTTTTAAGTAGCCTCCAAATTTTTTTCCAGAGTGGTTGTACTAGTCTACATTCCCACCAACAGTGTAAGAGGGTTGGTTCCTTTTTCCCCGCATCCTCGCCAACACCTGTTGTTGGTGGTGTTGCTGATGATGGCTATTCTAACAGGGGTGAGGTGGAATCTTAGTGAAAACTCACTAGATCTTAAAATAACATATAAAGACCCTTATAGTCTAGTTCAATGCTGCCTGTCCAATATTTTCTCCTAATACTCTTTGCCTTTGTATATTCACTTCAGCCACATTGACATTCTTACTGTGTCTCTGACACCAAACCTACTCTTCCTTTAGGGCTTTTGAAGTGGCTTTTCTCTGTCCTTGGGACATTTGCCTTCACATAACTACAGAGCCACAGAGCTTCGTCCCTGTTGTGGGGTACCCATCAAACAACTCCTTGCTAATGATGTCTTTTTTGACCATCACATAAAACACAATTTTCTGACATTTTCTTTGCCTTCTCCCTCAGCTTTATTATCCTTTTTTTTGGTGGTACTGGGGTTAGATCTCAGGGCCTCATGCTTGCTTTGTATTTCTGTTACTGTTATAGTAACTAGAAGGAGAAGAAATGACTTGCAAAGCAAAGATAATTTGATTGATAGCAGATGTTAACAGCAACAGTAAAAACAGCAGACAATGGAATATATTTGATTTGTTGGAAAAAATAATTATCCTAGGAAACAGACTTGCAAGGCATTTTTCAAATAAACCAAAGCAAAGGAAATTTACCTTCAAAAGACATTCATTGAAAACATGCTAGCTGGGTACCAGTGGTGCCTGTCATCCTAGCTACTTGGGAGGCTGAGATTGGGAGGATCCCAGTTCAAAACCAGTCTGAGGGAGAGTCATGAAAACAGTTGGGCATGGTGATTTGTCCCAGAGATGGTGGGAAACCTAAAATAAGAGCATTTCAGTCCCTGGGGAAAAAGTGACATCTTATCTCCAGAATAACCAGAGCAAAAAGTGCTGGAGGTATGGTTCAAGCTTTAGAGCATCTGCCTTACAACTGCAATGCCCTAAGTTTAAATATTAGTGCTGCCAAAAAAAAAAAAAGTTGGCTCAGTCAGAAAGAAAATGATCCTGATGTAAAAAGAAAAGACAAGAATAAGTAAATGAATAAGTAAATGTTAAATAAAATGAACAAAATTCATAAATTAATACACATTATTTGAATAAATGATAGAGTCTAATTTAGGGAGTTAAGAAAAGACAGAATCCAAATGTAAATGGGAGTGTGAAATTTCAAACTAGAATGGAAAGAATGAATAAAAATTTATCAAATATAAAAAAAGGTGGGGAAAAGGGATAAATGAAGCACACAAAAAGTGGGACAAGTAAAATCAAGATCATAGAGACCGATCAAGGTAAAAGTAGGTTTATATCACCAGTTAAAAGATGAAGTTTGTTAGATTGGGTTAAAATTGATAATAGAGTCATTTATCATATTCACAGGAAAAAAAGAATCTTGAAAGTGTGGCAGTGAAATGCTAGCCACACTAACCAAAAATGCTAGTGGCACCATTAAATTCAGACAAAATAGAATTTATAGGACAAAGAAAGTCACTATATAACAAAAATTTTAATTCATTAGGAAGACATAATAGTATAGATTCTATGTACCAAAGAAAATAATTCTACAAGCTGTAAATAGATTAAATAATTCTAGAGAATTATAGATATGATTCTAGGGAAACATAACTATATAAAAATTAATGCACATTAGATTGATAAAATTATAAAGAAGAGATTGACAAAGTTACTATCATTACAAGAGATTTTGACAGCTCATTAACTACAGCTAAGTAGACAAAAAGTGAAGCCAGAGAAAATGTGAGCATAGTCTAGTAAGTTTGAACTAATGGAGCCTGTAAAAATTTCTGTACCTGATAAGGAGAGTGTATTCTTCTTAAAAACAATAAAACATGTGTAAAAATTTGTAGTAATTTCAACACTAATATCTTATTCTCTGACCTCAGATGCATTAGAAAAAGGTTTCAAACCTGTACACCCATGTTTATTGCGGCACTATTCACAATAGCCAAGTTATGGAAACAGCCAAGATGCCCCACCACTGACGAATGGATTAAGAAAATGTGGTATCTATACACAATGGAATTCTATGCAGCCATGAAGAAGAACGAAATGTTATCATTCGCTGGTAAATGGATGGAATTGGAGAACATCATTCTGAGTGAGGTTAGCCTGGCCCAAAAGACCAAAAATCGTATGTTCTCCCTCGTATGTGGACATTAGATCAAGGGCAAACACAACAAGGGGATTGGACTATGAGCACACGATAAAAGCGAGAGCACACAAGGGAGGGGTGAGGATAGGTAAGACACCTAAAAAATTAGCTAGCATTTGTTGCCCTTAACGCAGAGAAACTAAAGCAGATACCTTAAAGCAACTGAGGCCAATAGGAAAAGGGGACCAGGGACTAGAGAAAAGGTTAGTTCAAGAAGAATTAACCTAGAAGGTAACACCCACGCACAGGAAATCAATGTGAATCAATGCCCTGTATAGCTATCCTTATCTCAACCAGCAAAAACCCTTGTTCCTTCCTATTATTGCTTATACTCTCTCTACACCAAAATTAGAAATAAGGGCAAAATAGTTTCTGCTGGGTATTGGGGGGGGGAGAGGGAGGGGGCGGAGTGGGTGGTAAGGGAGGGGGTGGGGGCAGGGGGGAGAAATGAACCAAGCCTTGTATGCACATATGAATAATAAAAGAAAAAGGAAAAAAAATGAAAAAGGTTTCAAAATCTCACACATTTGAAATAAAAAGCACATTTTCTAGTAATTCATATATCAAAGAAGACAACCTAATAGAAATTTAAAAATACTTAGTACTAAGTGACAATGAAAATATTATATGTTAACAATTCATCTCATACATAAAACCTGGGGGAGGCACACAGTACTTAAGGGAAGATTTATAACATTTAATGCTCTAAAAAAGTCAGTCACATTCTATTTGGTATTTATTTATTTATTTATTTATGCCAAAATTGAAAGAAACAACATAGAAATGAAGAAAATCTCAAAACAGAATACTTATCAAATAACTAGCATCTTAATTACTAACCTAAACAATTACTTCAAGACTTTCCTGTATTGTTTTTCATTTCTTCTCTTCTCGCCTTCTTTTTGCTTGGAGGTTTCACCACAGGTAGGGACATGATCTGTGACCACTCCAGATTCATGCACATCCTTCATCTCTATGGCTGCAGAGGACACCACTACATGTCCACTGCCCTGGAGTCTCTTCTGAGCACAAAGGAATATGGCTTTTCTCTGCTTCTTTTGCAGTTAGTTTGGGGCCATGTTGCCAATGAACTTTATGTGGAAGAGACACACGTCACTTCTGGTTGCAGATTCTTTGAACAGACATTGGTTCTTTATGCTCTTTCCTCCCTTTCATGGTGACCCTGGAAGCCTTATGTTCTGAAACAAAGCTACAGGGATTCTTGAGTTACAACTTGTAAAGGTATTGATTTGCTGATGGATTTACAGAAGACTTTTTGTGGGTGATGAGTGAATTTCAGTCTTTATCATCACAGCATTATCTAGCATCATCTAAATAAATCAAATACTACAGTGAGGAGGGTAAATTCCTCAACTGCTTTAGCAAAATCCTGAAGAAGTAATCTGATGGACCCAGGCTGGTTTAATCTGCCCATCTCTGGACTAATCAAGGCAGACAGGAAGATAAGGTGGTATGACTTTATGATGCGCACACCCCCTATGACTGGGATGAGTTTGTTTTTCTAACAGTAGCTAGCTGCTTCTTTGGGAATTGTCCTTGATAGAGTTTCTTTTGCATCTTCTCTTTTTGTCTGGCATTCTAAATTCTAAAGAAAATCTGCATGTAAATGATTAAGATGTTAACTGCTAAATAATATTTCTCTAGATTATAGAGAAATATCTAGAAATTTCTCTAGATTATAGAACCCAGAACATATGGTGACCTTCAGATAACATCAGAATATATAGTGTCCCTTCTTATTCTAGCTCTGTGTATCAGCATATAAATTTACAGGCACTGTGGCTCGTGCCTGTAATCCTAGCAACTCAAGCGGGCAGAGATCAGGAGGATCGTGGTTTGAAGCCAACAAACAAGTAGTTTGCAAGACCTTATTTCGAAAAACCCTTCACAAAAAATAGGGCTAGTGAAATGTCTCAAGGTGAAAGCCCTGAGTGCAAATCCCAGTACCACATACACAAAAAACTCTATAATGTTTAACTTGCAGAAAATAATAGTTGGTCTAATGAACAATAGGAAATAGCCCCAAGAATTCAATGCTGATTTTGATGCTGTGGCCAGAAGAAAAGAAAAAAGGAGACACAGGCCTTGGATGATAAAGCGCCACACAGCAAGTAGCTTTCCTCCCCACTGTTCCACCACACTCCAGTCCCTCCCCGCAGAGTCCCTTTAGGTACCTGAGTTGACATGAGACATGAGACTTTGACATGAGACTTTGAGGACAATAGCCTTCTCCATCTTCTCAGGACTGGTTCCTAAATCAGCCTGATTTCCTGTCCACAAGCTCTTGTTTCCTGAGTATTGGCTTTGGAGCAATGAACAGATGGACTTGCATCTAGTAAGATTCTGGAGAAAAGGGATGAGATTGCACAGACAAGGCCACCACTGGGAGCCGGGAAGATGTCCTAGTTTGTGGTTACTGGGGCTTGAACTCAGGGCCTTCACCTTGAACCATCCTACCAGCCCTATTTTTGTCAAGGGTTTTTTGAGATAGGGTCTCGTGAACTCTTTGCCTGGGACTGGTTTGAACCATGACCCTCCTGATCTCTGCCTCCTGAGTAGCTAGGATTACAGGCATGAGCCACTGGTGCCTGGATTTTTTTTTGGAGGGCAGAGAAAAGGGGTTTATTAAGCAGCACATGTATGCTGTGGGAAGAGGTAAAGTAAGCATTTTCGCCCATCTTTGGACTGAAATGAACTTTAAGTTTAAATTGAGGAAGAACTGGGGCAGGGGGTGAGAGGTATGCATAATTATTATATAGTCCCAGACACAGATGTGGTCCAGTTTTCATTATCTCAAGATTGGTCAGGCAGTGCCTGGTCTCAATAACAAAGTCATTGATGGCTGGTGGGTAATTTCCACTGTTACCACAAAATGTGATATATCCATCCATCCTGCCCTTCCTGGATTCCAAAGTGGTTGCAAGGTGACTGCAGGAGAGAATGGCTCAGAGCAAAGATAGATACAAAATGGAGGCAGGGATGCCAAGCTTTTATCCTGCTTGTAATCATCCTTCTGGCATTTTCTGGCCCAAGTGAACAAAAGCTTTTTCTAAATGCCTGTTACCTAGCTTTCTTTCTTAGAGGGAGGTCCCAGGCAATGCAGCTCCCTCCCTCTCACCAGGCTTCTTGGTGGCTTTTATTCTTTGTAGCAAGGCACCAATGAATGGACTGTGTAGTCCCATATTGCCTTCTCCAACCAGGACCACCTCAGGGCATCTCTAGCTCCCTGTGGGCCAGAGGCCTGCAGCCTGCAGCAGTCTGAAAGTCAGATGAACCCTTCACATTCACATCTGTGCTGGCTCTGACAGAAACCCTTGCTACCTCTGAGGCCACCAGGATTATAGTCACAAGGTAGGATGTATAGCCAACACTGCTCTCTTCCCCCAAAAGCTTACAGTATCCATAGGATCACCCCAGATAGTCCTCAGTTCTCTGTTTATAGTAGGGTGGCATATACAAAGGACCCGATCAGGATTCTGGTCCCAATACCCCGCCTTCAACCCAGAGACATATCCTTCTATGCAGAACATCGGGTCTGCTCGTCCTGGTTATCAGCTGCCATCCACAGGTTTCAGTGGCCAGCTCCATGAGCCTTGTGGAGGTGGTGGTGGTGGAGGTGCAGCTGGTGGTGGTGGTTATGGTGATGGACATCCACACTGGATACATTGCCAGGGTGATGGTGATGGCGAAACTTTCCTAGGAGACCCCGGCCCTGAAAGAGCTGAGGCTGGGCTCTCGGACAGCTGAGTGGTTCTTCTCCACATCATGGTCCAGTGGCTGTGGAAAAGGCAGGTGGCCAGCAGAAGCAGCAGGACAGCCACCACAGTGCCTGTGGTCTAGCCCACGAGGGCCATGCTCCCCAAGAGGCCTGGCATCTGGGAGCTGGACAGTACCTCTCTGCTCAGAGGCTCCCAGCTGCTTCCTTCCCTTCCATAGACTCTGCTCAGCCCTCAGTCACTGGACTTGGTTGTCTAAGCTCCTGCAGGCTGGAGAACAGCCAGGAAATGTGGGTGAGGACTGTTTGGACTGGAACTGTCAAGGGCGAAGCCTGAGGGCTGTTGGGTTTGGGGAGGCCTTGCAGGGAAGCTTATGGTGTTAGCAGCACTGGTGCAGTCTGTGATCAGAATACTTCCAAATTCTTTGTGTCCCACCAGGAGGAATCCATGGCAGGATACATGGGTCCTGCCTGGAACTCGGGGTGGGGTTGGAGGTTGCCCAAACAGTGTATACACATGTGAGTAAGTGTAAAAATGATAAAATAAAAAAATAAAAGACTACTCAAAAAAAAAAGAAAAGAAAAGAAAGCAAGAAATATATGCCATTTCAGAATGTGGCAACATGAATTGGAAAGTCATTTTTAGTAATAAATGTAAATGCAAAATGATACTTGTTGAAACTGTTCCAGGAATCAGGAGAGGGCATGGGGGAGAACAGTGGAGGGGGAGGAGAATTCAAATATGATATATTTCATACATTGTAAGAACCTTTGTAAATGCTACAATGTACCCACACCCAGCACAACAATAAAAAATTAAATAAAAAAATTAAATCTAGAGAAAAAATATTAAATAGAAGGATATTACTGAGAAAGTTTTGAAAAAGAGAGATACAGGGAATGGTTTTCCCTATTTCAAAACATAAGAAATCATGTTGGAATTACTAGGCTTGTTCTTATTGTGGGGTTTATTATATCCAATATATGACTTTTTTTTTTTTTACAATATATATCTTCTCCTGAAAGCACCTCATTTGAATTTGATTCCAGCTTTCTACCATATTTATAACTCACTCACTATACTTTTAATTTTAACTGATTTTAGGAATCATCACAGCTAATCTTTTTGTTACATCTTTATGACCATTTAAAAAGTTAAAAATTTATATCATTTTTTTCTCCATAGCATCATAACTATTTTCTACATTACATAATTATTTCATTTTTTGTTTAATGCAAAATGTCAAGGTTGAAAGTCAAGGAAAGGTTGAAGAACTGTCCCAAATTGGAGAATGCTAAGAAACATGGCTAAATGCAATGTAGGTTCTTTAACTGGATCTCAGCACAGGGAAATGTTTATGGAAAAACTGGTGAAATTTGCAGTTGAAGCCTTCTGTTTTGTTGATTGCATGGTGGCTATGGGAAATGACAAATGAGAGAACCCAAATGAAGGGTGTCCAGGAAACTTGTACTTTTTAAACTGCTCTTTAGCTATATAATTATTTTAACATTTCTGTGTTCTTTATTCCTGAGGTCAGTTTGATTAGATTAAAAAAAATCTTTGGCTGTCACTCTTAACATTTTCCAAAAGCAATGCAGGCTGCACAGGTGGTCCCCTGGTCTGCCTTAGACCTGACCCACTGCTCCATTTGGCCAATATATTTTTTCTTAAGTATGAGTTGTTATTCTATAGTCTCTTGGCATATCACATGGCTGTCAGAAAGAAAATGACAATTTGATTTTCCTTCCCTTGCCAGTGACTTCATCTTTTTTTTTTTTGGATATGCAAAAGATATTTCCTTTTTATTTTTTTTTAAAGTTTCATAAAATTACCAACACGTTTTAGTGTTGGTCATTCCTTCTAAATTTTTACAACATTGAATGTGTCTATTATGTATGGAATTTTAAAATTAGAAAATTATTATTTTAGTAAAGTTTTCCAACTTTTTATTTTGAATAAGTTCCAAGTGTTCAGAAAAGTTGAAATTATATTAAAGGGAATGTCTATTTTTATTAGTTGCTAAAGGTTTTACAAATTTGCTCTATATTCCTGTCTATAAGTGAATCATTATTTCTTTGCATTTGTCAGAACTTTTTTTTAAAGACTTTACAGGCCTGGGCATGGTGGTTCACACTTGTCAGAACTTTTTTTTTCTTTTTTTGTTTTAATTTTTATTTTTTTATTATTCATATGTGCATACAATGCTTGGGTCATTTCTCCCCCCTGCCCCCAGCCCCTCCCTTACCACCCACTCCACTCCCTCCCTCTCCCCCCACCCCCTCAATACCCAGCAGAAACTATTTTGCCCTTATCTCTAATTTTGTTGAAGAGAGAGTATAAGCAATAATAGGAAGGAACAAGGGTTTTTGCTGGTTGAGATAAGGATAGCTATACAGGGAGTTGACTCACATTAATTTCCTGTGCGTGTGTGTTACCTTCTAGGTTAATTCTTTTTGATCTAACCTTTTCTCTAGTTTCTGATCCCCTTCTCCTATTGGCCTCAGTTGCTTTTAAGGTATCTGCTTTAGTTTCTCTGTGTTGAGGGCAACAAATGCTAGCTAATTTTTTAGGTGTCTTACCTATCCTCATATCTTCCTGCGTGCTCTCGCTTTTATCATGTGCTCAAAGTCCAATCCCATTGTTGTGTTTGCCCTTGATCTAATGTCCACATATGAGGGAGAATATACAATTTTTGGTCTTTTGGGCTAGGCTAACCTCACTCAGAATGATGGTCTCCAATTCCATCCATTTACCAGTGAAGATAACATTTCGTTCTTCTTCATGGCTGCATAAAATTCCATTGTGTACAGATACCACATTTTCTTAATCCATTCGTCAGTAGTGGGGCATCTTGGCTGTTTCCATAACTTGGCTATTTTGTGAATAGTGCTGCAATGAACATGGTAGTGCAGGTGCCTCTGGAGTAACCTGTGTCACATTCTTTTGGGGATATCCCCAAGAGTGGTATTGCTGGATCATATGGTAGATCAATGTTTAGCTTTTTAAGTAGCCTCCAAATTTTTTTCCACAGTGATTGTATTAGCTTACATTCCTACCAACAGTGTAAGAGGGTTCATTTTTCCCTGCATCCTCGCCAACACCTGTCGTTGGTGGTGTTGCTAATGATGGCTATTCTAACAGGGGTGAGGTGGAATCTTAGTGTGGTTTTAATTTGCATTTCCTTTATGGCTAGAGATGGTGAGCATTTTTTCATGTGTTTTTTGGCCATTTGAATTTCTTCTTTTGAGAAAGTTCTGTTTAGTTCACTTGACCATTTCTTTATTGGTTCATTAGTTTTGGGAAAATTTAGTTTTTTAAGTTCCCTATATATTCTGGTTATCAGTCTTTTGTCTGATGCATAGCTGACAAATATTTTCTCCCACTCTGTGGATGTTCTCTTCAGTTTAGAGACCATTTCTTTTGTTGAGCAGAAGCTTTTTAGTTTTATGAGGTCCCATTTATCTATGCTATCTCTTACTTGCTGTGCTGCTGGGGTTTCATTGAGAAAGTTCTTACCTATACCTACTAACTCCAGAGTATTTCCTACTCTTTCCTATATCAACTTTAGAGTTTGTGGTCTGATATTAAGATCCTTGATCCATTTTGAGTATAATTTCTATTTTCTTACATTTGCTGAGGCTTGCTATGTGCCCGAGGATATGATCTATTTTGGAGAAGGTTCCATGGGCTGCTGAGAAGAATGTATATTGTGTAGAAGTTGGATGAAATGTTCTATAGACATCAAGTAGGTCCATTTGATCTATTGTATATTTTAGATCTTGGATTTCTTTATTGATTTTTTGTTTGGATGACCTATCTATTGATGCTAATGGGGTGTTAAAGTCTCCCACAACCACTGTGTTGGAGTTAATATATGCTTTTAGGTCTTTCAAGATATGTTTGATGAAATTGGGTGTATTGACATTAGGTGCATATAGGTTGATAATTATTATTTCCTTTTGGTCTATGTCCCCTTTTATTAGTATGGAATGTCCTTCTTTATCTCATTTGATCAATGTAGGTTTGAAGTCTACTTTGTCAGAGATAAGTATTGCTATTCCTGCCTGGTTTGGGGGTCCTTTGGCTTGGTAAATCTTCTTCCAACCTTTGATCCTAAGCCTATGCTTATTTCTGTTGGTGAGATGGGTCTCCTGTAAGCAACAAATTGTTGGATCTTCCTTTTTAATCCATTTCATCAAGTTGTGCCTTTTGATGGGTGACTTAAATCCATTAACATTAAGCGTTAGTACTGATAGGTATGTGGTGATTCCTGTCATTTAGTTGTCTTAGTTGTTTGAAGGTTTGATTGTGTGTACCTAAGTTAAGGTTACTCTCTACTGTCTTGCTTTTTCCTTTCCTGTGGTTTGGTGCTGCCTGTCCTTTCATGGTTATGTTGGGTTTCACTTTCTGTGTGTAGAATCCCTTGCAGAATCTTTTGTAATGGTGGCTTTGTGGTCACATATTGTTTTAGTTTCTGCTTATCATGGAAGACTTTTATTGCTCCATCTAGTTTGAATGATAGTTTTGCTGGGTAGAGTATTCTAGGATTGAAGTTATTTTCATTCAGTGCCTGGAAGTTCTCACCCCACACTCTTCTTGCTTTTAATGTTTCTGTTGAGAAGTCTGCTGTGATTTTGATGGGTTTACCTTTGTATGTTATTTGTTTTTTCTCTCTTACAGCCTTTAATATTCTTTCCCTAGTTTCTGAACTTGTTGTTTTAATGATGATATATCGTGGGGTAGTTCTATTTTGATCTGGTCTGTTTGGTGTTCTGGAGGCCTCTTGCATCTGTATGGGAATATCTTTCTCTAGATTTGGGAAATTTTTGTTATTATTTTGTTGAATATATTACGCATTCCCTTTGCTTGCATCTTCTCCTTCTTCAATGCCCATGATTCTCAAGTTTGGTCTTTTGATGGAGTCAGTGAGTTCTTGCATTTTCTTTTCAAAGGTCTTGAGTTGTTTAATTAATTGTTCTTTGGTTTTTCCTTTAATGAGTTCCAGAACTCATTTCATCTTTGAGTTCTGAGATTCTGTCTTGTTTGTTCTCTTCTGCTGGATTGGCCTTCCGTTTTGTTTTGCAATTCTGTTTCGTTCTTTTTTCTGAGGTTTTCCATATCCTGGGTCAGTTCCTCTTTAATATTGTCTATTTTTGTCCTGAGTTCATTTATCTCTTTATTAATTGTGTTCTCTGTTTCACTTTGGTGTTTATCAGTGCTTCTATGGTATCCTTTATTTCTTCTTTTGCTTTTTCAAATTCTCTATTTTTGTTGTCTTGGAATTTCTTTAGTGTCACCTGTACATTTTGGTTGACCCTATCCAGTATCATCTCTATAAAATTCTCATTGAGTACCTGTAGTATGTCTTCTTTTAAATTATTCTTGTGGGCTTCATTGGGTTCTTTGGCACAGTTTATCTTCATTTTGTTGGAGTCTGGATCTGAGTATCTGTTTTGTTCATTTCCCTCTGGTTCCTGTACTAATTTTTTGCTGTGGGGAAACTGGTTTCCCTGTTTTTTCTGTTTTCCCATCATTGCCCTTGGTGTTGTTATTGTCCCTGTACTGTGTACAATTAAGTATTTTCTGGCTTGTAATAATAACAATGGTAATATTTAGAATGGAAGGGTGAGAGGAGATGGAAAGCAAAGAAGTTAAAGCAAAAGGAAAAAACAAATAATCAAGTAGAAAAAAACCCAAAACAAACAAACAAACAAAATGTTTCAAAGATATAAACAGATTGAGACAGTGTACTAATCAACAGTAAGCTGAAAAGGCATTAGAGAGACAGAGAGAGGATTGAAAATATAAATAAAAAGAATAAAGATGAGAATAAAAATAAAAAATAAGTAAATGAAAGAAAAAAATATATAAAATAAGAAAATAAATAAAAAAAAACCTCCAAGTTCAAATGCAATGAAGTTTCAGTCTTAATAATTTTTTGGAGATGGTGCCTTAGATGTTGTTCTGTAGTTGTCTCATCAAAGGGGAAACATAAAATAGAACAAAACCATACAAAACAAAACAAAACAAAAAAAACCCCACAAAGTGTCCCAAGTTCAAATGCAATACGCTTTCAGTAAGTTTTTCAGCATGCAGGTGTAGTTCGGTTGTTTTCTCATCAAAGGTAGGGAGAGAGAAAGAAAAGAGTCTGGAGACAGGTCTGTGAATGGTTATCTGCGGCTGTGGCTTGCCTGCCCGCTACTGTCAGCCTGCTGTTGCTGGAGGCGTTGTTTATGCAGATCTCTGGGGTGAGCTTAGCACTCACCTGGTCCTGCAGGCTTTGTTTACTCAGAGTTCTCCTGTGTGTGATGCCACTGCTACAAGCTTTCCCCTTTCCAAACACACTGGGGGAGGTGACACTGCACCCACTTTCTCAGGCCTGTGTGTTTATTTACAGTTCACGTGGGAAGTGGGTCTTCCCCCCTCTCCTGTGGAGTTTTCCTCCCTCCGCCACTCTCACAAGCTTTCCCACTCCTCGTTGCTGGGTGTGCGCTGCCGCTCCTGTGCTCTCTGGCCAGGCCTGGCTTGTTTATTTACAGTTCCAGGATGGATTCCCCTCCCCCCTTCTTCGGAGCTCAGGGGGCCCCACCTCTTTGCTATGTGTCTTTATTGTTATTATTGCTTATTACTCAGTTTCTCTTTTTTCACTGAGTGGGGTCCAGTCTGTCTAGGGGGCTATGCTGATCTGGCCCAGGGTTGTCTGTGGGAGTACCACATACCACTTAGCTTACCTTGTCCGCGTCTTCCCAAGCCATCTGGGCATGGGCATCTGGCGGCCCGGGGGCCCTCCTGGTTTCTCCATTTAACGTGAAGTGGAGATGTTCTGCGTAGGGTGGAGGTGTGGAGGGGTCAAAGTTTTTTCTCTTCTCAGTGGCCTTGCCTGCAAGGTGTGTCTCCAGCATCTCTCCAAGATTTCACTTTAGGAGGCATGCTTTCTGCTTCCTCCCTCTAGCCGCCATCTTGGAATCCTTGTTAGAACTTTTGAGTGTAAGTTGCTGGTAGGATGAAACCTCATCTTTACTTACTGCACCTTGGATCTTCTAGAGCAGAGGCCTTCTCTTACATTAGCACAATAATCATTACACTTCACACTAATGAGATACTGTTATACAAACTTCCTCAGTTGTTTCAACCATGTTCTTAATAGGTTTTTGTTTTCAATTGAGGTTCCAATAAGGATCACAGATTGCATTGGGTGGTCATTTTTTTTTTAATCTTTAATCTTAGACAGTCATCCATGGCTGAGTCATTGAAAGGACTCACAAGACCCCCTAGGGCATAATCCCTTAAGGCTTTAGGAAAGTGGCAGATATGGCACAGCACAACAGAAACCAAGAGAATGTAATAAAACCAGTGTGGACTGAGAGCATGGCTCAAGTGGTAAAGCCCCTGCCTAACAAGCTTGAGGCCCTGAGTTCAAACCCCAGTGCCATCAAAATAAATAAATGAATAAATAAATAAAATTAAGAAAATGAAACCACCACTCTACATTTTCCAAAAGCAGAGATGCAGGCTGACTCATGTGGTCCTATCTGTCTCCTACTCTGAGATGTAGCAATCTAGGCTTCCTTAGGCAAGCAGAGTTGCAACAGCTGGATGAGCTTAGCCCTATACTGACATCATTCTCTAACTTTAGTCTTTTTTTTATGACATTAATCTTTATTTTATGACACTGAGGTTTTAGGAGTTCCAGGTGACTTGTTTTTAATTTGAATTTGTTAAACTGTTTCTAATGATTGGAGTTAAGCATCTTTGGCAAGAATCTGGCAGAGATTATTTTGTGACTCTTAAACATTGTATGAGGTTGCACTGAATTCTTGCTTATTTGACTTGTAAGGTTTCTTACTTGGTTCTCTCCATTGTGACCTTTTATTCACATGGCCTTTTTTAGAAATTTTTGTCCTCTTTTTGAATTCAATTACATCTCCTTCAAAAAGCATATGTGCTAAGGAGTGCTGTCTAGTTAGCTTTACCAGAGCAAGAGGTAGTATGTTTATTCATGTGGCTGTTGTACCTATAGTACAGAATCTGATGTGGAGCTGCTAAGCAGTAAATCTTTATGGAACCAATAAAAGAATAAATGAATGTAGAGGGTTTTAGCTAACAGGCCATTTTCACACATTAACTCATGGTTTCTTACTAAAACAAAATCAAGTTCATTTGAGATGGACAGTGCACTGTTCCCTGTTTCGTACTATCAATTTAATACAAGGATTATAAGAACAAGAGTATGAAGTGTTTAGGGGTTTTTATGTGATGTCCAGGGAAGCCAAATGCCCTTTTTTATATATTAATGTTGGTGAGTCTTCTGTCACAATCTGTGGTTACCGTTTCATGTGAGACTTTTCTTTCTTGCACAGTTGAAAGACCTTTCAGTTTCTTCCAGAGTATCTTCTTGAAAATGTCTTCTCAGGTCCTATCTACTCAGTGGTAGTCATCATACCGACATCCTAAAATGCAGCTTACAAATTCTATCCAATTGTTCATGTATCCTAACTTCCTTTCTTTTCCTCTTCTTCCCTGAGAAGAATTGAAAATACCAGCTGAACGTCCTTTGGTTTTCCATTCAAATCCCCTGGCTTTGTTTGACAGCTTTCCCTGCCTTTTATTATTCTCTATGAAATTATGTAAGTAGGGAAAGCCCAAGGGGTTGGAGTACTTTGGCAGTTTCCTTCACAAATGGCTAGACCCATGCTATTGGAAGAGGGTAGATGCTGGAGGCAGCCATGTTGGTTCTCAGGGTCTCTACCATTACCTTGCTATGTCTCCTTTTTGTCTTCACTTGTCCCACACAGGTCAGACTTACCAGGTCTCCTATTCATTTCTAATTCAGGGACAGCCTGACTTCAGATCTACCACTGATTGGTGACTTGACTTTGAAGAAGTTGATAGACCTTGTTTGACCTCCTGGGAAGTAGAACTTACTTCAGAAAAAGAGTTAGTGGATAGAGAGTTGAGGAATTACAAGTATTTAAAAAAAAAAAGCAATAAAAAGTACCAGTTAAAAGAGTTAATTATTCCAGAGTTTCTCCACCCATTTTGCTGATAAAAGAGCCTTCAAACTACTGCCTGTCAATCTGATCTTTCAGATGAAAGGCTCTGCCTTTGACACAGCCAGGATGTGAAGGTCTGGGAGACAGTATCAATATTTATTAGGGGATGCATACCTCTCCTGTCCTGTTGTATCATGGATTTATAGAATAACCAGTTATCTTGGATTCCCTAAAGCTCTTTCAAGGATAAGTGTTAAAATCAAATCTGCCAGCTATTCCTTGGGAGGAAAACAAAGCTTCAGACACTCCTGCAGCTGACTTGGGTGCAGAAGTAGTTTTGTTTTTTTATAATCCCTGCTTAACAAAACATTTCTTCATTTATTTCACCTGCTCCTGTGGTTTCTGCTGGTTGGTATCTGAAGGCAGAGTTTCTTTGGAAATTTCTGACATGTTCTTATGCACCTACAAAGGTGAAAGGGAGGAAGAGCTCTGTGATGCCCATTGAATGAAGAAAGGGAAATGTTAGCAGTCTCTAGAAACTGTACAGGAAGGAATAATAAGCTTACAACTGTCAGAGAAAGAAAAAAAAAACTTTCTTTTTTTAAAGGAATAATTTTGGAGAAAGATTAGACGAATCTGGAATGTTAACAGAAGCTCAGTTTCCAATATGGTGAACAGAAAATGATTCAATGGTCCATGAGAGCTGAAATTAGTACCAGGCCATATTTAGAAAAAAATCGCATGGTTTCTCCCTAAAGAGAAATGTAATCATTAGTCAACAGGCAAGTGTGTTGAGCTGTGTTCTAACTAAATATAATTCCTATTTTGGGATCTCCAAGCTTTTTCTAGGAACAAGCATAGCAGGTTCCATTTGTTGAATGAGTGAGTGAGTGAGTGAGTGAGTGAATGATTAAAGTGAACAGTGATGGTGTTTTTTTGACCTGTGCAGACTACCCTGGAATTTAGCACTCAAACTGAAGGAATACTTAGATGAAGAGTCTGGGTACAATATATGTATATATGGAAATGTCACAACAACATTGTCATATCTAATAAAAACATTTAAAAAAGAGTCTGGGAACCATGTTATATAGGAACTTCTAAGAAATAGGGGAAAATTAACTTTTGAGAGAGGACATTTAAGTCTCTGGATATACATCATGGCTGTTTTCAACTATTTTAAGCCTGAATGGATTAAATAAAAACTAAGTATTAACTCAGAGTCAGGCACTGTGCCTAGTGCTGGGGTAAATAAAGATGGATGTAAATATATCCCTGTCTTCTGGACACTTCTCATTGCCAGAAATAAACTGAGACTGATTCTACATGCTTTTAAAGAGCAAACTCAGGGTGGCAGTGGCAGATATAAGAAAGGTAGATTTCTGCTTCATAAAAGGAATCAGGTCTTTCCATACAGACCTGTCCTAAATTGGAAGGTGTTGCTTAAGAAATGGCAGGGCTTCCTGTGGTGTTGGCTCATGGGAGTTTAGCACAGTAAGGGAATGTAGAGGCCATATGGTAAGTAATCTGGGAAACCATGGATGACCACCTGTTTGGAAGATCCTGGGACAGGATTCTCAGTTCTCTTTCCCCCTCATGAATCTGTGTGTTTCTGAATCATAAAGTTTGAGAGGGAAAAAAAATGGGAGCAGAGTAGCTAAATAAAAAAGGGCATCTAGTTTGAGCACATTAAATCATAAATCATAGCTGCTAACTTTTATGGAGAGTGTACCATGATGTGAGTATTGTAGAGCTGATCCTAGGACATAGTACTATCTTACCCCTTTCTCAGCTAAGAAAACTGAGCCTGGGTTAGTGAGGATGTTTTGTTTTGTTTTGTTTTGTCATTGACCAAATACTTGTGAGTAACAATTTCAGGGAGGAAAGATTGATTTTGGCTTATGGTTTCAATCCATCATAGTGGAGCAGAGAAAGAGAACGCCTGCTCTCTAGGGCTTTCTTCTTTTTCTCCTTTTGTTTGAACAGCCCACATTCAGAGTGGGTGTTCTCCCCTTAGTTCATCTTTTCTGGAAACCTCCTCACAGACACACCAGAGGCGAGCTTTACTGATCTCCTAGTGCTTCTCAAACCAGTCAAGTTCAAAATCAAGAGTTACAGCCACTTTTCCAGAGCACACAGCAGATGAACTAGAGTAGGAACCTGCTCTGTCCTCTAGGTTGTATAGCCTTGCTCACCTGCATCTTGCTTCAACTTGCATACTTTCCAGAAACGACTCCTGGAAGGACTCTTGGGACAGTGCTTAATATTGCTACTACTTGTATTTGCTCTTGTGAATGTGTACCAAATGTTACCAAATGGAGGGACTGTGAGACACTATGGAAAATTATTTAAGGCAAGAGTTTTTAACATGTAGTCTATGTCTAAGTTCATTACTCTGGGCACACACGTATATTTGTTACTCTGTGAAGAGAGCCTCTATCTTTAATTAGGTGCACAAAAGGATAACCCATAACCCGATTTAAGGTCTCCTACAGCTTCTGTGCCGAAAACAGAGACTGTCCAGCTGCAAACTTCCATTTACAAACATGAATAAGCTAGTTTTAAACAAAACAAATGAAGTGTCCAGGCTCTGAGGTTATTAAACCAATACATTCTGATCATAGGTGCCGTCTAGATAGAATCTGTGTGGAGTTACTTTGCTGGTGTTTCAGACCTTATGTAGTGAGGCATTTTAAGATGTTTCTTTTTTCCCTAAAGGAAGTTGGAAGATGTAGGCAGAGCAGAAGAACTGACTTGGGTGGAAAATGAAGAGTGCTTGCTGGCTTTTCTCAAACACCCCTCCCCTAGGATTTTGCAATATTAAACAGTAGAGTCTCTGAGTGATCATTTTCTTCCCACAACCCTGTATTTTTGCCTGCTTGAGGTCCGTGCCTAACATCACCAAGCTCTGCACACCAGCAGAAACACAGGAGGCAAAGTAGAAAACAGATAGATCAAAAGAGTCAGATTTGCAAGACAAAAAGTTCCTCTCCATTTCTGAGCATCTGAAGAAGTCACTCTCACCATTCTTGCTGAGTACTCTGTTGCCAGATACAGCAGGAGAATAAAACTCTCCATGCATAATAACCACATGTTCATTTGTACTGTCTGTTGAAACGATCCTTTGGCAGAAAAACTTTTGCAAAAGGTATTGGGAGGAGGGAGGGTGTGGTTGTGTTTGGTCTTGTATTAAGCATTTAATGATCACATCTCCTTATTTCTATGAATGCTCAACAAAATATCAGTAGCATTTTGTGTTTTTATTAGTGGTTCACTGTCTTGCAGAGAAAAAAGAAAATGAAATATTTTTTTTTTTGATGCTACTTGTGGTTCTGGTGGTGATGGTTTGAACTCAGGGTCTTACTTGCTAAGCAGGTGTTCTACCACTGGAGCCACTCTGCCAGTCCTTTTTTGTGTTGGGTTATTTTCAAGGTAGGGTCTCATGAACTAATTGCCCACATTTGCCTTGAATTGCTCCTGATCTCTGCCTCTTGAGTAGCTAGGATTACAGGCATGAGCCACTAGTACCTGGCTAAAATCAAATACTTTAAATGAGTGAAAAGATCACTTCTTTTCTGACTCATCCTTCCTTTTCCCTGCTTAATTTTCATGTCCAATTTGGAAGAGTAGCCTCTTTGCCTAAATACCTATCTCCACCTTCATTAATTTGCTGAAATCTCACTTTATGTAAGTTGAGTGGGCTTCCCAGTACAGTTTTGCAAATTGAGGCTTCTTAGTTTTTATCAGCAATAATTTTTTTTTGGCAGTGTGAGGGATAAACTCAGGGCCTGTACTTGCTAGGCAGGCACTCTACCACTTGAGCCACTCCACCAGCTCTTTTGGAGTTGGTTGTTTTGAGATAGGGTCTTACTTTATGCATGGGCCAGCCTGGACTGTGATCCTCTTAATTGTACTTCCATACATAGCTGGGATGGCAGAAACATGCCACTTTGCCCAGGAATTGGTTAAGGTAGAGTCTCTCAAATATTTTGCCCAGGCTAGCCTCAAACCTTTATCCTTCTATTCTCCACCTTCTAAATAGCTAGGATTTCAGGCTTAAGCCATTCTGTCTAGCAAGCAATAGTTCTCAATTTTACTAGGAGGCTGTTGATTGGTACAAGATGCTTTTTATCAATTATATCAAAGTATAATAATATAGCTGGTATGTATTTACATATGTATCAGTGCAGTTTATAAGCTACTTTCATATTCATAGCTCTTCTAATCCTATAAAACATATATTTGTTAGAACAAAATCTCCTCATTTTCATATCAAAACATTGGGTTAGGTGGCTGTCTTGCAAACATGTCCAAAAAGTGACTGGATAAGTCCATACTCATCTGAAGTATAGTTGTGTTTTGATGTCTCTCCCTTAACTTGTCCCTAGACTTGCCATGGGAATGACAGAAAGGCTGATGGAGTTCATTGCCATGAACAATGATTCTCCTTATCTCTGCCTCTTGAGTAGCTAGGGTTACAGGCATGAGTCACAGATGCCCAGCTCAATATATTTCTGAATAATGGAAAAGTGAGCAGGGAAACTGCAGCCCATAGTATCCAGAAGTGGCCCAGTGCACCAGAGAGTCTATGCTGCAGGACAGACACCCAGAGACCCTTCAAGGTCAGAGGTTGATGGGTACCAGAGTTGGTGTGAGTAAGAGAGAAGATTGGACATGGTGGTGGGGAGAAGGGTACAGAATATAAAGAAAGTCAGTAATGTGAAAGTAATTGCCAAGATAAAATTTGTTAAACAAAGTAATAGAAAAAGAAGTAAACCATCTATTCACTCCTAGAGAGGTTCAAGAAGGTTTTGTATCCACAAAATAAACACAGTGTGCTATGAAAAAAAAGAATAATCATTGAATAAGGAAGGACTCTTGGAGATTGAGAATCTATTTACTAAAATGATTTCAAAAGTAGAATTGAAAAAAAAGTTGAGTGGATTTCCTATGACATGAAAATAAAGCATAAAGAGGTAGAAACCAAGGCAAGGGAAGAGGATCACCTTGAGAGGAGCAATTTTTGACTACTACTACTTCCACCCAAGACTTTCACAAACAGATGAGAGCACACACATCTTCTTTATTGCACAAAATAATGTATTTTGTTACAATGTTTCCACACATGTATACAATGTACTTAGATTCTAATCAACCCCACTGCCCTTTCTTTTTCCCCTTCCCTTCCCAATAGCTCTTCCCTACCAAATAATCTCCTGTTTAATTTCATGTCTTTTTGTTTGTTTATATTTATAGTCCTATATTCCACACATGAGAGAGAACAGCTGGTATTTGTCCTTCTCAGTTTGGCTAATTTCATTTAACCTGATGATCTCCAGTTCCATCCATTTTCCTGCAAACAACATAATTTCATTCTTCTTTATGGCTGAATAATACGCCACTGTGTACACGTAACAAATTTTTCTTTATCCATTCAGCCATTGTTGGGCACCTAGGCTGATTCCATAGCTTGGCTACTGTGAATAGTGCTGCAATAGACATGTGTGTGCAGACATCTGTTGAATGTTGAATTACATTTCTTTGGGTACATGCCCAGGAATGGCATCACTGGATCGATGGTAGGCCTATTTTTAATTTCTTAAGGAACCTCCATAGAGGTTGCACTCATTTACATTCCCACCAACAGCGAATAAGATGGCAAGAGACGGGAAGCACACATGTATGTGTTCGTCTGCTATCTCTCCTTCTTATGAAGCCATGAGGATTTAATCGAGGTGCTCCACCCTGATGATGTTATCAAATCCTATTCACCTCCCAAAAGTTCCACCTCTAAACACTATAATCAGATTAAATTCCTACCCTGTTAATGCCTCACAATAGAGATTAAATTTTGATACATGAACCCCTGGGGACATATCTGAACCACAATGCCAGCTGTACATTGCTTCTTAAAACTGCCTGGCATTATGGACCCACCAACCATGCATGGATGTGTATTCCATGGGGCTTAGGTGTTCCCAGCACATGCCACACAGTCAATGGTGAATAAATACCATGATTTGCAGACCCTATACAGGGACCCCATGAATGAATTTCTATGATATTTTTATATTTGGGGTACATGTCTTTCTGTTTTTCACTTCCTGCCTTTTGTTTCTTCTCTGCTTGGGTCACCGTGAGAACCAAATGGCTGGTAAAGTCAGCAAAAATGCAGAGAGAAGGGCCAGGGGAGGGAGGCATGCCCTAATTGTGAATGTGGAATTCTTTTAGCCCTAAATACTATTCTTATGGAAATTTTGACCCTCAACTCTCCAACACTTTCAAATCATGTGGCTGGGTAAGACACCAGAGTTCAAGGTCTTGGGAGTGGAATTCTTTGAAGCTAGGAGAAAAATTTATAGAATTCAGATCATATGCTATTTGTTCAGCTTCAGTTACAAATGACTTAGCAAAACAAAGTTTAAAGTTCCCAACTGAGCATTTAAAATAAAAATAGAATTTTGCAGGAAGCACAACACCTTTCATTGCAAGTAGGAATAAGCGGGCAATGAGCCCTTTCTGAAGAATGGCGTGACAGAACAGTGCAAGGTGGATGTTCAAGGTGACTGGAGATTTGTGTGGGAAATTAGAGAACTGCAGCTACAAATCACAGCCTGTTCTTGCAGTACTGAGAGGAATGGTCAGAAAGGTACATTCCTGGCCATAAATAGTTCTTGGGCTCTAATGCATCTAAGGAGCTGAGTGGGAGGGAGTTGCTTAATCATGGTTATTTCATCTCCATATTTTGAAAGTTTATTTCCTTGTACTTTTGTAAATTAAAGGGAGGCCTCATTTTTCTACTACCTTGTTTATTCAATCACTGGCTATAACTAAGCACTTATAAGAGAATGAACTGTGTGAATGACCTAAATCATACACTGGGGATGGACAACAATCAGTCATCAGCCATCTGACAGGAAAGGTGGTAAAGCCACGACGAGAGGCTGAAGATTCTATCCTTCCTGTTTCCAGTCTTGGTGCAAATTTGCACATGCTATCCCCACTCCTAGGAATGACATTTTCTTATCCAGTTTGTCTGATGTCTTGCAAAGCCTGCTCAGCAGTGTCTTTCTAGTGCAGTCTTCCTTGATCATCTTTCCTTCCATGGAGTAAGTTGCTTTCTCTTCTAAGTCTCCTCACATCACTCTTCTCCATGCACCTTGTCATGCCATACCTTGTCAGCAAGTGCTTGTCTGTTTTTTTCTCTTCACTAGATCATTCAGTTGCCAAGGGTAAGGACCCAAAGTCCTCTACATTCTGTGGTCTCTAGTGCTTAACCCAGAACTGGGCCCAGAAAGAGAGAAAATGATTGGGCCAGTCATCTGTAATGTGTTTAGATCAAACACCAGTTCACCTTACAACTACATTCTTTCATGATCTTCTCTACTAATCTGTGTCTGGTGCTGAATCCCTGCCCATGGATGGGAGCATTGTAGGGGAAGTCCTCTTCAGTAGTCTCTGGAATGAAGTTGTTCAGAGCTGTCGGGGTGACAGGTGCTACCTTGACTCCTGTTGCTGAAATGAATCATGGCTACTTGGTATACTACTGTGTTTCCTTCCCATTTTGGCAACTTCCCATCAGACCCCATGGGCTCACCTCCAACCTACTCCGGATGCAGAGTTGTGCTTGATGGGAAGCTTGGATCCATTTCTTCTTGCTCTGCTTGTCTTTGATGACACGTGATTCTGCAGAGAACAAAGCTCATCTTGCTCCTTTAAATTTGTTTTCCTTACCATCTTGAGTCTCTCCTCAGAAAAGTGACCATAAGTCTTTGAGTGCATCTGGCAGGGTTGGCATCAGAAGACACTGCCATCCATCCTAGGTAACTCCATCAGGATGAAGGGCCACAATGCTGGAGCAGGTCCTTCTAGCTCCCCTGATCAGGGGAGCCTTTTCCACACAGTCTGAGCTCTTATTTAGACACCCAGGGCCTAGCAAATCTGCACTTGTTAAGTTGTCCACAGGTCCTTAAATGAAACTGACAAAACCTCCCCAAGACAATCTTGTCCCACATTGGAGATACCAATTCATAACTTCAGAATCTGGTATCAGCTTTCAACTAAGGATGTGTGCAATATTTCCATTCTAGGCTGCTGCTGTTCCTGGGAGCAATTAGCTAAGACTCCTTCCCAGAGAAGTTCTAGATAATGTTAATTACTGTTAAAGTTAGAGGATGCATGGATGGTGCAATGATCAGTATATCAGTACCCTGGTCCCTCAACTGCAATGTGGCTTTTAGTCTTGATTGAAAATATTAGTAGGTTACGGGAGGAATTCCTAGGAACACTGTCTTTGCTCCTGGCGTGCTGTGCTTTGGGACCCTCAAGACTATGTGGCTAGAAGGAGAAGTACATACTACACAAAACAGAGCCCATGGGACCCTGCCTTCAAGGCTGCCTCTGCCAGCATCTAGCTGTGTGGCTGTGGATCACTCACTTGGCTTCACGGAGCCTCACACTCATCATGTAGAAGATGTAAGTGGTCCCATCTCTAAACTCTCAGGCATACAGAGAGACCTGGGGCATCATAGACTCTGGTTTTCTCCCTCACAGGAGTTTTCCATCCCTTACCTCAACAGACAACTCCAGGGGGCAGGCTGATAGTCCAGATCTTCCACCAGTCCCCATGTTCCTGGGAGGAACATTTTCATGGACTCCAGTGATGCTCCTGGAATTGTGAGACACAAAAGCAGACCAAACCTTGCCTTTTATCCTTGAAAAGATGCAGCTATTTTCAATTTCATAGAAATTAAATAGATAACAGTGCATGAACTATGAGGCAAAGTCTTAGTTTTCTGTTGCTACAACTAAACAACACAGAGCGGGTGATTTATAAAAAGGAGACATTTACGTAGCCCATGGCTGGAGCATGGCTCCTGCATCTGCTTAGCCTTTCTTGCTACACCAGGACTTGGTGGTGGGCAGCACACAACGGGACAGAACAAGTGTGCTAGCTTAGACATCTCTTTCTCTTCTTATAAATCCCCAATGCCATTATGGGTCCCTACCTCATCTAATCTTAATTTCCTACCTCCAAGTATCATTACCACAAGAATTTGACGGTTACAGTTTTGGCACATGAACTTTTTCAGGACACATTCAAAACCATAGCAGCATGATTTTTTTTTATTCATTTATTCACATGTGCATACATTGTTTGGGTCATTTCTCCCCCTTGACCCCTTCCCCTCCCTCTCCCTCCTTCCCCCCTCTGTTCCAGGCAGGTCCTGTTCTGCCTTTATCACTAGTTTTTTTTGAAGAAAAGAGACAAGCCTAATAAGGAAGACAAAGCGTTTTTGCTAGTTAAGTATAGCTATACAGTAATATTCCTAGCATTGCTTTCGTGTACATGTGTTATGACCCATGTTGATTTATCTCTAACTGATCTTTACCCTGCTTACTGATCCCCTTCTCATGATAACCTCTGTTGCTTTAAGGTTTCTATATTAGCTCCTCTGGAGTGGGGACATCAAACGCTTTCATGTTTTGGGTTTTCTACCTATTTCTATATCACCCATATGTGCTCTCCCCTTGTCATGTGGTCCCAGTCCAACCACATTGCTGCATTTGCCCTAGATCTAAAGTCTACATATGAGGGAGAACATACAAGTTTTGGTCTTCTGAGCTTGGCTGACCTTGCTCAGAATGATGTTTTCTAGTTCCACCCATTTACCTGCAAATGATAAGATTTCATTCTTCTTTTTTTTTATTATTTTATTATTCATATGTGCATACAGGCTTGGGTCATTTCTCCCCCCTGCCCCCACCCCCTCCCTTACCACCCACTCCGCCCCCTCCCTCTCCCCCCCACCCCCTCAATACCCAGCAGAAACTATTTTGCCCTTATCTCTAATTTTGTTGAAGAGAGAGTATAAGCAATAATAGGAAGGAACAAGGGTTTTTGCTGGTTGAGATAAGGATAGCTATACAGGGAGTTGACTCACATTAATTTCCTGTGGGTGTGTGTTACCTTCTAGGTTAATTCTTTTTGATCTAACCTTTTCTCTAGTTTCTGATCCCCTTCTCCTATTGGCCTCAGTTGCTTTTAAGGTAACTGCTTTAGTGTCTCTGTGTTAAGGGCAACAAATGCTAGCTAATTTTTTAGGTGTCTTACCTATCCTCACTCCTCCCTTGTGTGCTCTCGCTTTTATCATGTGCTCAAAGTTCAATCCCATTGTTGTGTTTGCCCTTCATCTAATGTCCACATATGAGGGGGAACATACGATTTTTGGTCTTTTGGGCCAGGCTAACCTCACTTAGAATGATGTTCTCCAATTCCATCCATTTACCAGCGAATGATAACTTTTCGTTCTTCTTCATGGCTGCGTAGAATTCCATTGTGTATAGATACCACATGATTTCATTCTTCTTAATGGCTCTGAAGTTACTACAGGAAGGAGCAGGAAACACTCTGGAACTAATAGATAAAGGCAAGAAGACTTCCTCAATACAACCCCAGCATCCCAGCAGCTAAGAGAAGGGATGAACAAATGGGACTTCATAAAATTAAAAAGCTACTGCACAACAAAAGAAATGGTCTTTAAACTGAAGAGACCACCCACTGGGAGAAAATATTTGCCAACTACACATCAGACAAAGGACTGATAATCAGAATATACAAAGAACTTAAGAAACTAGACTCCAAAGATCAATGAACCAATTAAAAAATGGGCAACTGAACTTAATAGAACTTTCTCAAAAGAAAAAATTCAAGTGGCAAAAAAGTACATGAAAAAATGCTCACCATCTCTAGCCATAAAGGAAATGCAAATCAAAACCGCACCAAGATTCCACCTCACCCCTGTTAGAATAGCCATCATCAAAAACACCACCAACAGCATGTGTTGGCGAGGATGTGGAGAAAAAAGAACCCTAGTCCACTGCTGGTGAGAATGCAAGCTGGTGTAACCACTCTGGAAAAAAATTTGGAGACTTCTTAAAAATCTAAACATAGATCTGCCATATGATCCAGCAATATCACTCCTGGGGATATACCCAACGGAATGCGACACAGGTTACTCCAGAGGCACCTGCACACCCATGTTTATTGGAGTGCTATTCCCAGTAGCCAAGTTATGGAAACAGCCAAGATGCCCCACTATTGATGAATGGATTAAGAAAATGTGATACTTGTACACAATGGAATTTTACTCAGCCATGAAGAATGAAATCTTATCATTTGCAGGTAAATGGATGGAACTAGAGAACATCATCGCAGCATGATTTTATAAAAATAAATGGAATTTACCCTGTAGCAACATACCTCTGTCAAATGTAATAGTGTACATGTCTTTCTCTGCCTGGCACCAGTTGTTTAAGGAACTATTCTTTCTAAGTATCCTCTCAAGTTTAGAGCTATTTTGGCCTGCCTCATTTTCCTGGTCTTTTCTATTTGATCTGCTGTTGATCTTTATGTGTTCTTATTCAATCTCTCTCTCTCTCTCTCTCTCTCTCAGAATTGGGGATTGGATTGAACCCAGGGCCTGGTGCATATTAGGCAAGCGTTCTACCCTCTAGCTACATCCCCATCTCCCTCCCCTTATTTTTTCATTTCAAGACAAGGGCCCATTAAGTTGCCCAGGCTAGCCTTGAACTCATAATCCTCCTGTCTTAGCCTACTGGAGAGTAGCTGGGATTATAGGTGTGAACCACCATGCCTGGCTAGTCTCCATTTTGGTATCAGTCAGTTTTCTTTCTCACTCCTTTATTCGAGCTTTCACCATCTTTCATATAGATTATCTTTTGGTTTATACATTATCTTTTGTTTTCCTTACTTCCAATCTGTTTCTTTTCCAAATCATGCCCAGCTCTGACTCAGCCCCAGCCTGACTGGTCATGAGCCCTATGCTGCCTACTGGCAGTGCTTAGGACTGTGGGCTGTTCAGTCAGTTCTCTGGGTTTGGATCTTGGTTCCACAAGGCCTTGCTACTCTGTGTTCTTGCACACATTACATACCTTCTGTAAGCCTCACTTTCTTCTTCAATCAGAAGTACTGATTCTTTCAGTATTGACCCAATACTGAGGGGTTGTAGGGCTTCAGTGAGAAAATATATGCCTGGCACATAGAAACTGTCATAGAAACTGGCACATAGAAACTCATGACTGCTCTTTTAACTAGCAGTATTATGGTTCTTCAGAATCAATCCTTAATATTTTTACCCAACTCTGGCTCTCTAACCCCCTTTACATAAACTGTGTTAGTCCAGATTGGCCATTCTTCCTTACAATATACCTGGAGCATATGCAGGTCTTTACACCTGGTTCCTTACTTACCCATGGTTAGAGCAATCACTTAGAAAACAGGTATTACAGGAAATATTACAAAACATGGGTTTGCAGAGTGGCTCAAGTGGTGAGTGCTTGCCTATCAAGTGCAAGGGTTTGAGTTCAATCCCCAGTGTGGCCCCAAAAATATACATATGTATATACATATATATATATATGTATATACATCATATATATAAATATATATAATAGTAAAATAAACCCTCAACATCTAGCTTCAAAAATGGTCAGTGTGTGGCCCATCTTGTTTCATATTTGCCCTCAGATGGATCAGTGAGAAGCGAATCCTAGACATAATAACATTTCATCCATAAATACTTCAAAATGTGCCTGTAAAACATTAGATCCTTTTTAAAAACAACCACAATACGTTCTTTAATATCAAGGGTCTAATGAATGTTGAGATTTCCCCAACTGTTTCCCCAATGTTTTAAAATTTCTTTTATTCTTGGTTATCCAAATCAGGATCCCAAGTCCACCTGTTGCATTTTGTTGCGATGTCTCAGGCTCTTTGAATCTCTGTGTGCCCTCTCTCTCCTTTTAGCTATAATTTATTTCCTAAAGAAACTGGATGGCTTGTCCTGCAGAACTTCCCACAGGCATACTGCTTCATGTCAGTTGCATCACGCAGAGCCTGTTTTCACATGTTCAGCTGTCTTTTGTGTGACCCACAAGCTGGTTATCAGGTCTTCTAGCTTGAGCAGACTCAGGTTTGAAATTTTAACCAAGAAGGGCACAAGAGTGCCCACCTAGCAAGTGTGAAGTACTGAGTTCAAACCCCAGTACTGCCAAAAAAAAAAAAAAGATAGAAAGAAAGAAAGAAATTTTCAGCAAAAATCCCTCATAGGTGATATCAAATAATATTTCTGATCTCTGCGTGCAGTTCTGGGTGCACAGGGGACATGAGTCATGTCTCCCACCCCAGGGAGAGGTGACTGGTCCACTTCACTAAAATGTTCTTGTGAATAAATTGTTGCCTGTGTTAGAGCCTTGTAGATGGGCGTTTTCCTCCCCACACTGTGATGGTTAACTTTGGGTGTTTTCTGAACTGGATCAAGTGATACCCAGGTAGTTGGTGGAGCATTATTTCTGGGTGTGGCATGTGTATCGGTGGTCTGAGCAAGGAACACCTGCTCTCACCCAATATAGGTGAGTGCCACCTGATCTGCCAAAGGCCAGGGTGGAGCAAAAGGGCAGGAGGAAGGCAAAGCCTCTACCTGTGGAGTGAGAGTATTTATTTCGTCCAGTCCTGGGCCTCAGAACTGCAGTCTCTGGTTTTGGGGCTTTGGGATTTGCATGGATAGCTCCCCAGTCCTTGGCCTTCTGCAGACTATAGGATTCCCTAGGTCTCTAGCTTGCATATGGCCTGTCAGGGGACTTCTCAGCCTCCACAATCACAGGAGCCAATTTCCCCCCTAAGTCTCCTTTCACCTTTCTCCTTATGCCCGTCCTATTGTCTCTGTCTCCCTGTAGAACTCTGAGAAGTACACCCTCCATGAAAAAGTCAAATTCATAAATATCTTTGTTCCCATCACCCTGAGCCTGCATACCCAGGTTCAAATAACAAACAATAATAAAGGATCCTTGCTGAGCGCCTAACCTGTGCCAAGCACGGTGCTAATGAATTAGCTCATATAATTTCACAAGACCATGAGCCACTGTCACTCTAGAGATGACGAAGTGAGGCAGAGAGCTTAAGAGCCTCGTCCAAAAGAACTTTTAAGTGAGTAGCTGAAGGGCAGCTATTGGTGTCCACTGTGGGGAGTCTTATTCATCACTGTGACACAGTCCTGCAGACAACCCTGCATCCTTTCTCCTTTTATGAGAAACCTTTTCTTGTCCTTGTGAACAGAGGGGGCTGGATTGCCTAAGTGTGAACAGAAATTTTCAGTTAATGAGTACAGACATTGAGAGTGTAAGTTCAAGTCTGAAACACCTTGAGAGCTGTGGTGCCAAAGGGATTTTCATATTGAAGTTACGAGAGGAGACTGACTGTGTTTAAGGTTGAATCCTAACTCTGCAACCTACCAGCTGGGTGACTTTGGGAAAGTCACTGAACCTCTCTGTGCCTTAGTTGCCTCATAATACAATGTGAATAATAAATGAAAATGCTTAGAATCATGCCGAGCATGCAGTCAGTATTCAGTAAATGTTCGTCTGCTCCTGCTACCATTGTTGTCATTATTCAGTGTCTGAACAACTATCAGAAAGAATCTCGAGCAACCTGAAAAATAACTTATTTCCTACCTTATGTTGTGAAAGGCTATCTTCTTATTTCTGGAACTGTTTGTTCCTTTTTATTTTTGCACAGAGAAAAGAAGTAAGGAGGTCTCCCCCCACCACACACATTTTAATTAAGGTATCTTTCTTTTGGGAAGGAAGACTAATCCAAAGTGATCACTTTGATACTCAAAGAGACACATTTGGAGGCTACTTGGTGAAGGGGAATTAAAGACAGAGAAGCTGAATAAATAGCAAGCAAAATGTTAATGTTTTGGCTTTGTGGTGTCTGCATCTGAGAGCTCCACGCAGATTTCTTGGCGGGCTTCAGCTGGAGGCCTCTGGTGGCTCCTTTTGTGTGGTGGAGGCCTGGCTGCTGATTGCGGCATGGCCCCTAGAGGTCAGTCTGATCCAGGAATTGTCCCCAATCCATGCTGCTCTGGACTCGCCAGGAGGGACTCAGGCCGGGGACAATGCAGCTTCCTAGAGCCCAGCTTGGCTGTGGTGAGGCTCAGAACTGCCAGCACCATGACCCTGGGCTGCCCTCCATTGGGCACCCCTGATCTTCTTCAAGTCGTCTTCTTTCTGAATATGGTTTTGCCAAAGTCAAACTTTACTACGTTTCTTCAGCTTTATATTTCCTTTATTTTTGGATTTAGTTATTTTTTTGATAGTCTCACGTTTTTGCCTGTGTCCAACATCGGATGTGATCCTATGCCTCACGTGTAGCTGAGAGTATAGAAGGCTACAGAGTGCACCGTCATGCCTGGATTGCTGTTTGAGATGGTGGTCTTACTAACTTTTTGCCTGTAGCCTCACTCCTTAATGGGAGAGAGAGAGAGGGAGAGAGAGAAGACAGAATATGCATGGATCAGTAGTATTTTTTAGTAAACTACAATTTTAGCTTAAACCTGGTGATGAAGGATTCATGCCGTGTTGGAACTGAGAGAAGCCAGGGACAGGGCTTCATCTCACAGGAGGTGAGCCAGAGAAGAGCCAAGCAGGCAAACAAACATCCTGCTTCTCATACTACAAATTTTAAGTCAGTGTTAATTCCATTCTGCATAACCTTATTATTAAAAACACATATATCATGAATGGTTACTGGTTTTAAAGACTGTGAGTTGATGTAAGAAATAGTTGGTGGCTATAGCACTTAGCATACGATGTTGAAGAAAGAATTCTGTTAGCACTTGTCAAAGCACGAGAAGGAAGACCGGGACCACCACAACAGGTATAATAACCACTGCAAATGGCCAGTACTGGGGTAGAGTTCTTGGGCTCAACTCCCAATACAGCTTGGGCAAGGAGGAATTTTTTTTTCCTTTTTCTTTTATTATTCATATGTGCATACAAGGCTTGGGTCATTTCTCCCCCCTGCCCCCACCCCCTCCCTTACCACCCACTCCACCCCCTCCCTCCCCCCCCCAATACCCAGCAGAAACTATTTTGCCCTTATCTCTAATTTTGTTGTAGAGAGAGTATAAGCAATAATAGGAAGGAACAAGGGTTTTTGCTGGTTGAGATAAGGATAGCTATACAGGGCATTGACTCACATTGATTTCCTGTGCGTGGGTGTTACCTTCTAGGTTAATTCTTCTTGATCTAACCTTTTCTCTAGTACCTGTTCCCCTTTTCCTATTGGCCTTAGTTGCTTTGAAGGTATCTGCTTTAGTTTCTCTGCGTTAAGGGCAACAAATGCTAGCTAGTTTTTTAGGTGTCTTACCTATCCTCACCCCTCCCTTGTGAGCTCTCGCTTTTATCATGTGCTCAAAGTCCAATCCCGGCAAGGAGGAATTATAGTCAAGGAGGAGGTGGGTAGTACAGGTGGAAATCACTGACAGGAAACATCTGGGTGAGGGGCATCAGGCTAAGCCTTCTTAACAGGATTCTTGCTGAAGACACACCAGTGTGGCCGGAATGTGCAGGATGAGGAACCTGGTTAGCTATGATGGGAGTCAGACATCTGAGGGTGTGGGTTCTTGTTAAAACTGAGTTTTACTCCGCAGTGCACAGATGAGTTAGGAGAAGGCTCAGAAGCCCAGCCAGTCTTTGTCAGGGACTGGGCAGACAGAACTCAGAGGCAGATCATCTGTGCTTGGATGGGAGGTGGAAGCCAAGGCTTACCAAGAACAGGTTCTGAGGTCCTCGGCATGTGACTTAACCACTCTGTGCCTCTGTTCACTAATCTGTAAATTGAGAGTATACATTTAAGAAAAAAATGTAGAATAATTTAGTGAGTACTCCATGAATGTTGACTAATACTAATTATTAGAAATATTACAAGGTGAATGAAGGAGATGAAGGTGAGGGAATATGGTTGATGGACCTCATATACATACATGAAATACAATGATGAAACCTCTTGCAATGGCTTTAAGTGGGATAGGGAGGGAGTTTCTGGGGGGAGGGAAAAAGGAGAGGGCAATTTAACCAATGCACAATGTAAGGCTATTGACAATTGGCACACTGAATCCCCTCTATACAATGAATATATGCCAATAAAAAAGGAAATATAGAAAGGGAAATCCTTGAACTTAGGGGGAAGGGTACAAAAGCCCTTTTTCATCTTGGGTCACCTACCTTACTCCTTCTAGCTTGCTCCCAACAAGACTGGCTAAGCTATCTTCTTTAAACAAATTTCATGAGCTCTCTCCCCTCCAACCCAATATGAACACTCAATGTCCCATGACAGCAGAAGAGAGGTCACATGGGAATCTGGAGACAGCATCAGGATTGAGGGGATAAGGACCAGCATAACAGGTATGAAGAGGAAGAGCCTGCCCCAAGAGACATTTCTATGGAAGAATCCCCAGAATTTACAATTTTCTCAAGTTCAAATCCTAAAAGCACAGGATCTTCCCTGGGACTATTTTATTTCTTGCTCTGTGATTAAGTGTGCATTGCTCATACTCAGCTCATCTCATAGGCAGCTTCTTATGTACAGCATGCTTATGAAAATGCTTCTCTGCAATGCAGAATCCCAGCAACATGCTCATTGTAGCCCTTCAAACAGTCTTAGGTACCATTCATTTTATGCAGACCCCCTATACTGCAGCAGCAGGAGAAAGCTCATCCAGCTGTGGACCACTGCCTTCTGGCTTTTTATTCTGGCTTTCTATTGACTGCTTTGTTTGTGGCAGGTGGAGATCTTGCCTTGTATGTGCTCCTTTCATTAGTACTTAGTAACTCCTCTGAAAAGCCATCACCATATTCTTCTTTCACTTAGCAGGTCTTGGGATATTTGATGACAGCTCCAGAGATTCCCCAAATTCTTCTCTTTTGCTGGTCTCCAACCATTCCTCCCTCTGGGCATGATTTTCAGATTTATGATGATCCTGTGCACCATTAGTTTCTAGGTCATCTTCCATTTGCAGATGTCTCTCGTCACCTCTTACATATTAGAACCAAGAAGCAAATGTGGTACTGTGGAGGGAGAGGTGGGATTTTCCCACAGTGCTGGTTTACCACCTGCTTCATTAAGAGCCCTACGTTGTTGCGAGTACATTCCAGGAATACATTAATGTCTCTGATGGCAACAATTTGTTCTTGAATCATGGACTATAGAGCAAAATAAACTCCAAAGTCTTTTCCACATCAGTGATCATGGAGCCCAATCACTCTCTACGCTGCCCTTTAACTGGTGATTGTTTAAATCTGAAAACTGGATTATGTGTTTATCTCATCAATACCAATTTGTTCATTTATCAGACTGTTCATGTCTTTGGCTAGGTTATAATTTCTTTGAGGTCAAAGACTGTGTCTTTGAACCTATGTATTTCTAGTGTTCATCATAGGGCCTGGCGTTTCATAGGTGCTTAGCCAATGTTTGTGCAATAAAAGAATGGGCCTACTGAGGGACTTTGAATCTTGTTTCTTATTGATAATTATTTACAATATTATCTGTAAGATGTAAACATGTTACATGCAAATACATTAAAATGTCCTATGTTTTCATCCTAAATCAGTAAAATTTTAAGGCAGAACAATATGTAGCCTTAGTAGACACCAACCTTCATAAAACTTAATAAAAATAATATTTACAGTAATCAGCACTGATGGCAACTGTTGAGCAATGTATGACAGATACATTTACTTTATTTTGCTAATATCTACGTTAAATTTTTGGATAATGACCACAAGGATTTCAGGAAGTTTTGTTAAAATTTGTGTTAAAATCAAGATGCCATGATACCCATGCTTTCCCGAGGTTCAAATACAATAACCAAATTCAGGGAATGAGGCCAAGACATCACAACCAGAGTTTTAGTGATTTGCTGCTTCCTTAGGCAAATCGCTTAATCTCTCAGTGTTACTTCTGCCTACAACCTAAGGAACGTGAATAAAATAATGCTTCATGATTAGGCTGCTGTGGCACTAGGACCAAGATAATCCACGTAAACCATTCAGCCTAGTGTCTGACAATAGTATATGCTTAGAAATGTAACTACTCTTATTACTCCACTCAATTGGATTAGTATCCAATAAATTGTGCATTCATCTCACCAAGTCTGTTTTGATATTTAAAATTAGTTTAGCCTGTTTGGTGTCCTTTAGCCAAAAACTGTGGTTGGCTCTATTTTTATCATATCAACCTTTTCTGTTTACTTGTTTGTTTTGTTTCTTTGCCTGGAAGAGACAAAGACCTGAGTGTGTTTCTTGTGAGCAGATGCATGTGTTTGTTTAAGCTGGTGGCACAAGGCTGGGAAGAGAATGAGGTAGAATGGCCAACAGAGAACCTTGTAAATACAGGTCAGGCCAATGCAAAGAAAGTTTATTGGCTGAGTCATCTCTGTCTCAGAGGTTTGCAAAAACTAAATGCTGGGAGTTTTCTCCATCTATCAATAAGGTAGTGTAAGTGTAAGTCATACTGTCCAGCATTTTCAATGCAGTTGTCAATAAAATCTACAATCCAATATCAACTGAGATTATAGTTACTTGCCTCTGTGTGGTTTGATCATTTGAGTCTTTTGGCAATTTCAGCTGAAAGTGTGTCTCAACACCCACATTTGTCACAGGGGGCAGTTTCATGTAATTGTTACCATATACTTGTCTTCACCATGGCATTATATTAGATTTTTTCTAAATTGACTCTATGGCCTTGATATTATTTAAGCCTCAAACATTCTTATGAGTTAGAAATTATACTCCTAACATTCCGAAGAGGGTGAGAAATTTGTTCAAGGTCACATATCTGGTAAGTGACAAAGCAAGCTCTGTAGGACCTCAACATTATGATTTTAATATTATTCTAGGCTAGCCTCTCCAAGATGTGCTTCTCACTTGTAGGCAATCCCAATGGCCTTTTCTGCTCATTACAGTTAGCTTTGGGAATTCTTTACAGAGTTAGGAGTAGTGCATATATTGTTAAAAGAACTAAAGGACTGCATAACTTCTTGTTTTAATCTCAGAGAAGCAGAACCAAAGGAGAAGTTAGATATAAATGATTCTTAAACAACCATCAATTACCTGCTTTTGAGTTTTGGAATTGGATCCTCAGTCGTTCAATTCAGAATTGGCAAATTAATAATTTAATGCATTCAGCAAATATTAATGAAGCACTTATCACATACCCATCACTGTCCATGGTACTGGGGAAATCTGCAACTCAGACCTTCAATGAAGGAGTTTGGATATTGGTCTCAACTGAATACATACTTAGATTACAGATATTTTGGGAACTTAAGTTCCCATAGATTGGAATAGTCTTTATCTGTCTAACGTAATGTACCAATATGTACTGTACCACTGAATTTGGCCCCTCTTCCCGTTTTGTGACCATTGGCCAAAACCCCTTACCATCCTTCAAGAGCCCAGGGCCTGTCTTCTCCTTGAAGCTCCCCTTGGCCCCAGGGATACAGATCTTTTCCTTAAACCCCATGTGTGTTTCTTGACTATGACACCTTGTCTCC
Source organism: Castor canadensis (assembly GCF_047511655.1). NCBI lineage: Eukaryota > Metazoa > Chordata > Mammalia > Rodentia > Castoridae > Castor > Castor canadensis. The sequence continues at coordinate 89,751,149 of NC_133387.1, forward strand.
TTTAAAAACATGACTGTTGTACCATTTCAAGTGCTCTTAAACTGAGATGGGCCTAGAATCCCCTATGGAATTCTATCAAAATTCACACACCTAGACTTCACCTCATCAAATATTTTCTAATGTAATGTTCCCAGGGTTGAAGTTGAGTATGTGTCATTGAAAGAGTTCCCTAAGTGATTCCAAGCCTCAGGCAAGTTAAGAAACCATAGTCTTATGTTATTGTTACACATTATTATTGACCCCTACATTTTATACACAATTTTGGAAGTCAAGTATTATCCCTTTAACTACATTTAAGCACCTGGAAACATTGAGATTATACTTCTTTGTGTTTTCCCAGTTGCCTAATATAATCCTGAATATAAATACTCATAGTCACCAAGTGAATTCTCATATCATGGGATTGATCCCATTTCCTCTTTCTTCACAATGCACTCTGTGTTAATCAGCTTTACATAATGATAACACAATATTAAGATGATCAACTCAAAAAGGAAAGGCTTATTTTGGCTCACAGTTTTGCAAGTTTCTGTCCATGAAACTTGGTTTGTTGCTGTGGGGCAGCATAGCATTGGTGGGTGCACATGGTGATGGAAACTATTCAAGTTATGGCTTGAAAGAGAAAGGAAGAAATGGGTCTCAAGATCCCCTTTCTCCTTTAAGAGCACATCCCCAATGACCTAACTTCCTTCTAATAGGCCCTACCTCTTAGAGGTTCTACCACCTCCTAATCATCGCAGTCCAAGACTTCAACACATAGGCATTCATGATCCAAACTGTAGCACTCTCAGAAGTTTCAGGAATGAATTATGTAGTTGGATACCTTGGAGATAAACTTCTTCGCTCATTCCTGTGTGACAGACATTCCACTTACGTTCTGGCTTTCTTCCCTTCTGACATGGTTGAGCAGCACTTGTCTATACCTTGGGAGTTATTTGTGGGACAAGTGACTTGTTTTGGTCAAAGGACTGCGAGTAAGTGATGGAAATCCTTCCCAGGTTGGAGAATGTAATCATGGGTACAGAACCCCTCCCCCAGATTACCTTTGCTGAGTCATAGGTGACATAGAACATAAGTAAGAAATAATGGTTTAAGGTTATAAGATACAGAAATATGGTTACTGAATATTAATATGTCCTGATTGTACACAGCATGAGTCAAACCCATATTAAATTATTTGATGTATGTATTTTCTAGGTCCTTAATTTTTTTTAATTGAACACAAGTAGTTGAATTATTTTTGGGAAGGAACTGTAGAAACAAAGTCCAGAACTGAGGCCTAAAGTGGAAGGTTAAAGAATTTGGGACTTTCCCTTATTTGACCACTGAAGTAATATTTTGTCATACGTGTGCTGTTTTCTAGTTGAATTAAGTCAACATCCTTTTTTATTCAGCTGGTAATATAATGAGGAACTGTTTATTAAAAGGGATGGATACTGCCTTTAGTTGGCTGATAGAAAGTATTCGAGTCTGAACAAAAGGCAACCATCCAAGAAGATTCAGTGCCTTAGTCCCACCCTCAATTTGTCATTTGGGGCAAATTTCAGAGAGATGGCCTGTGACAGATGTGTTGATTCTTATTAAAAAAATACAAGAACTGTTTTGTTCACATGAGTACCAGCAATTTATGATGGATTGTATTTCTGTAAACCCTTGACAACAATAGGTTGTCTTTCCCTAAGTGTTCAGTAATTTGATGGGTAAACAATCCTAGACATCCTATATTAACTGCATTTCCTTACTGGATGGAAAACAGACCACCATTGTTTGTGCTTTTTGACTCTTATTTCTATGGTCAAGTCATTGGGCCTTTGGTCAGGAAATCTTTATGGTGTTGTATGTCTGCTGACATCAGCACAGGAGGATCCACAGCCCTTCTGCTCTTCTTGGGACTTCATGACCATTTGTAACTGACTGCCAGCATTGCAGCACAGGGCTAGCAGGGGGATGAGCAGTGCAGCTACCTTGAAATCCCTTTCTCCTAGCCCTAACCTCTGGTGTCCCCCTCCTTGAATTCCCTAAGCCCCAGGACTTTTCTTGTTTCTGAAATGTCAGGGAAGGTGAGAGAGGGTGTGAGAATGAAGGAGGACACAGGCAGAACCTGGACAGCTGTGCCCCTCCTTTCCTTTCTCTGAACCTCTACCTTTTCTGACTTCCCTGAAGGGGAGGGCTCAGGGCTGTAACAACCACCTCCACAGCAGCTGAGTTGCTGACCCCTTGGCTCCCCTGGGAGCTGTGAGCAGCTGGTTCTGCACTACATTCTGCTCTGCAGGGATTTGGGCTTATTCATGGCCCCTTCTGAAATTGTGGAAGGTCACAGCTCAGGGATGCTGTGGTTCTCTTCCCTGGAGGCTGCACTTCGGCTCAGAGCACTTCCCTCCTTTTTTAAATTCTCTCTTGTTTATTGACCACATGGACAGCTGTGTGATCTTTTATCTAGTCATCTTCTGCTTCCCCACCAGGGTACTGCCACCTTGTAGGCTATACAGGATCCCTGACTCCTCTACAAGATACCTGATGGATTGTCTGATGGACCCTTGCTCACAGTCTGGTCAATGACTAGCTAGTCATTCAGGAGAATTTGCTATGCCTGAGGGTGGACTGAGATCAGGCTTTAGTGACCTTGATAGCTGGGCCAAGGAGTTCAGAGAGGACACTGCAGGTGACGAGAAAACTTCAAGAGCGTAGGTTAAGGTTAGAAGCTGTTTTATCTCCTGGGAGGGAGTGATCAAGTGATCCACTGATTCCCAATTTGCTTACAGCACTTGTCTTAGCCCAAATTCTGTTGCTAACAGGTCAATGCCACAGACTGGTAAGTTACAAAGAAAAGAGGGCCAAACAAAGTGGCTCAAGACTGTAATATTGAAGGTGGATTATTATACCTCCTGATCCAGGAAGATTACCATTGCACAACAGCTGTAGCAAAATGTTCCAGAGAACCCCCCCACCCCCGCATCTCAACCCGTAAAAGCTGGACGTAGTGGTATGCACCTGTCATCCCAGCTAGATGGGAAGAGTAAGTAGAATCGAGGTCCAGGGTGGCCTGAACAAACATGTGAGACATTATTTGAAAAATAACTAAAGAAAAAGGGCTGGGAGTGTAACTTAAGTGGTAGAGCATCTGCTTAGCAAATGTGAGGCCCTGAGTTCAAACCCCAGTTCAGCCAAAACCACCCCCCCCAAACAACAACAACAACAACAAAGTGGCTTATTTTTGGTCTGATCCAAAGTCACAGAGCTGCATCTGTTGGTCATCTTCCTGTTACAGAGTCCCCAAGGCAGTGCAAGTCATAACATGGTGAGAGAGGCAGTGTGTGTGTATGTGCTAGTCTGTCTCCCTCTTCTTATAAAGGCACCAGGATTCAATCATGGGGCTCTACCTTGATGACCTTATCTAATTCTAACACCTCTCAAAGGCTGGACTTCTAACCGAAAGGTCTGGAAACTCCTCAGGCGTTCCTGAAACCAGGAGAGATTGACTCCTTTCCCTGGAGACACTGTCACAAAACTATCATACCTTCCATCCAATCTCCTATGTGCTCTCCAAAAGTTATTTTACTTTCCTCCTCCTCCTTATCTTCCTCTATTAAGATGGTATATAAACCCCAAACACTAATTATTTCCTTGAGCCATATTTTTTGTGAACCCATGATCTTACGTTATTAAATCTGTCTTTTCTCTTGCCTACCTTGTAAATGGCTCCATATAAAACTCCTGCAAGTTACCCAGCCTGGATATGTTTCTGCTTGTCCAAGCCCTCACTGATAATGTCAGGAAACAGAGAAGATATATACCTTGAGGCTATCTAGTTGCCTTTGAACCTGAGCTCCACCTCTGGGGAACAACTGGACTTCTCCAAGTCTTCTCTTCTTATTTGGCAGCAGGGTCTTGGTTTTTTTTGTACAAAATAATGAGTTTTATTATAACATTTCCACACATGCATACAATGTACTTTGATCCTGTACACCCCCACTTGTCCCTCTCCTTTCCTTCTCATTCTACTCCACCCCCCATAGTTCTCTATTTAGGTTCATGTTCGTTTGTTTGTTTGTATTGGTGAATCTGGATTCCACTTATGAGAGAAAACATTCTATATTAGTTCTTTGAAGTGTCTGGCTTAGATCAGTCAGCATGATGATCTCCAGTTCTATCCATTTTCCTACAAAGGGCATAATTTTTCATTTTTCATTATGGTTGAATAATACTCTATTAAACCATTTGAGAACACCCTCATTCCCATGTTTACTTGGAACTACTCACCAGGTGAGTATCCCTTAAGTGAAAGTCCTAGTCCTTTATGTGTGTGTGTGTACACATATATATATATATATATCTCACATTTTCTCTATCCATTTGTTTCTTTATCCATTATCAGTTGGTGGACACCTAGGCTGATTCCATAACTTGGCTATTGTGAATAGTTCTGTTGGGTCTGGGAACCAAAGGGACAGGTGACTGAGTCAGTATCCCATCCCCCATGGAGAGCACTATGAGCCCTGCATCCTGAGGAGGAGATACCTGTCTCATAAATCTGCCACAGGGCTGATAAACAGAATGCTCTCAAGGTTTGCTCATCAAAGAGAGTCTGCACGCATGAATCCATGGCCAATGGAAAGAACCCACCTAATCCTTACCCTAACCCAGAGTTAAAGCATCCATGAAAAGCCCCAGCCTTCACCTGAATGGGAAGCCACTGGTTTCTGGGCTCTGTTGCACTGCTCTAGCTGCAGCCTTTTCCTTTTTCTGTAATAAATCCTACTTTGTGTGCCAACCTTGTTGTCTCATGAGTCAATCTGCTGCCTTGTGAGCCAATGCTTTGGCCTCTGAAGGCCAGAACTCCGGACTCCTGCCCACAACAGAGCTGTAAGCATGGGTGTATAGGTGTCTCTGCTGTATGCTAACTCACGTGCCTTTGGGTATATGCCCAGCAGTGGTAGACCAGGGTCTTAGGGTAGTTCTGTCTTCAGTTTTCATGCTCCTGGGGGAGGGGAGCACAGTCACTGCTCTTGCTATGTAAACCACTGGCCTCATGTTCTTTACCAAGATGAAAGCACCAAAGGATGAACTTACCAGCATTTCAGAGCAATCTCATCTTCCATGACCTTCTTTCAAGAGAAAGTTTATAAGATCTCCTTAGTACTGGGCAACAGGTCAGTAGAGGAAAACCACACACTGTGTTCTCAAAGTGCCCTCCCTGTGGCTTCATCTTTGGGTCCCAGAACAAAGTTCACCTTCTTCACGCTCTCCTGCAGGAAGCAAAATCCCCTCTAACTGGACACCTTTGTTAGGGATCAGAGGAAAGCTGGATTTTCCCTTTTTGAATGAAACTCACAATTCTTATATCCATCACATCTAAAGTTCTTCCTGCTTCCTTTCCCATTCAGTTCCTCAGGACACAGGATTCCTGATGCCTCACCAACAAAATCACATGTTGGTCCCTAATGCAGGAAGAGAACCACTTGCTCTGAATGTGTCAGGTATGACTGTAGTTTGAATTTCAACCCATGTTGAAATTCTTCCCCCTTTGCAAGGTATTCTAAGGTAGAAACTTAATGTGACTAAGAGGAGGGGATTTATTTTTATTTTGGTGGTACTGGGATTTGAACTTAGGGCCTCAGGCTTGCTATACAGGCACTGCCAGTGCCTTTGAGCCACGCTGCTAGTCTTTTTTTTAGTGTTGGGTATTTTTGAGATACAGTCTTGCAAACTATTGGCTGGGCTAGCTTCGAAGTGTGATTCTCCTGATCTCTGCCTCCCAAGTAGCTAAGATTACATACTGGCACTAGCAGCTGAGTTCTTTAGAAAGGCTGTGCTTTTAAGGCTGACAAGAGATTTTAGGAACTCTAGTGTCACAGTGGCATATTCTGGATCCCTTCACCACAAAAGGTAGCATGGTTGTGGGGAACTACAGGGAGAGCAACAGTCCCCATTTTCAGAGTCACCAGTTTGAGGGACCTAGAGAAGCAAAGCTTATGTGAGGCCATGCAGGCTTCTGTGAAGGAGGCTGGAGTGATGGAACCTCCCAGTTTCTCTGCCCAGAGAGCAGTAGCATCACCGGGCTGCCTTGTGTCTACAAGGTGCTGGCCTGACTCATCTGAGGCTGTTCTCTGGCATGGCCTCAGGGCAGTGCAATGCACTGTTTCAATGCAACTCACAGGATCTGGCATGGTCTTCTACATGTACAGAAGTCAGTGTTCTATTCACCTTGCATTCCCAGAAAACTGTCCTGATGCTAGGATTGGGTATGCCTCCACTAAAGAATAGTAGGACACAGGGTCATGTAGTCTGATTTTCCTTAGGGTTAGGGGCCATACAGAGCCCTTCTGAGTACTCTAAGAAAAGGATTCTATATAGAATCCTAAAAGTTTTTTTGGGAATTCAAGAAGAAAGTAAACTTCCCAGGTGTGTGCATTTTCCATTTTCCAGATGGGAGGAAGGGAGAAACAGATAAGGTGATAGAATTTCTGTTGTTAGATGCCTCTTGTTTGTCTATGGAATCCACATGAAGGAGCTATACTGAGCCATGAATACTAAAAACACTGCAGTGTTTTTTCATGTGTGAAAACGCTACCCTTTGAAAAATCCCGGGCCCACCCTGGGCTACACATGTCGACTCCAGAGCTCAGCTGTTAGGCAGCTCCTCACCTGCACCAACAGCAAAGCAAAAGTATTTCTGTGCAGACATTGTTTTAAATGGTTGTGTTAAAAATACCGCCTCAGCTTCACAGATCTTCGTTTATGGGCTCTAGTGACGGTGAGTCTGGGAGAAAGGCACAAGCCAGTCAAAAGTGGTTCTCTAACTGGATTATACAGCAGAGTTTGAAACTCTTGTGCTTTAAATCTTAGAGAACCAGCCACTTTTGTGTCCCCAAGTCCCTGTGGCCCCAGCAAGTATAAAGAGCAGGGTAGTGTGGAGGGGCTGGCAGCTCAGTCCCATTGTGATAGCTCTGGTGTGGTGGGGTAGCACCAATAGTATGGGGACAGGAAGAGACCTGTACATTGGAAGGACTTTCCTAAGTGCTGAGGAGGATAATAGTTTTTGACATGCTAAGGGGATTGTGCAAGTGCAAGGAGGTCCTGAGGATTTGACTCTGGGTTCCACTCCCAGCTGAGCACATGAGTAATAATCTTGGTTCAGGTTGGCTTCAAAAACCATGTGATCTTTAACACTCTGTAAAGCTGATTGTGACCTTTGTCAACTCAGAGTCAATGATCAGAGAACCTAAGTCAAGGTCAAGTGTTTGGCTTTCTTTTCTGAAATAGAGTTTGTGTTTTCAGGCAAAAATTTTACAAAAGACCTCCCTGTTAACCATCTTAGTTGCCTACCAAGCTACCAGAATGTCCTCCTATTTGTTTGACACAGGGTCTGCTTGACCTGATTCCATTCCAGCGGCCCAAGACTAATTAGTTAGTCTAGGACTCACAGACCTTCCAAAGTCAGAAGCCATGGCCAGAAATTCAGTATATTATTCTCCAACTGGCCTTTGAGATAGAGCTAGAACTGCCAGTGATTCTTCATTTCCTGCCTCTAGGATAGTGGGGCTTGGTTGAGGCTAGAAGAAAGAGGACAGGGTTAAGAAAGATGGCAACAGTGGGGCCCCATGTAGAAATAACCTCTACTATTTACTCCTAAGCAGTGGAACAGTTGGCAAATCACCCAGAAGTCAGAAAAAAGGATTGTAAAAACAGAAGAAAGAGGAAAACTACTCAACATGTGTTGATTATGAATTTTAATTACTGAGTTATCTGTTCAGTCAACAGGCTGGGAAAGAAATGTGGGCAGGAAGAGCTCTATGAATGTTATAGATGATGCAATTCTGTTTTTAGGAAATGCACAATTAGACTGTATCTATACAACTCAAAGTAAAAGCAGATGTATCCGTCATCAGACTATTTTGATTAATGGGGAAATGTGGAGCTTAAATTATGTTTCCATCAGTTATGTTGATCAAATGAACTGGATCATTGCCAGACCTCTGTTCCTCACAATGGGGTGTAGACACAACTTTTAGGGTGAGGTAATTTCAGGGACAAAATTCAGGATGTGAAACAGCAGAATTAACACAAAGCAAGTCACAACCACATCCTGGCATTTGAATAACCCATATAAGAGGCCATGGACTTAGCTCACTTCCAAACTGTGTACTTACCACAGACCACATGCGCTGTGGTGTGGAGCTACATGCTGCACACTCTGCCTGGAGTTGGTCATCCAACTCAGGGAAGGGGTCCTCATACTGCTGGTTTGTGTTGAGGGGACCAAGTGACTAGATGGAAGTATAAGAGTTGGTAGAAAGCTTTTTAGTATCCAGGGTTGAACTCTTTCATGATCATTTAGTTCAGAGAGGAGGCCAGTGCTATGAAGATGGACCACTTTGACTTGACCAACGTTCTTTCTTGACAGACAATACCATCTGTCCTCCAATCTCCAATGCTTTAATAGAGCTGCCATGGTTTTTTCACCTTTCTGGAACATGTTTGCTTGTATATCTATCTATCTATTTATCTTTCTATCTATCTATCTATCTATCTATCTATCTATCATCTATCTATCTATCATCTATCATCTATCTAACTCTACCTCTATGTCTATATCCATATCTATCTATGTATCTATCATCTATCTATCTATCTATATATATCCATCTATAGAGAAACTGGTGCATTCTCCTGCACACAGTACTGTGTTTAGAACACACATCTAAAATTATAACACTGTCTGACAAGACAGGATCATGTGTGGAAGATGCTGTTTCACCAAAAAAAAATGTATTTGGAAATAAGGCAGGCCCTCCTAGAATATGGGTCCTTTAAAGTTAATTGATATCTTTTTATCAAAAAATTAAGAGAGGCCAATTAAACAAAATCCATAGAGAAAGAAGCTGACTGGTGGTTGCTAAGGGCTGAGGGGAAGGAAAAATTTGAAATGATTGCTTTAATGAGTATTGGGTTTTCTTTTGGGGAGATGAAAATGTTTTGGAACCAGATAGAAGTAGTGATATACAATATTGTGGATGTATTACATGCCATTAATTGTACAGCTTTGGATGATTAATTTATGTTATAGCTAATGTTATGTTTAGAAAACAGTAAGAAAGCAAACATATTTGGAGTCATGCTACTTCCAGATTCATTCTCTTTTTCAAATCAAGAGGTATAGAGTTTAGAATCACTTTGAAGTTGTTTCCTACAGGCAAACAAGGTCATTGCTCTAAAGGACCTTAGCAATCATCTCCCATCCTCTGATCTTACAGATTAAGAAGTGATGAAATCATTCTAGGCATAGTCAGGGAGCAATCCAGGTTGGATCCAGGTTGCTTGATTTCTAGACTTGTGCTTAATTCAAGAGCGTATACTGTGTCCTGAGAGAATGTGACACAGCATTCTGGGATACTGTGATGACTTCCATCTGGAATGTACTCCAAAGGCCATGTGTTAAAGCCTTGGTCCCCAGACTGTGGTGCTCCTGGAGGTGGCACAATCTTTTTGGAGTTGGGGTCTATTGGGAGGAAGTTAGGTCTTGGGGGGCGTACCCTTGAGAGGGATATTGGGACCCTGGATGCTCTTCTGTCTTTGCTTGCCAACACCATAAATTGAGCAGCTTTGCTCCACCACATGCTTCCTGCCATGATGCTTTGCCTCACCATACATCAACAACAATGGGGCCAACTCATCATGTACTGAAACTTCTGAAATTGACAGCCAAACAAGTCATTCCTTTTTTTAAAAGTTGATTTATCTCAGGTATTTTCACAGCCATGGAAAACTGACCGACACAGAAATCTGCTCAGAAACTTTTCAACGATTTCTGCTGTGTTTTGGACCAACACGATAACAGTTGTCATGGTAATAATAACAATAATAGCAATAATGAGGTAACGCATATGCCATTTAGCTCATTTAGCCATTACACAGTGTGTGTGTATTTTAAAACATCACATTGTCCATGATAAATATATATACATAAATTTTATTTGTTAATTTAAAAATATAATTAACTGATAATATAATTTTCTGTGCTCATATTAGGTGCCAGATACTTCGTGAAACACTTGTAATACAATACCTCATTTCATTTGCTCCCAAACCTTATGAGGTCACAAGGAAACTGAAGCCCACTGAATGGTTACAGAAATTTCCCCCAGAGATTCATAGAGCTGGGTTCAAAACCACCTATTGTCAGTGGTTACAATGCTGCTACATCCAATGCATAGTTTCCAGACCTTTTGTAAGCTAATAAAATTTCCAGAAACCAACATAAGGTAGCCACATCTCATTTTGCCAAATATAAACTTTAAATAACAATTGATAAAATAAATGAATATTATAGTTCCTACCAATATTACGTAATTAAATAAAATATATTTCTATACCCAAAAGTAGAAGAACCTAGCCCCAGAACAGAGCACAGTGTGGTAAGTGGATCTGTGAAGCTTTATAAAACTCTCTTTAGTCATTTTGCTGTCCAGGAAGAAGCACAGTGGCAACTCAAAGCTGGTTTTTGCAGGTAGCCACCTTCCCTTGGTGAGGCAATATCTGTCTTGTGCTGTGCATAGCCTCCATTTCTGCTACCATTATTACTTTGTACATGGGACCACTGAACAAGTATGGGGTGACTGGAGGAAGAAACTAACTGACATCTGTCAGACAGGTCACCTTGCCCAGCACAGTACTGAGATCCTCTTCCTCAGTATACCCTGTGGTAGAACCTTATATGGGTCTCAAAATATCTCACTTTGTGACAATCCCTAGAAATTGCCTACTTACCTTTCCTTTAGACTTCCTTTTTCTTCTTCTTTTCTTTTTTTAAAATTTTTATTGTTTTATTATTCATATGTGCATACAATGCTTGGGTCATTTCTCTCCCCTGCCCTCACCTGCTCCCTTACCACTCACTCCACCCCCTCCCTCTCCCCCTTACCCCCTCAATGCCCAGCAGAAACTATTTTGCCCTTATCTCTAATTTTGTTGAAGAGAGAGTATAAGCAATAATAGGAAGGAACAAGGGTTTTTGTTAGTTGAGATATGGAGTTGACTCACATTGATTTCCTGTGCATGTGTGTTACCTTCTAGGTTAATTCTTTTTGATCTAACCTTTTCTCTAGTTCCTTTATTCATTTATTCATATGCACAAACATTGTTTGGGTCATTTCTCCCTCCTGCCCCCTGCCCCCTCTCTCTCCCCACCACCCCCTTTTTTCCAGGCAGAACCTGTTCTGCCCTTTTCTCCAATTTTGTTGAAGAAAAGACATAAGCAATAATAAGAAAGACATAGCATTTTGCTAGTTGAGATAAGGATAGATATACAGAGAGATTCCTAGTATTGCTTCCATGCACAAGTGTATTACAACCTGAATTGATTCATCTCTACCTGACCTCTTCACTACTTCCCAGTCACCTTCCCATATTGATCTCTGTCGCTTTAAGGTTAGCTCCTCTGCAGTGGGGACATCAAACTCTTTCAAGTTTTGGGTTCCCTACCTATCCCCATTCCTCCCTTATGTGCTCTCCCCTTAGCGTGTGACCTAACTCCAACAACATTGCTGCATCTGCCCTAGATCTAAAGTCTGCATATGAGGATGAACATACAATTTTTGGTCTTCTCATCATGGCGAACATCACTCAGGATGATGTTCTTCAGTTCCATCCATTTACTTGCGAATGATAAGATTTCATTCTTCTTCATGGCTGAGTAAAATTCCATTGTGTATAAATACTACATTTTCTTAATCCATTCCTCAGTAGTGGGGCATCTTGGCTGTTTCCATAACTTGGTTATTGTGAATAGCACTGCAAGAAACAGGTGTGCAGGTGCCTCTGGAGTAACCTGAGTCACATTCTTTTAGGTATATCCCTAGGAGTGGGATTGCTGGATCATATGGCAGATCTGTTTAGATTTTTAAGAGGACTCCATATTGTTTTCCATAGTGATTGTACTATCTACATTCCCACCAGCAGTGTACAAGGATTCCTTTCCCCCCACCTTCTCTGTTGTTGGTGGTGTTTTTGATGGTAGCTATTCTAACATGGGTGAGGTGGAATCTTAGTGTGGTTTTGGTTTGGATTTCCTTTATGGCTAGAGATGGTGAGCATTTTTTCATGTGCTTTTTGGCCATTTGAATTTCTCCTTTTGAAAAAATTCTGTTTAGTTCAGTTGTCCATTTCTTTATTGGTTCATTGATTTGGGGAGAGTTTAGTTTTTTGAGCTCCCTGTATATTCTGGTTATCAGTCCTTTGTCTGATGTATAGCTAGCAAATATTTTCTCCCACTCTGTGGGTGATCTCTTAAGTTTAGAGACCATTTCATGTGTTTCTCTTAGGTGCTGAGCTGCTGGGGTTTTATTGAGGAAGTCCTTGCCTATACCTATTGCTTCCAGAGTATTCCCTGCTCTTTCCTGTACTAACTTCAGAGTTTCAGGTCTGATATTAAGGTCCTTGATCCATTTTGAGTTGATACTAGTACAAGGTGATAGACATGGATCTAGTTTCAGTTTTTTGCAGGCAGATAACTACTTTTCCCAACAACATTTGTTGAAGAGCTGTCTTTTCTCCGTTGTATGTTTTTGGCACCTTTGTCAAAAATAAGTGGGCATAGCTGTGTGGATTCATATCCGGATCCTCTATTCTGTTCCACTGGTCTCCATATCTGTTTTTGTGCCAGTACCATGCTTTTTTTTATTGCTGTTGCTTTGTAATATAGTTTGAAGTCAGGTATTCTGATACCTCCAGCATTGCTTTTTCCTGAGTATTGCCTTGGGTATTTGCAGTCTCTTGTGTTTCCAAATGAACTTTAGGGTAGATTTTTCAATCTCAGTGATGAATGTTTGGGATTTTGATGGGAATTGCATTAAACATGTAGATTGCTTTTGGTAGTATATGCATTTTTACTATATTGATTCTACCAATCCATGAGCACAGGAAATCTTTCCACCTTCTGTAGTCTTCCTCGATCTCTTTCTTCAGGGGTTTGTAGTTCTCCTTGTAGAGGTCATTCATATCCTTTGTTAAGTTTACTCTTAGGTATTTGATTTTTTTTGAGGATATTATAAATGGAATTGTTTCCATATATTCTTTCTAAGTTTATTCATTATTGGTGTATAGAAAAGCTAATGATTTTTGTAAGTTGATTTTGTACCCTGCCACCTTGCTGTAGCTGTTTATGGTGTCTGGGAGTTTTTGGATAGAGTTTTTTGGGTCTTTAAGATATAGGATCATGTTGTCTGCAAATAGGGATATTTTGACAGTGTCTTTACCTATTTGTATTCCTTTTATTTCTTTTTCTTGCCTAATTGCTCTGGCTAGGAATTCCAAGACTACGTTGAATAGGAGTGGAGATAGTGGGCACCTTTGTCTCATTCTTGATTTTAGGGGAAATGGTTTCAGTTTTTCTCCATAAAGTATGATGGTAGCTATAGGTTTTTCATATATAGCCTTTACATTCCTTCTATTCCTAGTTTTCTTAAAGCTTTTATCATGAAGTGGTGTTGGATCTTATCAAAGGCTTTTTCTGCATCTATTGAGATGATCAAATGGTTTTTGTTTTGCTTCTATTAATGTGCTATATTACATTTATAGATTTGCATATGGTGAACCACCCCTGCATCCCTGGGATAAAGTCAACTTGGTCATGGTGAATGATCTTTCTCATATGTTGTTGGATCCAGTTTGCCATTATTTTATTGAGGATTTTTGCATTTATGTTCATTAAGGAGACTGGCTTATAGTTCTCCTGTTTGGAGGTGTCTGCCTGGTTTTGGGATGAGTGTAATACTGGCTTCATAAAATGAATTAGGCAGTGTTCCTTCCCTTTCTATTTCATGGAAAAGTTTAAGGAGAGTTGGTATTAGTTCTTTAAAGGTTTGATAGGATTCAGCTGAGAATCCATCAGGTCCTTTTCTTTTCTGGGAGACTATTGCTGCTTCAATTTCATTAGGTGTTATAGATCTATTCAGGTGATTAATATCCTCTTGGTTCAATTTTGGATGGTCATAAGTATCTAGAAATTTGTTCATTTCTTCAAGATTTTCAAATTTATTGGAATATAGTTTCTCAAAGTAGTCTCTGGTGATTTCCTGGATTTCCATGGTGTTTGTTGTTATCTCCCCTTTTGTGTTTCTGATTTTACTGATTTGTGTTTTTTCTGTCCTCATTTTAGTCAGGTTTGCCAGGAGTCTGTCAATCTTGTTTATTTTTTCAAAGAACCAGGTTTTTGTTTTGTTGATTCTTTGCATGCTTTTTTTTGTTGTTGTTGTTTCTATTTCATTAGTTTTGGCCCTTATTTTTATTATTTCTCTCCTTGTGCTTGTTTTGGGTTTTGCCTGTTCTTGTTTTTCTAGGAGTTTGAGATGTAGTATTAGGTCATTCATTTGAGATCTTTCTGACCTTTTAATATATGCACTCATGGCTATAAACTTTCCTCTTAGGACTGCCTTTGCTGTGTCCCATAGGTTCTGGTAGGTCATGTTTTCAGTTTCATTAACTTCCAGGAACTTTTTAATTTCTTCTTTTATATCATCAATGACCCACTGATCATTGAGCAATGTGTTGTCCAGCTTCCAATTGTTTTCAGCTGTTGTTTTTGTTGTTGAGTTTTACTTTTAATGCATTGTGATCAGATAGAATGCATGAGATTTTTTCTATTTTCTTATATTTGCTGAGGCTTTCTTCGTACCCTAAGATATGATCAATTTTGGAGAAGGTTCCATGTTCTGAGAAGAATGTATATTGTGTAGAAGTTGGATGAAATATTCTGTAGACATTGGTTAGGTCCATTTGATCTATGTTGTGATTTAGTTCTAGAATTTCTTTATTGATTTTTTGTTTGGATGATCTATATGGTGTGATTTAGTTCTAGAATTTCTTTATTAATTTTTTGTTTGGATGATCTATCTATTGATGATTGGGATATTAAAGTCTCCCACTACCACTATGTTGGAGTTTATATATACTTTTAGGTCCTTTAGAGCATGTTTGCATGTTTGGTGAAATTGGGTGCACTGACATTGGGTGCATATAGGTTGATAATTGTTATTTCCTTTGGTGTATTTCTCCCTTTATTAGTATGGACTGTCCTTTTTTATCTCATTTGATCAATGTAGGTTTGAAGTCTACTTTGTCTGAGATAAGTATTGCTACTCCTGCCTGTTTTTGGGGGCCATTGGCTTGGTAAATCTTCTTCAAGCCTTTCATCCTAAGCCAGTGCTTATTTCCATCAATAAGATGGGTCTCCTGTAAACAACGGATTGTTGGATCTTCTTTTTTAATCCAGTTCATCAAATGGTGCCTTTTGATGTGGGAATTAAGTCTGTTAATGTTCAGTGTTAATATTGATAGGTATGGGGTGATTCCTTTCATTTAGTTGTTTTTGTTGCTTAAGGATTTGATTGTGTGCAGCTGAATCAATGTTACTCTTTGATTCCTTGTCTTCTCCTGTGGTTTGGTGCTGCCTGTCCTCTTATGGTTTTGTTTGCTTTCATTTTCTGTGTGCAGAATTCCTTGAAGAATCTTTTATAGTGGTGGCTTGGTGGTCACATATTGTTTTAGTTTCTGCTTATCGTGGAAGACTGTAATTACTCCATCTATTTTGAATGGTAGTTTTGCTGGGTAGAGTATCCTAGGGTTGAAGTTGTTTTCATTCAGTGCCTGGAAGATCTCACTCCATGCCCTTCTTGCTTTGAAGGTTTCCATTGAGAAATCTGCTGTGATTTTGATGGGTTTACCTTTGTGTGTGATTTGTTTTTTCTCTCTTATAGCCTTCAATGTTTTTTCTCTATCCTCTGTGCTTGTTGTTTTAAAGATTATATATCATGGGGTAGTTCTGTTTTGGTCAAGTCTGTTTGGTGTCCTGGAGGCTTCCTGTACCTGAATGGGCATAGCTTTCTGTAGATTTGGGAAATTTTCTGTTATTATTTTGTTGAATATATTATGAATCCCTTTTGCTTGCACCTCTTCTCCTTCTTCAATGCCCATGATTCTCAGGTTTGGTCTTTTGATAGAGTTGGTGAGTTCTTGCATATTCCTTTCGCAGGTCTTGAGTTTTTTGACTAATAGCTCTGCAGTTTTTCCTTTAATTTCCATTTTATCTTCAAGTTCTGAGATTCTGTTTTCTGCTTGTTCTAGTCTGCTGGAGTGGCCTTCCATTGTGTTTTGTGTTTCTGTTTCATTCTTTTTTCTGAGGTTTTCCATATAATGGATCACTTCCTCTTTAAAATTGTCTATTTTCACCTTTAATTCATTTTTCTATTTATAGTGTTCTCTGTTTCACTGTGGTGTTTATTTACAGATTCTATGAGTTTATTTGTTTCTGTGTCTTCTTGTATTCGTTATTTTTGAAATTTTTGAGTGCCTCTTGTATATTTTGGTTAACCATGTCTAGTAACATCTCCATGAAATTCTCAGTGATTACTTGTAGGATTTCTTCTTTGAGGCTGTTCTTGTGGGAATTGTTGGGTTCCTTGGCATCATTTATCTTTGTTTTGTTGGAGTCCGGAACTAGATATCTGTTTTCTTTATTTCCCTCTGAATCCTGTATTAATTTATTTTTTAGGGGAGAATAGTTTCCATCTCTTTTTTGTCTTCCCATTGCTCCACTTGGTACTGTGCAACTATGTTCTTGATAGGCTAGTTGGTGGTTTCAGTCACTTGTTTTCTTTCCCTTGGTTTAATTTTGTTTTGTGGCTGTATTGGGTTTTTAGCTAAGTGTGTGTGTGCTGTTTCTGTCCCTGGTCTGGGTGTAATTTAGTATTAGCTAATTCACAATAGTAAAACTAACAAAACAACAACAACAAGAAAAAACAAAAGCAAAACCAAACCAAACCAAAACAAAAAAACCCAAACTAATCAATGGGAGAGAGATGAACAAACAAATGCAAACAAATAAGAAACAAAACCAACAAACCAAGAAACAAACAAAATTCCAGGTTCAGGAACAACAGAATTTCAGTCTTAGTTTAAATTCTGGTGTTACTCCTCCAGCATCCCATCCTGGTGTTGGTATTTAAGCAGAAGCTCTGTCTTAATCTCACCAGGTGGTTGGGTAGTCTTTTTTTTTTTTCTTCTGTCTTTCAGAGGCAGCTGCTTGGTCAGCTACTCCCTCAGTGAAGTGTGGCAGTTTAAGTTTGTATGTTGTCCTCAGGTTCTGGAATCAGATCTGTAGTCCATTAGTTGTCCTGCTTTGAAGGTGGCTTTTCACTGCACTTATTTACTGGGGGCTTGTTCTTTGCCTTGCCCCCTTTTTCTGGGGCAAGGTCAGTGATCTGTTAGCTGGCCCCTTGCTGTCAGCATGTTGTGATGGTTTGCTGTTTGTTTTTCAATTTTGCAGTGTCATTTGACTTTGGATGTTGTTCCCTTGCTCAGGAGATGAGCTTTGTGGACTGCTACCTGCCCTATTTCAGGCTGCAGCTTGTCACCTGCCTGCTGTTGGCCCTCCTGCTTTTCCAGCTTTTATTTACTGAAAGTTTGAGTGGAGATTAGCTCCTTGTTCCTCAACCCTTATCCAGTGCACTTTCATCTTCCCATCTCCTCTGCTGTGTGCTAGTTTTCAGTTCATTGTTTATTGTTCAGTCTTTTTTTTTGTGTGAGTTGGAGTTCAGACTGCCCAGGGGGCTATGCTGGTTTATCCCAGGGGTGGCTGGGGAATACTGAGTGATGCTTGGTGCTCACCTGTTTGGTCTGTTGAATGTCTCCCAAGCAGGTTTGGAGCTGGTGTCTGGTCGCGGCAGCAGCCCTCCTGTTTTCTCAGTGTAACATGGCATGGAGAAGCTTTCTATGGGTTAGGGGTTCAGGGTATCGAAGTTTTGATTCTCCTTGATGCTTTACTTCTGCCAAGTGTGGCTCCAGTGTCTCAGCAAGATTTTTGATTCACGGAGCTCACACTGTCTGCTTCTGTGCCCTAGTTGCCATCCTGGGTCCTTCCTGTCAGCATTTTCAAGTGGAAAAAACATTCACTTTATCAAAAGTCAGCCTGTACTGCTGAATTGAAGAGACACGTGTATCTGCTTTTAGTGTTTTCAAGTTGGAGAAAAATTCACTTTAGTGAAAATAGGCCCATACTGCTGAATTGAAGAGACACATGTATCTGCTATAAGAATACCAGCTAAGTTCTCCTTTAGACTTTATTGTCATTATTTCCAAACAGCAGATCTACTGGTCAACCCTTTGGGTACTGAATGTGAATCAGGGTATATTTATACATGAGGTCATCTCTCCTTACCAATAAAGTTGACATCTAGATGTATTGCATATAGTTTGGCACACTAGGAGGACTTTTCCCCTCCAGTCCTTTGGGTTTACCCCTAAATAAACTGCAGTATAGCCAGCTCTCACATATGGCTGATACCAGCAGGTGAGAAAGCCCATCAGTAGATAAGCTCATTCTTTTCCTCCCTCTGTTAATGAGTAGCAAAAAACACTCCAGAATATTGTGGTTTTGAAGGTTACAGAGGAAGTGGAATAGATGCCACAAGAATCTGAGTCACGTGTCTGCTCTTCACTTGTCCCTTGCAGACTTGCTTTGGCCATCTAATGTAGACCATTTCCATTTGACAATGGGAGGCTGTGTGCACACTAAATTTTATAATTTGGTCAATCAGCTAACACCAAGTTCATGATAGGCAGCTACATGGTGTTCCATAGTCAGGTGCTTGGTTCTTACTAGACTCAGTAGCAAATTTGGGTCAGCCTTCCTAGTGGGCAATTATTGTTGAAAGAAGTTGCAATGGCCATGCTCAAAACCCCAAGGGGAGGCATTTTGTGCTTCTACTGGGGCTACTAGGAGACACCACTATTCAGCTTCTCTATCTACTACAGATCATCCCAGTCTAGTTGGACATGATTTGTCCAAAGGACCCAGTGGCTAAATGGTTTGAATGGCAGCCTAGTTTTGCTGCAGAGTCTTTTAAAATTAAAACTGGCAGTCCTACAGCTAGTCCAGAACTTGTCAGAACAGTGCATTTGCAGTTCTAGAATCCAAAGAGGCCCACCAAATCTTATGCATCTTTGTGGAAAGTGGGTCAAGTTAAAATATTTGTCTCATACTTTATAAGGGATACCTTGCTATGCTCCCAGACTTCTGACACCTGGAGCTCTTGCTCCTCGTATTCCAGATTCAACTAACATGATTTTGATGATCACTAAACCACTATGTGATACTCTGTTGGGTTTCAAAGCAATCAAGATCCCCCTGAACTGTGTTATGACAGAGGGCAAAAGAGTGGGCAGGGTACATATAAGGTATATAGTGGTACTTTCCACATGAAGACATGTTTGTACTGATATTTTCCCATCTGTTTCTACCACCCTGAAATTCTATTATTTCCCAGGAGTCAGGAAGCTCAACACCAGCTTCCATTACCACCTCCTGCATAGCAACACCACCTCAGAGACTTTCCAGTTTCCTGCCCTAATTATTCCAAATGCCTTGATAAGTCATCATCCAAGTCTTCTAAGGTACTGGTTAGGGGATGATGATAATTTAAGTGTTCATGTTGTTAGCACATGCCATGAATTACCAGTGCCTATTTTTCCTTGGCAATGACTTTGCTTGTGCTTTCATGAAACATGTGGGCACATAAATCTCAGAATCCTATTTTTAGAGTCTGCTTTCTAGAACTACTTTGTATTAGTCAAGGTAATGGCAAGAAACATATGTCAGTCTGTTTTTATGTTGCTATAATAAAATACATGAGACTGACTAAGTTATTTAACAAATGTATATTTAACTCATCATTTTGGTGGGTGAAAATCCAAAATTGGTTGTTGGCTCCATCTGGTGGACCTCTGGTGAAAGCCTTTTAGTTGTATTGTAACATGGCAATTATCACATAGTGGGAGTTCATATGACAGTGGCAGGTAGCAAGTGTGGAACAGACCAAATAGATGGGTGACCTCACTTTATAATAACCAGCAATCCTGGTAAGTAATTCAGTTCTGTGAGTCCCAAGCACTCCCATAGCATTAATCCCTTCTGAGGGTCTTGGTTCAACCTAATTTTACCTTCTACTTGGCCCCGACCCTTAATAATCCATTACCTTTCAATTATGTTAAATTGGCAACCAAGCTTCTCCCATCACATAAAATTTTGGGGGGAACAAGTTATATCCAAGTTATAGCAAGATGATACAGCTAAATAAGATAAAACTGGAGCGATCAATGAGGCAATTTACTGTCCCTATTATGCCTGAATAGGAAAAAGGCAGGAACTGTTGTCAGAACCTGAAAGAGCTGCCTTTTTGGGAGGAGGATGCCAGACAGGAATCATGGCCTTATATAGAGGAATGCCGTTGTTTCTAAAACCATTATGGCAAGAGAGGATAAGGTGACTCTTCTGCCATGTTTCCATCAAAGTCTGGATGCTTCCTTTTGGTTAAATTCAACTGGAAGTCAGAAAGTAAGAACTCCTAGTGTTCCTCCCTAAAAGCTAGGTTCCTGCTGCATAGACAGCAGAAAGGGAAGTGAGAGTGGACCTGGGGGTGGGGGGAATGAAGAAGATTCAGCCTTTGGGCTAAGGTCTTGTTTCTGCATCTGGAGTCCCGGGGAAATCATGGCAAGTTTTTTTAGTACAAACACATTATTAATAAGTTGGGTGTTAGGATGACATTGGCATATGAATTGGGGTTTGGATAATTCAGAGATGGGAGCTCTGCAGGATTCCAACCATCTGAATGTCCTGAGATTCGGGTGTCATCATCATGGTGTTGGAGAGGCTGGGAAGACACCTGGAGGGAGCACTTGGTGGATGCATGTGTGCCTGTCTTTTATGTCCATGCAGTGGTAGAGCTGCTGTTTGAAGACGGGCTTCTGTTGATGCTGTATTAGTGAATTCAGTCAGGAGGCTATGAAGGCCACACACGGCAGCAGATTGCTTTGGAGTTCTGCTTTTGAAGTTAGAAAGGAGCATTTGGTCTTTCCTCATTTCTATGCAATGGAGTTTTCATATTAATATCAAAGAAAGTCAGTTGTATATGTAAAGGAGAAATAATTTTCTTCAGGGTCTTTATTTGTCAAACCCCATCAGGATTTTCTTCTTACTTATAAAAATGACAGAATCCATTTTAAAAAAATCTTTGACAGAAAAGGATGGAATCCGATGCCAGGAATGGAAGCAATGCAGATAATCGTCAATATTTATTGAGTACATAGTGAGCTTTAGGCAGCATGCTTTGCATTGTTGCCTTATAATGACCGCCAACAACCATATGAAATCATATTACTTATCACCCATGTTACAGGTGAGGAGACAGAAGTGTGGGTAATTTAAGCTTAACAGCTCATGGAGAGGAAGAGACCATGTTTCCTCAGAGGCAGAAGTGACCGGTTCTATGCCCCATACTCGTAATCTGAATTTTCTATTGCATTTCAATGGTAAATAATTTCAGGATAAATTTTGCCCTTATGATTGTCTATTGCCTTTCAATTACAGTTGTCCTTTGATATTTCCAGGAGATTGGTCCCAAGACCCTTTGAGGATACCAAAATCTCTGGATGCTAAAGTCCCTTATTTAAAAAGGCATTGTATTTGCATATAACTAATGCACATTTTTATATACTTCTAATAATCTCTAGGATACTTAAAATACCTGATACTATGTAGGTGGTGATTACAGTATTGTTTAAGGAACAATGGCAAAAAAAAGTTGGTACATGTCCAGTGATTTTTTTTAGCATTTTCAGTCTGCAGTAGGCTGTAAATTTGCAGATACTGAACCCTCAGATATGGAAGGCCGATTCTACGTGTCTGTGTGTGTGTGTGTGTGTGTGTGTGTGCGTGTGTGCATGTGTTTGCATGAATATTCAATGAATTTGAAACTTTGTGTGCAATGTTGTCATCAAATTTAAGTTTTGCCTCATATTTGTAATTAATTGTCTATTAGATAAGAAGTTGACTAGGCTTTAATTTAGTTACTTGGTCATAGACAAAAGACTACAAAATATTAATAGCTAATGTTTGCTTCACACAGACTGTGGGTCAGTCCTATTTTAAGTATTTTACTAATATTATTTAATTTTCTCTTCCCCACAATCCTAGTAGGGGAAATACTAATAGAATTTGTCTAGGATTTAGCTGTCATAAGTAAGATGGGAAAATTGTTGTCAGATTGAATGGCTGTATTAATATTTGCTTTAATCCTTTCATAGAAAGTGGTTCTTTGGGAGCAAATGTTGTCAGGACCAGTCAATTACCTACCCATGTGTTCAGGTTCATTCATTCATTCAAAAACTACCTCTGACCAGATAATATTTGTCAAGTTCTACTCTCAGCAATCCAGGATACACCTGAGGATAAAATATCATACCTGCTTTTGGGCTGACCACTTCAGAGCAGGAGGAGAACTGAGGTCCAGCCATGTCCCACCAACACTCCAGTCTGAGTAAAGTCAGGTAAAAGACCCTGGATGAATTCAACCTCGACTCAGTAAAAGATATGATAACAACATTCTCTTGACACTTCCTGGTGACCCTATGGCACTCTGATCATGCTTCTTTGTCCTCATTTACTGAACTATGAAATTTTGCCTCTTATCCCCTAACTCTAGTTAAATTCTTACCTTCCTACCCCACTTAGAGGTCCAGAAAATGATCCCCATTGAAATGTTTTAATTCTCTCTTTCTTTTTGGGGTGCAGTATTGGGGTTCAAACTACCATTAGTTATTTTTCAGATTGGGTCTCAGGCTTTTTGCCTGAGACCAACCTCAGACCACAATTCTCCTACCTACAATCTCCCATGTAGCTGAGATCACAGGTGCTTGTAACCACACTTGGCTTATTGATTGAGATGGGGTCTAGCTAGCTTTTTTTCCTGGGCTAGTGTTGAACCTTAATCCTCCCAGTGTCTACCTCACAAGTAGGTGGGATTGCAGGCATGTACCATCATATCTGGCCTTTCAAATTTTTTCTTAAAATGGAATTCTACAAATTATCTTTCTTTGAGAAGGAAGTACTAGCATGACTTACTAATGTCTGTGTTACCATTTAGCATAAAAACTACTAATGATTCCTTAAATAATCACTTGGGAGCAGAAAATGCTATTTAGTTACCCCTAAAGCAAGGACAGTCAGGATAGCACTATGAAAATAGTCCTCATGTTTTACCCTTTTATGAAAAGAAAGAAATTATTTCTTATTTATCAGTGAGACTCTCCTGAACATTACCTAGTGTATTTTAGTACTCAACTCACATGAGAGTATATGATGATTACATACCTGTTCCCAGGAAGAGCTTAGCTGAAGACACTAGCTGAATATGTAGTATACACTATGCACCAGGGATGCAAACTATTGCAGCAAAACAGTACCGAACTTACCCAGGGAGAGGAAATCACATTTAGGCAGAGAACAGGTTTTCCATCTGATTTGTGCCCAGAACATGTGAAAAACATAGCAGATTGCATGCTGTATTGAATAAGGAACATACATATGCATTTAAATCACTTAGGTTTTACTTTTTTATGATGCATTGGTGAATTGTATTCCTTTTGCATTTGTAATTAGAAGGAAGAACAGATGTGATGGCTTCCTTTAAAGTGATATGTCCATTAAAATAAACCTATACTGCCAAGTAATTGTTTCCTTTAACAAGGGAGTCTGGCCATCGTCCTGCTGTTTTGAGCCATTTCAATAGATTAGGAAGAAAAACGTGTGTCTTCAGGAACTGTTCATCGATTATGGAAGTCAGATATTGTTGTGATAGAGGTTTATATGTCTATTTGTTTTGTTGTCATTGTTCTTTTTCTTTTCCTTTTGGAAATGAGATACTGTCATAAAACATTCATTCCTTCAACATTACTTTTATTCCTAAATTGAGAAGGAATCTAATCAACCCTATCTGTAGCTCAGAAGAAGCCAGGACTTTATTATTTTATGCTTACAATTTTAGTACAGTACAACTGAATATTCAACTATCACACATTTAGTGTTTAAACATATAGTTTATGATAGCATTGGCTCTTTGTTTGAACCTAAATAAAATGTGAGTTTTAGTTTGCTCCATGTCATGTTCCTGAGATCTGATGTTATGCTTGATTAGGACAAGCTGTGACAGCCACCGCAGTAGCTGGCAGATAATTCTTAATACAGTACATGAACCTGATTGACCCAATTACCCATCCCCACCCCGAACACAGACAGCACCTCTAATAACCTTTTCACCGTTTTCTTCTTGCAGTGCAATTGCACTTGACATAAATACAATTTTAACTAAAATTACTCTTTGTAGAACAAATGCATATCAATCCCTTGTACAGTTATGTACAAGTCTATGAGTAAACCAGTGCTTGTAGACACATCCCCAAGTTCCAGGTTGTCATTTTTTAAAGGAAAATTTAATACTAGTAACACTATGTAGTGCATACACAATTTGAAATAATCGCATGGCTTCACACACAAAGAGAAACCATAGCAGAGCTTCATGCAGATTCTACTTGGGGTAAACTATTGTCCCAAATTACAATTGTTTATTGACATAAAAATACACAGAAAGGCTTGAGATGGGAAGGAATTTTGGAATGGAGCATGTTACGATGTTGAATGCAATAGTTTCTACTTCTTTCTGGAAGGCGACAGTAATGATGAAGGGTAGCATTGTTTTACCCTGGAGACAAGTGAGAGAATATCCTTTCAGACTCCTTGAACCAGGTCACTTGGATGACTGGGGTAGCTGCACAATTGAGCACTGATAAGTGCATTTTGAGGCTTGTATCTTTTGGCTCAGTGGTGTGCATTTGTTAAAATATAGAATGGCTAACTTCCTGTTTTTGCTGTAGAAGTTTATCTTCTTTCGGGTTTTCTTATTAATGACTGAATTTCTATTTTTACAATTAAGTTACTGTATATGTACTCTCTGTTGAGAGTTAACTCTTCAAATCTGAATTGGAAAGAGACATACGGACATATTCAGGTCAGGGATTATGAATTGGTTTCATCAAACAAGCCAAAACTTGACATTAGTTTTCCATTTGCAAAAGAGAAATAATGATAAGTTTTTTCAATTGTAGTGTATCATCTGTATTTCTTATAAATCCATAGTTTGCTCCGAAGTTTTATTTAAAATGTTGATTAAATACTTAGAATGTAACACATGAAAGCAATGCGAGGAATCTCCCTGTATAGCTATCCTTATCTCAACTACAAAAACCCTTTGTCCTTCTTATTATTGTTTGTACTTTCCAACAAAATTAAAGATAAGGGCAGAGCAGTCTCTGCCTGGAAGCGAAGGGGTAGGGGCGGAGAGGTAAGGGGTGGGAGGAAAAGGAGGAGCGGGGGCAAGGGGGGGAGGAATGACCCAAACACTGTATACACATATGAATCAAAGATGTATTTTAAAAAGTGTTGATTAAACAATCATTGATGGAGGAGGATATCAGGAAAAAGTGTAGAAGGGTGAATTGTGGTGGAAATATTATATAGTCTTTTATGAAAAAGGAAAAGTGAGACATACTGAAACTATTCCAGGAATGGTGGGAGGGAGAATAAAGGAAAATGATGGAGGGAATGAATTCAGCTATGATCTATTGTCAGAACTTTTGTAAATATCACAATGTACCCTCAGTACAAAAATAATATGATAATAAAAATTATTGATAAATTATTGATAGATATTAATATCAAAAGTATTATAATGGGAGTAATAAACTCAATGTATTAAACTAATATTTTATTGGTTAGTTATTTTTGCATATCATTCCACAGGAAACATGCTGACAGCCTCTTTGTGGAATGACTTTCAGTAGTGGTAGAAATCTGTCTGAAGTTATTCAAATACAATTCTATATAAAACTTTGCCCTTCAAAGATTGTTTATAGGGATTTGATTTGATTGTTTAGACCACTTTCTTGCTAACGTTTAGCATTTATTGGAAAGTAAAATACATAAGGACTAGACTTAATAATAGCCTATTGTATTCAGGATTTTTGCTAAATGAGTTGATTATAACTGCTTTTGCCCCAGTGGGGAAACTAGGTAGCTATATAAAATTATGGATATGCAATTTGTTCCACCATTGTAACTATGATATATGTGTATTATGTTGGATAAGTAAAATAGATGCTATCACTATGCTCTTCAAAGTAAAAGTTAAACTCTCATGTATCTGTAAGCTAATTTTAAAGTAATTGATAAATAATAAATTAATTAATGTCTTTATTCTATAGTAACCAACATGCACAGAAAGCATGGTGCTCCATAAAGTTTACCACTGTTCATAAACTCACTTATATAAAATATCATTACTTCTTTCAAGTTGAAAGGTGAGTGTGTAAACACAAGTCCCTAACCATTGAGAAGTCATCTTTTGGGGGCCTTCTCAGCCCATCTTTTCTATGAGTCTTGCTTCACACCTGGGAGCTCCTGGCAAGCATGTTGGTGGCAGATCAGGTGGGCATTATACAGTCATTTCATGTGGTTACAACAGAGGCCATCTAAATCCAGTTACCACAAGACAGACTTGTGCAGAGAAAAGAAGCCATGTAATGTACAAGAGAAAGCCATTTTGTAAATAACAGTGAGTGGAAAATATGGAAAGCCATTCTGTGATGTAACCGCCACTGAGTTCCATGACCTAAATTTTGCTTCTTCTTAGGAAAAAGAGGTTAGATTAGTCTACTTCTAGCACCAACACTGTGGGAAAGTACATTTGGCTATTTTTAAAATTTTTATGAAACACATTTATAAAAGAAATTTTGAGGTGAGTAATAGCTAGCAGACACTAAGTTCTTTGACTCTGGATACTTTTCTTTAGATTTATTATGGCTAAGAAGAAATTGAGATTTCTACTTCCTGCTCCAATAATGTAAGTAAAAACTGAGTCTTATTTCTGCCATGAACAAGGAACATTCTTGCATCTATTCTATTAAAAGTTTTGACAATTTAAAGGGATGGTCTTGGAGAAGATTTTCTTTAAAGTTCTGGAGCTACCCCAGTGGCCAAGAAGAGGTTCTCTTGCAAGTACAAACTGTTTTCCTACCTCTCTAAAAAATGTGCCACTTCTTCCTCTTCTGACTCATTTCCTAAATGTTGCCTAGGTCCTTTGTTCAAACATCTCTTCTGCTTTTCTTTTTCTTTTCGCAGTATTGGGTTTGAACTCAGAGCCTTGAGCTTGCTAGGCAGGCATTCTACCAGTTGAAACACACCCTGAGCTCTCCTTTTTGCTTTAGTTGTTTTTCAGGTGGGGTTGAGTGTTTTTGCTTGGGCTGGTTTCAGACTTCCATCCTCCACTTGGCTTTTATTGGTTGAGACGGGGTCTGGTGAAATTTTTTGCCCTTACTAGCTTTGAACCACAATCTTCCCAATCTGTGCTTTCCTCTGTTATTTCTCTTGGTAGTTTAATTCCTTCCCATAACTTCATTGATGTTCCATATATATATATATATATATACGTATATATATATATATGTATAATACATATATATATACACGTATATATATATATATATATATATATACACACATTTATTTATTTTATTCATATGTGGATACAATGTTTGAGTCATTACTCCCCCCTCCCCTCAGCCCCCTCCCTTTCCCCACGCCCCCTCCCCTCCCCTCCACTCCCTTACTTCCAAGCAGAAACTACTCTGTCCTTATATCTAATTTTGTTGAAGAGAGAGTATAAACATTAATAAGGAGGACCAAGGGTTTTTGTTAGTTGAGGTAAGGATAGCTATAGAGGGAGATTCCTAGCATTGCTTCCATGTACATATGTGTTACATTCTAAATTGATTCTTCTCGAACTAACCTTTTCCTCTAGTTCCTAGTCCCTTCTCCTATTGGCCTCTGTTGCTTTAAAGTTTCTGCATTAGTTCCTTTGCATTGAGGACATCAAATGCTATCTTGCTTTTTTGGGTTACCTACCTATCCTCATACCTCTCTTGTGTGTTCTCGCCTTATCTTATGATCAAAGTCCAATCCCCTTGTTGTGTTTGCCCTTGATCTAAAGTCCACATATGAGGGCAAACATACGATTTTTGGTCTTCTGAGCCTGGCTAACCTCGCTCAGGATAATGTTCTCCAGTTCCATCCATTTACTTGCGAATGATAAGCCAAATCTATATTTTGACCTTTCTAAGACTGACAATGCCCAAGCAGATAGAAACAAACCTTCACAATAGCTGATGCCAATGTGGTTTATATTTCCAAATATTTTCCATCTATATCTTCTTTGAGTTACATAGCTATGATTCTGTATATCCAACCATATGTGATCCTCTAGACCACAAGGTCAGAACCTCCCAGCTGTTTTAATTCTTCTCCTTTCCCCTACATCCCACAACAGAGTCATCTGTCATGTCCCGGTGACTTTACCTCTTCAGTGCCTGGTGTTTCTGAATCTTCTTCTTTATCTCCTATCTATTGGTTGGATTGCAGACATTCTTCCCTAACTTAAATTGCTTCCTTTTTACAAATGATTGTTATGTGACTTCAAGATTAATCTTTCTCAAGTAGATTTTGTTATAGTGCCACCAAAATATTTATCATTGCCCTTCTGTTGCATTCAGCCTACATTGCAAGCCTTTATCCTGGCTACTTTCCCCCACTATCCAAGGTAAAACTTTCCCTAATGCTCCTAAGCTAGATGGAAATTTTCACTTCTCTGACTCATTGTGACCCTCTTTTTTTCCTTTTATTTTCTAGGGCTTCCATCACAAAGTATACCTTGGTGGCTTAACCACAGATATTTATTTTCTCACAATTCTGGAGGATTAGAAGTCCAAGATAAAAGTGTTGTCAGTATGGATTTCTTCTGAGGCACCCCTCCTTGGCTTGTGGATGGATAACTTCTCCCTGTGCCTCACATGGACTTCACTCTATGTACGTACCTGCTCAGATTTCCTTTTCTTATGAAACATCAGCATTTGGGCCCATACTAATGACCTCATTTCAACTTAATTATTTCTTTAAAGACCCTATGTCACATTCAGAGGTATTGGTGATGAGGACTTTAACAATGAAGTTTGGGGAGGACATGATTAAGTCCAAAGTGCCTGTCTTTGTAGCATATCTCACTTTAGGCCCTGCATTTTAGTTTTATAAATGTATACATTATAAATTTTCCACTTTATTATAAATCTGAGAGAGAAGGGCCCATATTTTTTTCATGACATAAGTCTGTGTAACCCCACAAAAACACTCAATGCACTACTTTGTACATAGGATGTAATGATACATTTTTAAAGATAGAAAGAAAATAGATTAGGAACTTTTAAAGGGTAGAGCTAGCCTGTCATCAGTAAGGACTACATTTAGACGAATAGATTTGCATGGAGGGGTTAGTTATTTGATAGGTTTTTTTGCAGTGTTGGGGATCAAATGCATGCTTGGAAAGTACTCTGGCACTGAGCTATATCCTCAACCCTTGTTTTTTTGAGACAGATTCTCCCTATGTGACTCAGGCTGACCTCAAATTCTTGATTCTCCTGATTCTGCCTCTTCTGTGCTGAGATTGCAGGTCAAACACATACCTACTAAGAAATATGAAGAATTTTAGCCAGAATTTTGCACACTGTTAGCATTGATTACACTAACTAACCAACTGCTGGGCATTCTACATAATGGAGCAAAAGAGCTCCCTAAAGTAGGCTATTCTATTAGAAAATTAAAAACCTGATAATAACAGTTTACACTGTGGGCCTAGGTCCTGTGTCAATCTTTGTTTTAAACATGTTACAATGGTTAGTTCAGTTAGAAATCACAACTTTGTGAGGTAGAACTACTGTTATACTGACTTGGGGCCTGACAAAAGTAGGTACAGGGTGCTGAAGGCACATGCTCAAAATTTCATTAAATGCCAATGAGTGACAGAACCAGACTTTGAACCTGTGCAATCTACAGTCCCATATCAGGCTCTGAGACCCTCTCCTGTTTCTACTGCATAATTCAATACTCTGGTGATACACAGATTCATTAATTATCACAAAAATATTGTTTGAATATCTGACAAAGTATGGATCTTTGGAGATATTGATCACTTTTACCCTTAAGAAATTTGAATAAAAATACTGCATTAAGAAATATAAATGTATTAATGTATTTCTTCTGATTTTTGCAGGAACATTTACTTCTAAGGGAATGACAAATTTCCAGGTTCCTTTTGGATTTTTAGAAATATGGACACAGAATACTTTTTTTTTAAAAGTTAAATCATCTTTAAATCTGGGAAAATTAAGAAGTTGAGGATGTAAGGTGGATTTTTAGTCCGAATGATCTGACAGTCAGTCCACAATGATCATTTCCAAATGTCATCCCCAACATGTGACTGGGTAGGCGGGGGTTATGGAAAGATACAGTTTTGTCTCATGGTCAGTCTCTTAGTATAGAAACTCAACTCTGCATGCAATTAAAATTGGTACGTGGTTATTGGGATGGACAATTCACACCACTACTGAAATGTTTAGGAAACAGAGTTCAATGACCAAAAGTGACAGAGCTAATAAGAGATGTACAAACTGAGGAATCTTTTAAAATCAGCACACATGGTTCTTTTGAGATATTAATCCACCTTTGCCCTTGGGAAATTTGAATAAAAATTACTACAGAATTAAGATATCTTAAGTTAGTGTGTAATATTGCTCCCAATTTTTGCATGAAGCCTATATTGGTTAAGATAATAATTCGACTTGAAGGGGGGAAAGAGAGAGACAAAGCTACTGTCACTGAAAAGTTGCAGACAATGACTTTCTGATTCTCTTTCTGTCTTGTCGCTCTAACTCTTTGTCTTTCTCTATCTCTTTTTGCCTTCTCTCTCTCTCTCCTGCTTCCCACTGTGTTGGTTTTATCTGGAAAGATCTCACAGAAGCAAGGACAGCTACATGGACCCTTATTTCTCATCTTTTTAGAGGACAAACTTTTTACTCTGATCTACTTGTTGGGCACCTTCTACAGGGCTCCTGCCCTGCCCTCTGGGGACAGTCCCATGGCAAGGGAGAGGACGTGTAGATGGAGGGAAAGAGAGATACAGGCCTCTCTTGCTATGGCAGAACTATTTACAAACAAAATCTATGCAACCTTCTTCTTGGGATATTTTTTTGTTTAAACTCAAAATATGCCAAAGTAGACAGTTGCTTTAAAAGACTGGAAGTCCACTTACACAACACAACAAAATGATATAAAGACAGGTAGAATTTTGTTAGTAAAATAGTTGCTGCTCACTTAGTCTTCCAGGTTCTACATCCTGAGGTTCAACCTACCACAGATTGAAAATATTAGGAGAAAAACAAAGTACATCTGTGCTGCATAAGCACAGAATTTTTTTTCTTATCAGTATTCACTAAACAATACAATATAGCAATTATTTACATTGCATTAGGCATTATAAGTAATGTAGAAGTTATTTAAAGCATATGAGAGGATGTGTATAGGTCAGATGCAAATATAAGGAACTTGAGTGTCTGTGGATTTTGGTATTTGCCAGGAGTCCTTGAACCCACCTGTATAATAAAAATAAGAGGTATTGGGTATACTATGGCCTTCCAAGGTGAATTTTTAAGAAGCAGTAATGATATCCAGGTATAGTAGAATACTTAACAGCTTTGAAATAAAATGAACAATCTGGATGTTTTCTGGCTCCTAGTCTTGTTTTTGTCACTTGTTTATTGGAATTTAAAAATTTCCTTTCTTTTCATTCCTTGAGCAGTTTTCTTCTCTTTGGGTTTTACTTTCTTCACTTGCCAAATGGGGATGTTTTTACTTTCTTGGATGTTGGATGCAAGGACTAAAGAGATGAGTACATAAACCATGTGTCATCACAGTAGACCCTTAATAAATGTCAGTGTCCTAGCAATGTATACACCGAACATGGATTTGATTTCCCTTTTCCTTATGCCATTTTTCTCACTTGATAGTATTCAACACAAATGAAGACAAAAGTAGTGGGTTCAAGGATGAGGGAATATGAATCGGATTAATAATACATCACACTCGCTATATTTCTGGTAATGGAAAAGACAAGCACATAAAAAAATTAATTACACCTTGTTATATGTCAGAAATGCAGCAGGAAGGAGAGTCAGTGTTGGCCACCCACCGAGTCACAACCATGGTACGGCAGGCCTTCTGAGAGGAGAGAATAGTATACGTCACATCGTCACTAGCTTTCTGTCAGTCACTGGTGACTGGGGCCATATGAGGCCCAGAATAATGCACAGCTGCTCAGCACAACATCCAAGCCAAAGAAATGGCAAAATCTCATTTAAAAAAAATAAAAATAACATTTTCTCATAAGGGTGGAGAAATGGGTTGAATTCTTAAATTTGTAACTTTAGATTTTGTTTGAATTTTAAGCATGACACAACTCCATGGACTCTTATTTCTCAAAAACAGATTTCTGGTAGCCTGGAAAATATTAGGTTATTGTCTGAAAAATATTCCTCTTACTTGCAAATTAACAAGCCTGTCTTCTAAGCCTATGGAAAAAGTATTTAGTGTTCAATAATGCTTAATTTATGTAGCTGTCACTTCATCAGGCCTACAATTGAGGTTCAGTGACAGGTATGAGATTTTTCATTAGAAGGAATCTGTGAAACTTTGAGGAAAAACAGAAAAAAAAAACCAACTGAATTAATTTATACAGCTTAAGAGCATATGATCATAATTTCACTTGGATGTGGTTTATTGTTAGCAAAATTTAGAAAAATTCACATGTATCATTTTAAAGTACATGTAAAGTATATTCTCATGAAATGTACATGATTGTATAGTTAAATATTTATGGCAACTTTTTTTTTTTGCCATTCGGCCTGCTTTCAAAAATATTCAAATATATTTGGCTTTTGTAACTTCGCTAATTAAACCTTCTAAAACAGATGGAATTATAGAACTTACAGGGTTTAAAATATCATCTTAATTGGTTTACAATCTATGTGACACAATGTGCCATTCATACTGTGTAAAGTATATACCAAGGGCCCAAAAGACCTGGCATGCCAATTACTTTCTCTTCAACCCTTTCAATTAAATTTTGTTTTCTTCATTATTGAGTCCCCTTTCCTTTAACCTGGATCCAAGAGAGTCTGATCAACCTAACTGTGAAGATAGGCGTTGTGACCTGAAACCATATTGGAAAATGTCTTTTATGACCAAGGGTTGGGGGAAATAGGAATTTACTTTCTTTCTAAAGAAAATCAAAAGGCTTAAGAGAGAACTTCAAGCGTGTTTATGGGTGTCTGCTTGAGGGATGGTGAGATTAATCTTTCTTTTTCTTATGGTGATTGTCTAATGTACACAAGCAGTCATATTCCTCTGATTTTCTGGAATAATCTCAATTTCAAGTATTGTCGCTCATCATCCCACTATGAACACTTGTATTCATCAGACCACATGTTGAGATTTTGAGTTGGAATTGGAGCTCTAATCGTTTTACATGGATTTGGGGGAGATTCCAATAGGGGGATCAAGAATCCAGTTGAATACAACTCACCCAGTTTACCAGTGATTCCAATTTTGCCTCCATTAAATAAACCTGTTTTTTTTTTTTCCCTAGCAAAATAACATGCTATTAAAAAAAAATACCATTCTGCAATTTTTTTTTTTTTGGCTACTGTTGGCTAACAAAATTTAAACTCCACTGTTTCTTTCAAATATCTCAATTTGCCATTTAGATGTGATTTTAAAGACACTATTCCCCCCCTTTGTTGCCATGGTAACAGGTTTGAGCCCTCATGGGTGACAGAAAAGTACCACGGAACTGGTTCCTGTTTGAACACACATGTTCATTGAGTTTCCGCCTTGCGGCGGGAGGAGAAAAGAGGTTGGAATCTCAGGCTTCCCAGAGCAAGGTAAATCCCTGCATCAAATAACACTGGAGTTTGGGAATCGCCTGCAGCGGAACAGATTACCTCTTACAGTCACTACGATTCAAACTCCAGCTTTAATGATCCCGGATAGAGCGCTTCTCTTCCCCACCAATGTGACATTTTGCAGACATTTTATATATCAAGGAAATATTTAATTGAAACGTGTTTCTGAGAATGCCTACCGAGTTGGCTCTAGGCATCATCCAACGTTGTAGGGGTCAATTAAAAGAACCAATCAACTGTTTTTAAAACTTTAAAATATATATAAAAAAAAAGGGTGGGGGAAAGAAAGTGGACAAAAAGTAACGTTAAATAGCATGGAGCATGACTAATGGCGCTAGCATGTTAAAATCATTGGGAAAATGTCCTTGGAAGACAAATGAATTTTCAGCAGAATAATTAACTTAATTAACAAATTTGCATGCATATTCATCAGGCTATTGAAGTCTTTCCAGCCCAGCTTGATGAGCGTTGGTGTAATAATTGTCTCATTTACATTCTGCAATCTACTACAATTTAGGGCATACAAAAAAAAGCCAACCTCTTCCCTTTGACTTTCTTTAGGACCCTCATAGTCCTAAAATCACAGCCTTTGCCCACTCAGTGGCCTTGGGCTCAGGACTTCAGAGAGAACCCCCAGAGACAGTTAACTGTGGCTTCCCATCCCCCAGCTTTCCTCTCCTTTCTTCTTTTTATTTTTTTCCTTTTGGCCCAGGTTCTCTGTTTTTTGCCTCTGCTTGCTCTCCTGGGTAAATCTTGGCACCAGTTCTGACTTCAAATCTCTTGGGTCGCCAGACTGCATCATGTAAAAATTGCCATTTCCCTCTATCTCTGCAGGGCAATCTTTAAAGGCAGTAAGGTGTGACGGCCCAGACTGGCAGCTTGGCAAGCCGAGCCTGTGGATACCAGCACAGGGAATCCGGATGGCTCTCTTGCTCTGACAGCAGTCAGCACTGGGAACAAAAGGAATGGAGGGGAAAAAAGCACAAATGTATTTTTACATATTGTAGGCATATGGCCACAAGATCATCAAAAATATATTTAATTACTAATTGTACGCATTGGGGAGAGTAAGATTGGGAAAGGGGAAGAAAAACTGTGCACAGCAATATTAATTCTACTGTAACTTTTCACATCAGTTTTTTTTTTTTCATTTTTAAATTGAAGATAAAGTGCGGATTAGAATTGCAAAGGTTTATCTGCTGGAATCCCACTCAAAGTGATGCAGGGTTTAACATGTCTTTCTTAATCGTATAACATTATATAAGGAAATGCTAAAGTTTCCTTTTAATGATTTTAATCATAAAATAATTTTTGTGTGGTATTTTGGGGGGGAGTAGGGGAACCAGATTTGAAATAGGACAATTAGATAATCTTACTACATTAAAACTATACTTCTTATGTGACACATTAGTTTTGGCCTTAACAATGATCAAATAATGCTTGAAAACTACATTTTTGTGATTTTCTATGAAATTAGAATAATTAATCCACAGTGATTGGCAGGCACCATACTAGCCAATGGAGGCACAGAGATGAATCAGGTAGAGCTCCTGCACTGAAGAAGGGAGACAAATACACATATGTGAATTATAAGCCTGTACTATTAAATTATTAACTATGCTAAAATTATAATTAATTAAGATTACAATTATCATACACATAAGACACTTCATGTAATGCAGTGATGGGGCTGTGGCGCTCACTCTCAGTTCAGCTTAGGGACCAGTCACATTGGAGGGCCGGGGAGGGGATCTTCTCTTGGAGAGACTGATGGCTGAGGTGAATGGGGGGGGAGGGGAATGCCAGGGAAGAAGGCAGGTCATTTTGACTATTTTATAAAGTAGAGGAGGTCAGGCAAATTGGGACAACTCCCTTCTTGCTCCCTAGGGTGCAGATGGAGGACTGCTTAGGAGTCAGGTAACAGGACCAGGAAGACAGAATGCTGATGGAAACTCCTGAGGGCCTGCAGCTCCATCCTTAGTAGGAAAGAAGCCCCTGGCCCCCAAGAAAGCAACTTCCCAGGCGCTCTTTTCTTGGCAGCATTCTCCTCCTGACTTTCACTTAGGCTGGGTCTCCTGTCTCCATCCTGCCTGGTTCTGAGCCTGGGGAATGGGGTCAGAGGCATGTTAGTGTGTGCTTTGGTTTAAGCAGCAAATATGGTCCTGAAACGTTGTTTTCGTAAATTTACTTTTTTGGTAAATTGACCTACATAATAAAAGCACTAGGGGAGCTATTTAAAGGAACCCTGTAGTGAGTCTTTTCATAATGTAGAAGCCATTTCTTAATTAATCTTTTTTTTTTATCCGCTGTACCTGTGCCTCTGCAGATTTCTTTCTAAGAAAATACAGTGCCAAGTGCATGAGGCTGAAAGCCAAGGCTCCCAGAACTAGTGTTGAGCGGCAGCAGGCTGCCACTGGGTTGGTAATGAGCATGGCCATTACTATCTTCTACCAAAGACATAATCAGGCAGACCTGAACTGGCACCTTGGTTTCACCATTTGCCAACTTTGACACTCACTTGTGCTCCTTGAATCTCAGTTCTTCCTTCAGCTACTGGGTTGTTGTAGACTACAAATAAAAGTATCTGTCTGAGTGCCTGACACACCCTGTTTCTTCCCTAGTCACTCCTCAAAAACCTCTTGGTACACAGACAGCAGCTCAGAATGGCGGTGGCAAGATCTACAGCTGGATGCTAGAAGGAAATGCTTGGTAACTGAGGAGCACTTTCCTGCCACCATGTTTCTCCAGAGGGAAGGAAATGTCCACTTCCCAGGAACAAGGTAGAGGAGAGAGAGCATTTTAGATTTTTCCTTATCCTGAACTCATGATAAGAAGTGACTTATGTTATTAGTAAAGTTGCAGATTTGGCTGCTTGGTGTAGGTCTATATATTGAAATTCGGTAGCACAGGGCTGTCTCACCCCAGGCCTGCTTGCATGCTTCACATAGACTAAACTCTGCTCCCTATATTTTCTCTTGTTGCCTGAGTTCATCTCTATGGGTCTTTTGAAGCTTTTGGTTTGAGCAAGGCTGGGGGAAGAGGTCCTCAGAAGCTGCCTCAATCCTGTGTCATCAACCATAGACCTCTTGGAAAATTGTTTTGAATTAACCTACTAGAGCTTTCCACTACTGTAACCTACCATGGTTGGGGATGGTGGGCTTGAGAAGACACCTATTGGTCCCACACAAAACTGTGGGTTATCTAGTGTTATGATTTAGATGTAATTTATCTCTCAAAAGTTGGTGTACTGGAAGATTGGTCCCCAGTGTGGAGGTGTTGAAATGGTGAGACCTTCAGGAAGTGGGGCCTAGTGAAAGGTAATTAGGTCATTGGGAGCACTGCCCTGAGCAGGGATTCATAGTGATCTCATTGACTGGGTTCATTCTCATGAAACTGGCTTATTACACAAAGAACAGTTATCTTTTTCTTATGCCATGTAATGTCATTTTCATGTGGCCGTTTCCCTTCCTGCTTCTTTACTATGTGTGATGATGTCCAAGGAGGGCCCTCACCAGAGGCTAAACAGATAGGACCACCTGATCTTGGACTCTTTGGCCATGGAGAGACCAACATGTAAGAAAAAGGCCAAGGTTATTGCACATGATGAATTCCATTTCTTGCATATGAGTTGCAGTAACTAAGTTATAAGAGGTCTCACGTGTGTTTGGGCAGAAATTTGAAAGGTTGAAATGATCATGGGTGAGGGTCCTACTGACGATTACCCTCCTGTAATCCAAATTGAAGATACTTTTGAAAAATAGACTGGATCAGAAGATCTCTAA
Organism: Castor canadensis; assembly: GCF_047511655.1. NCBI lineage: Eukaryota > Metazoa > Chordata > Mammalia > Rodentia > Castoridae > Castor > Castor canadensis. The sequence continues at coordinate 89,788,714 of NC_133387.1, forward strand.
GGTATTTCATTCATTAGTTCAGCCGAGATTTCTTAAGGACCTGCTATATGCCGGTCCCTATTCTTTCAAAGCTCACAGTCTGGTGGGAGGGAGTGGTGAGTAAGCCAGCGAAGATGACAATTTCTGGTGAGAGATACAAATAATAGAGGTTGCACACAGTAGGAGGAGCAGTTGACCTAGTTTAGACAAACAGGGGACATTTCTGGAGAAAATGATCTAACAGTAAATCTTTTATCCCAGGAAAGGAGGGCAATAGTACCTGAGGCTTACACCACAAACAGCTCTCACGTGGCTTACCCAAGGGCACTCTGTAAGTGGCAGTGTGGATTTTCAAATACCAAACAAGTTCTTGATTACGGTGCATCATTATCAACATTGAAACTATTGTTTAAAAGGTCCAATGACTAGTAGATTTGGTTGTTTTCCCAGCCTTGTAGGGTTTGGAGCTCCAGCCTTTCAACCAATTGAGAAAACAAAATCCAAATATTAAGGAGTAGGTGTCCTGTAGAATTTAGGTATCTGCCTTGTATTGAGGCAGAAACTACAATACAGAGGTTGTCTATTCCCTCAGTAATGTGTCCCAAGGACTTTCTCACTGTCTTACCCTACACTACTGCTTTGTCAGTCTGGTTAAAACTTGCAAATTTGGTTGATTTTGTGAGCCTTACAGTGAGGAATTACACTCTGTGACACCTTGTGGTAACTTTTTAAAGTTTGTGAAGTAGAGTAAAAGATGATACACCACAGCTGTAGACCAATGGTTTTATAAGTTAGATGCCTACTTTTAAGTGTATAAAATTTGTGGAACCAAATATATGTATAGTTATATATCCTGCCTCCCAGAAAGATATGGAACATCTTCTTAAACTAATTATTAAAATAAAAATTCAAAGGAATAAAACCAGAAACTTGAATTTGAATGGAATACGTATACAATGTGGTTCTGGGCATCCTGGAACCCAAAGGAAAAAGGGTAACATGGGAAACTGCGTAATGTTTCATTATCAAAACAGGAGAAAGGTTATCAGTTCTCCAGGGGGAAGGGAAGTATTTGTAAAGACAATTCTGAAAATAATTTGACATAGGCTTGACCTTTGGAAAATGGAACGAAGGATGTGAGGTGTTTGTAATGTAGTAGAATGCAGCCCAATCCCAGAACTATAATGAGATGCACCCTATCTTCTGACCTTGGAATGGGGAAGCATTCCTACCACAGCACTATTAGTGGGAAGTCAGAGAACAGCTAAGGCTTGATGGACAGGTCTAGGGTCACAGGCAATGCTAAGCTAGACCCCATCTCAATCAACAGCTGGGTTAGTGGTGTGCACCTGTCTTCTCACCCTACATGGGAGGCTGAGGTGGGAGAATCGTGATTTCAGGAGTGCCCAAGCCAAAAAAAATTTGAGAGAACCCATCTCAATAGACACAAGCTGGGCCTGTCATCTCAGTGACAATGGGAAACGTAAAATAGGAGGGTCACAGTCCAGGCTGGCTTGGGCAAAAAACGAGACCCCTTTTCCAAAATAGCCAGAGAAAAAACAGCTGGAGACATGGCTTAAGTGATAGAGAGCCTGCTTAGTAAGTGTAAAGCCCTGGGATCAAACCCCTGTACTGCCAGAAAAAGAAAAAGGACAATACTAATGTACCTATGTATTTATGTATTCACGATGCAAACATTTATCGATTCCTTGGCTTTTCAATCATATTGTAGGGTTTGGATTAAGTGATGAAAAAACCCTGCTCATAGTCCACATTAGAATGGTTTCAGCACATTAATGTGTAATTTTACAGTTTTAACTGTCACAATGATGTGTGATGGATGAATTAGGGGTTAATCAACTTACATGATGCTTTATGGTTTACAAATGTTTTCATACATCATGACAGCCCATGCCTCATTGTGAAAATGTTGGGACATTTCAGGCATATATAACTCCATATTCAGATTTGGACTGCTGTTCTGCTTAGAGTCTTGCTATATCATGAAAGTATTGTTGTGCTTGTATTTTTTCATTAGAGATGATATGCTTGAGAGCTTGTTTCAGAAATTAGCAAGAAAGTCAGCTAGTAAATGCCACCAGAGACATGAACATACCTTGATGTGCTTAAGAGTTGAATACTACACTTAGCAACACTTGGTTTAATGAACATTATAATTTTCTTCTCAGCCCACAAAAAAGAACCGCAGGACTTTGGCAAAATGTGGGATCCTCATAGGAAGCACAGTGAAGAAACATTAATAACTGTTAAATGACCACTGCAGGTCCCTGTCTCCAGTCACACAGTTCACTCAGCTCTCAGGCCCTCTTTCCTCCTTCCTCAGTATGTCTTTCACGAGAATGGGTGCAGAGTTCTATTGTTTTTCCAAATAATTAACCCACATCCTAGGGATACTGCTTTGTTCCTGGTTGATCCATAGTGACCTCCAGATATCAGCCACCTGTCTGTTCAAGAGCTTTTGAGCAGGCAGGTGGACTCAGCAAAAAGAGATCAGAAGGGATGGCTATACACATTCACAAGTGCTGGTGGAGTGATCTCGTCTCCTGGTTTGCCCAGGACTTTCTTGGTTTTAGTACTGAAAGTCTCAAGTCCAGGAAACACAAACAGGGCCAAGAATGGTCACTCTGCTTCAATAAAATGAAATATAACATTTTACAAGGTATGAAATACATTTTTGGTTTAACCTTAGTATGAGTTATTACATGGCTCTGTTGTGAGACATTGAAATACACCATAGAAATTTTATAGTAGAGAAAGAAAGGGCCTTTATCTTGTTTCTTGATTGTCTGCAAATGGAAAACTATGAATGTGGAGTTGTGTCAAAGATCTCCTGAAGATATTTCCGTGGAACGCTAAGAGAAGGTAGCCAAGAAAACTATTTTCTTCTAAAATGAATCTATACAGCAATCCAGCCTAAAGGAGCTAGAGGACTGGTTTGGCTTATGTTCTTTCTCCTACCCTTTTCAAATATGACTGCCTTGGTTTACTTTGTTATTGTATCTGCTTCCTAATTGGTATCCTTGGCTCCAATCTTGTCCATCCACGTCTTTCTCTGTGATGTAGCCAGGATGTTATTTCTAAAACACAGCTCTCACTGTGACACTTCCTGCTTTAAGCAGTTCCTAAAGCTCATTTCTAAGATCTTTTGGTTTCTCAGCTATGTCATACATTTTCCTTTGCTCATTCTCCTTTGCCTGGAATGGCCATCACTATCATCAGCCAGATTGCCAAGTTAATATATTTTGGAAGTCAGATCAGATATAATCACTTCTAGAAAAACTTCATTGGCAGCCCCATCCTCCCTTGTCTGAATCCATTTCCTCTCCTGTGTTTCTCTAAAACCCTACTGCACAGTTTTGTCATGTGTGTGTACTTGTCTATCAGTCAGGAATGTAACTGGCAGATTTTCACTGAGACTTCTGTGTTAGCAGATCCCTGGCACACAGCACAGGCTTAATACACACTAGTCAAGTGGCCGCATGAAGGTCTTGATAGGATTTGTCTTTCAGCCAATTGTCAGTGTCATGTTAGTAACCAATGGACATTGTCCCCAGTGTGTTTCATGAAACACCACTAAGAAACATTAAGAGGTATCCTATAGAAGACCTCTAGGGTTAAGAATGTGTTATAGAGCTCAAAAAAATCATTATTTTCCTTAGACTAGTAAGGCTCTGGTATGCTTTTCAACCAGTAAACTTCTTTAGTACATGTTCGTCATGCTTTGTGTGTGTATGTGCATGTAACGAACTTCCTGCAACGGGAACAGGTTGGAAAATGTCATGCCACAGGACTTTAAGTTCAGAAATGCAATAGCGATGCACTCGTTTCCAATATTTTGTAAAGTGCAAACCAATGCAGTTAGGACATAAAAAAAGAGGCTGGGCATGGGGGCACATACCTGTAGTCACACCTACTTAGGAAGTAGAGGTTGAAGGGTCATGAGTTTGAGGCCAGCCTAATCAAAGGCATAAGATGCTTTCTGACCAGTAAACTAAAAGCAAAAGAACCAAGGGTGTGACCCAAGTGGTAGAGCACTTGCCTAATAAAGGAAAGGCCCTGAGTTCAATCCCAGTACCTCCAAAAAAAAGAAAAAAGGAAAGAGGATTAAAGAAAATTACCGAGCAAATCTATTAAACTAATAAGAATAGAAGTGACATTAAGATAAATATGTTTGAAATGACTCTACTTGATACATAGATAGTTGTGATGAAGCTTTAAAAACATTACCAGAAAGATTCTTATATAACAAAATAGAAAAAAATCTTGCAAAAATGCATATGAATTAAATATCTCAAATTTAAAAGTCAGGATATTGATTATCCATAAGTCAGGAGATATACCAAATTTCTGAATGAGCTGATTCAATATTATAGGCTATATCCAAGTATTGATTAAATTCAATGTTATTAAAGTTTTGAACTCAATAAAGTATTTCTAAATTTCAGTTAGAAGATAAAGAAGCAAAGAGAAAAATCATAATGAACAGTCAGCGGAAAGTAGTAGTATCAGTTTCTAAACTGTATTATAAGTAATATTCTCAAAATCATACTGAACAGTTGGTCCAGTGTAACTTGAACCTCTTCAGATTCAATGAACCATGATTCAAAAATATTTGAAAAAAAATTGCATGTGTACTGAGCATATACAGATTTTTTCTTGTCAGTATTCCCTAATAACTACCACTATTTACATAGCATTTCCATTTTAGCAGGAGTTATAAGTCATGTAGAGGTGATTTATAGTATACAGGAGAACGTGTCAAGTTGAATACAAATACTACACCATTTTTTTTTTGATTTGGTGGTACTGGGGTTTGAACTCAGAGCCTCATGCTTGCTAGGCAGGTACTTTACCACTTGAGCCACTCCACCAGCCCCTATGCTATTTTAATTTGAGCACTGCAGGTTTTGGGATCACGGGGGACCTAGAACCAACCCTCTGCAGATACAAAGAGATGACTTATGGGCAGAAATGGTCCAAGAGATACTAGAATATTAAAAGGTGTTTTTATACCTAAAAGCTTAATATAAAAATAAAGTAGAATAACACCTAATTGTAAGAATGGGTGAAGCTGCTGCAGAATTGGATAAATATTTTTTAATTAAATTTTTTCCTGCTATACACAATTTCCAGGTAAATTAAACAATCAAATGTAAATAAGAAAAACATAGTAAAACTAAGAGGAAATGTACTTTGTTTTTAAATGAATTCATTTTATATTTATGTTTATGAAAGATTGCACAGAAAGTACAAAGGATTCTCATAAACTCCCCTCACTGTAGTTTTCCCTATTAGTATCATGAGTTAGTGAAATATGTTGGTAATCACTGAAGAACACTTTTTTCTTTTTTATGTGGTGCTGGGGATCAAACCCAGGGCCTCACGCATGTTAAGCATGCACTCTGCCACTGAGTTACAGCCCCCAGCACTGATGAACTAATTTTGACACACTAGTATTACGTAAAGTCCACAACTCAACTCTTTGTGCTGTATGTTTGCTTGGGTTTTGACATATACTTAATGTCATGTATCCACCTTACACATACTCATCTCTCTCCTCCCTTCCCTTTCTAGTCCCTGGGAGCCAGTGATCTTGATATTTTACAGTTTTGCCTTTCTAAGAATCATGTTATTGGAATCATATAGGATGGTTTTCAGACTGGCTTCCTTCACTTAGCAATATGCATTTAAGGTTTTCCATATCTTCTCATGGTTTGATAGTTAATTTCTTTTTATCATTGAATAATATTCTAATATATGGATATACTACAATTTTTAACCTATTTACTTAGTGAAGAACTAGACAGCTTTTTAGTAAGTATGCAATATTCATTGCAAATAAAAGATAAACATGTATTGACAACCTACCCACTGGCCAGCTTTCTTCTAGAATTTTGAGATGTATCAATAAGCAAAGCATATAGCAATCTTTTCTCCTGGGAAGATTGCATAATAGAGGCAAGGGATTGACACATAGACAATAAAAAGTAGAAACAATAAATCAGCAAATTATAAAGAGTGGAAGAAGATGGTTGTTGTTATGGCAAAGTAAAAAAATTAGAAAAGGGTCAAGGGCATTGGAGGGTGGACAAGTGAGGCAAAGCAGGTAGATGGCAATTCTGAATGGTGTGGCCAGAGCCTTGAGGGAAGGTGCTGCTTAAGCATCTGGATTTTCAAAGGTCAGAAGGAATGGATGGGTTATTGGTGTAAAATTTAAAAACATATTACTAATAGAGGCAAATTCGAACAATGTCATAACATCTACATATTAGTCAACACTCACCTTTAAAGACACAAGTTTGCTAATGTCCTCTGGAGATTTCATGCAGCAGGAGGAAATGTTAACTTGTGTAATTTTTCATGAAGGCTTTGGGGTAGTAAGGAATAAAAAGTACCAACATGTTTAAATGTAATCATTCCACATCTGTGAATGTGTATGCTAAAAAAGTGATTAGAAATGCTAGTGTAATTTACACAAAATTATTTATTTGTAATTATAAAAATTGCAAATAGCATACATTTTCTATAATGGAGACAATTCAGAATTTATTATGTACATTAAATTAATGTAATGCTTTCCAATCTTTAAGAATGACAAAAATCATTTTTAAAAGAACAGTTAATGATTTGAAAGAGAATTTATGCATAGAAAATGTTACAAAAGAACCATACGAAATGTTAACAATAGTTATAAACTTTTGGAGGTGGGATTATGGATGCTTAAAAATAAATTTCTTTTCTGATATTTATGTCTGATACATTATAAAACCTATATATAATACATTACTATATTACATTATAATATATTATAAACAGATTATTGAAAATGGTAGAAAAATTCAAAGACAATAAAATGATTTGGGCTTAATTGTACTAGTTTTGTTTATTCTTTTCTGTGTCTGGATTCACTATCGATTTCCTTTTTGCCCCACATAACTCCCTTTATTCCTTTGTGTGTCCTGCTCTCTGTTTCTTACTTCTTCACCTTCTGCTTCTTTTGTTTTTAGTGATAATGGAGATTGAACTCAAGCCCTTACACTCATTAGGCAGGCTGGTACTCTCCTATGTGAGCCTTGCCCCAGGCCTTGCTTTTTCTTCCGATGTGCATAACTCAAATTTTATTCACTGCTAGACTGCACTTGACAGAGGCATTTATAATGCCACCCTTTCTTCTCATTCTCAGCTCTTTATACATCTGCACATACATATAGTATGTACATCTACATAAATATCTATCTTTCTTATTTGTGCTTTTGGGTGTGTGGGAGAGTAATTTCTTATTTCCCATGTATTTCTGTGATTTCTACTGAGGCTGAATATCTTTTCATGTACTTATTAGCCATTTAGTTTTTCCCTTCAGTGAATTCATTCTACACAGCCTTGACATTTTGTGATTAGGTTATCTATCTATCATCTATCTATCTATCTATCTATCTATCTATCATCTATCATCTGTCTATGACAGCTTTCCATTACTATGACAAAATAGCTGAGATAATCAACTTCAAAGGAGGAAAGATTTATTTTGGCTTATAATTTCTAAGGGTTCAGTCCCATGGTCACTTGGGCCTGTTGCTTTGGGGGAATAAGAAGCCGAGTACTGTTGAGAAGGAAAGAGAGAAAGAAAAAGGGTCTGGGACCAAGGGATACGTTTCAGATCCAAACTATAGCTCTTTTTCTCTATGCATCCATTCTTCCTTATGTCTTTCCTTGCTGATTTGGTGGCATTCCTTGCTTCCCAAGATGTCAATCTGTTGTTAGTTTTAAGCATCTCAGGTATTTACTGTCAGGCTGTCCCCCTCCTGTTACCTTTGCCGTGATGTCTGTAGAACAAATTCTTGAGTTTTGACCAGTTTTGATTGGTCAGCTTTTTAACTGGCCCATCAATATTTCCATGGTGAGCATCACTTAAGAGATTTAGTTAGCTCTTTGAGTTTCTGTATCTCTCATTTTCTTCTCTCCCCATTTCCATCTCTGTCTTTCTTTATTCTGTAGTGAAACTTCAAGTGTGTCCTCCACATTTCTTGTTCAGATTGTCATTTCCAGCTCTGTTATTTCTACTTTAAATGAGGGCTTAAGACTGCTTTTTGAAATGATTTGGGTCTTTCCAACATTTCTTAAGTCAGTAAACTCCACTTTCTTTTCATCTCATTGCTTTTAGGATTTTTTTTTTCTCACTGATCTTTTTCTATTTCATCTCATCATCTTTGGAGATACAAACAACTTGCCATTGTTTTCTTTTGCTTCCTGGAGAAAAAATTTCTAGAGGTTTCTTTCTTTTATTATTTTCCTCCTGTGTCTTCCAGAAGATGTTCCCCTTTCCCTTAGTTTTCCCTACTATTCAGGTTGCTCCATCCTCAGACAGGAAGCAGGTGGGAGAACATTCATCCTCCCCTTGGCTCTGGCCACTGGTGTAGTGGCTGAATCTTTTGGCTGGAGGCACAGATGGCGGGTAGGTTGGTGAGCCCAGTGCCTCACACATTTCCTGTCTACTTCTGCTCTCTCAGACAGAAATGGGATCCACTCCTACGTCCACTGCCGGCTCGCTAGCATATGGAACAGATGGACTGCATGGAAAACTCTAGCCCTGGTTTTTACTGCTTCTATTTCTATCTTCTCTCAGGCCCATAGTGCTTTATTTATGGAGACTACTATGCTGGTAACCCACAACCTAAGTCTTGCCCAGGTGTTTACTTAAAAGCTTCTGTCTCTGGATGTCCATAGGGTAAGTGAAATGAGAAATTACCATCTGGCTGTCCTAAAAAATACCACAAGCTCAGTGAAGAACTAGTTGGCTAGTTTTCTGGTAGGTACAATACCTGTGTTAATCAACTAAGTATCATATAGCAAAGGAGAAACAAAGAGTTCTCTCTTCTTTCAGGTGTGCAGTCTCTTCTTGGCAACAATGCAAAAGACGTCCTCCATTGTGGAGTAAATCTTGTGAGTATGGGTCTAGTGGCATTAAAGTCAGATTCTCCTTGATTTTAGAAGCAAGCTCATTGTTCTAGCTTTCACAGGTATTATGATTCCTACCTTTGTGACTCTTTGAGGGTATTTTAATGGAACATCATGAAAGGCCAGGTGTTAGTACTGATCCAATTATTTAAAAGGCCACAGTTTCATTCCCTACCCTGGATGGGCAAAATTCTCTGCATACAGACCACTTTCCATGGGTACCTGTAAGCCAAAGCATTTAATAAAGTGTAACAGGTTTGAATCTGTTCTGAATATATGAGTGAGCAATTCTTCATGAATGAGAAAAAAATTCCTGAGAGATTTTGAAGTCCAGTATTATCAATGTTTGTCTCCCCTATGTACAAAGTTTTAATATGGCTTCTAAAGATTTGAACTTTAGAAAAATTGTGTCTTGCCGAATCCCTTCTAATAGGTAAAAATATAAAACAGCCTGGATTTTATGGTGAGATATGTAGTCTGGATGTATAGTGAGCGTAGACAGCAAAGATGATATAAATGAGAAAATAATACAAGGGAAGAGCTCTGTGGTTTAGGATGATAACCTGTGGGTAAATATGTTTGCTTTTATTGTAATGTGTAAATGATACTCTTTATTTTTGAGACCTACAGGCCAAGAAAAATAATGAATAGGTGGTATGCTGCTTTATTTATGGAGACTCCTTTGCTTGGTAACCCACAATCTAAGTCTTCCTTACTGTTTCTGGATGTTCATAGAGATAAGATGGGGTTAAGTGAAATGAGAAATTACCTCCTGACTGTCCTAAAAAATACCACAAGCTCAGTGAAGGACTGACTGGCTGCTTTTCTAGTAGACACATTCCCTGTGTTTCTCAACTAAGCAGCATATAGTGAAGGAGGAACAAAGATTTTTCCGCCCTTCTCAGCATGAGGACTGCACTGGCTGTATATAATGTTGCTAGAGAAAAATAAAGCATGCCTGCCTAAGTTTGAATTTTAGACAAATCATGAATACTTTTTTAGTATGATTATGTCCCAGTGTTGCAGACTTGTAATAGGAGGTGTCTGATCACTTTTAGTGACAACTTAACCCTGTAACAGAGTGGAGGCCAAGACCAAGTGATAGAACTTTGAAGACCTTTGTTAGAACTCAGCATCATTCTCACTGTCTCCCCAAGGGGAGACACCATGCTTCTGTATATCAGGGCATCCTAAGAAGAGTCCAAAGAACTTGGAACCTGCAGCCTGAGGTGGACAGAACTGGTGTCTACATTTCCAAACTGAAAGACTGGCTGAGTTACCTGCTTAGCATCAGACCAAGGAAGAGAGAGAGGCTGCACTGAAATTAAGCTGCACCTCCAGTGAAGGCATGACAGGGGGCATCTTTCCTACGGATCAGACATGGTTCCAAGGGAGGTGCTGGGACTGCAGGTGTTTGCAGACAAACTCCACTCAGGAGGTTTCCTTTCAGCAATGGATATCTTTGCCCAAAAGATATCCATCAAGTGCAGGACTGAGGAAGTTGCTGTAGGCACCACCTGGAAGAGGAGGGAGAATGATAGAGGTTGCTCCTGGAGGAGGACTTTCTGTGGGAATTGTCCAGCATCCCAAAGAAATATCCACAAAAGGTCAGGGATCACCATGCAGATTACCCAGTTCTTCGCTCACTTGCTCATTTGTTCCTCATCAAATATTTGAGTGAGTACCAGCTGCAAGTGTCTGTACAGCCCACTAGGGAGGCAGTGCTCTTGGTTGGGAGGTACACCAGAGGATGCCAGGGGACATAGTCACTTGCTATTTTTAGGGCAAAGCCAGAGGTGTGGTTGTGCCCAGGAGGTGGAGTGTGGGTATTAATAGAGAGGTGAGTGTTGATTGGAGAGCTCTAGGCTCCTGGTGAAGAGGCTGCATTATCTTATGGGATATGTCAAGTGGGCATGAGTCCAGTTCATTTAGAATCTCCTGGAATAAATTAATGCATATTACTAGTGGTCATATGTCATACTTTTCAATTGGCCAAAAGAGAGCACAGTAACAGTAACTTTCAAAAGTCCCCAGCCACAACTGTCATGTATCACAGAGAAAAAAATCCTGCTAAGGGAAAATGCTATTGTCAGCCTTTTCTTCTTTTGTTCTCTATTTCTTTGGCTCTTGGCTCTGATGGTGGTAGGAGGAATCAGAGTGGAGAAGGAAAGACTGACGTCAAGGCTGTTTTTCTATTTAAAACAGAAGAGAAGGAATGGAGGGGAGAGAAAAATCCAGAAAAGAGGAGGGCACTGTGAGAAGGGCCAACATTTCTAAAGGCAGGGTTTGAGTGGGAGGTTTAAAAGAGAAATAAATATATTTGAAGACTATGCATTTAGATATATAGATATTGAAATAGAAAGAAATACAGCTGTATTTAAATAGTCATTCAATTATTTTAGCTTTTCCAAACAGTGCTTCTTTGAATGTGACTCTTTGCTAAAGCTGACTCCAGAGTTAGGCACCAACCAGCTTCATGGTCATAGCTTACTAAGGTCATAGAGCAGCATGGTCTGTGGAAAGGAGTTGAAAGTCAAAAGGGAACCATGTAAATAAAATATGGTATAGACCATCAACAATAGTGGACTAAGTTTACATATAGAAATGTGAATAGATTTTAATTTTCAGTTTCTCTATGTCAATGAGATGATATAAAATGGGAAATTATTATACTATAAGGTCATGAATATGATTTAAAATAGACCCGCAAAGAACTATTTTTATGGTACACAATGTCTAAATAGACACATTGAATGTAGATGTAAAAGCTAAATAATAAATATACTTCATGACAGAAATTAAAAATGGTAACAGGGAAGGAACACCACTGAACAGCCATTGACATTGTTCATGACAGAGCGTGTAGGACGAAAGTGTTTGTCCTCATCCCTCACCAGGTGGGGCCATTGCCCATGATGCTCCAACGCTCAAGTACTTGGCAAGCTTCATGCTGCCCTTTCTTTATATGAATAGATCTGGAGGCCCATGTGATCTTGTATAATCCCATGTGTCAGTGCAAGAACCGTGAACAATTCTCTGAGAGCTGAACAGTGTGGTAACCATAAGAAAAGAGGAATGTGCTGAATTCTGATATCTAATTGTAGCTCTCTGGTGGATATCTGTTTTTCTGGGGATCAAGAAAAAGTTACAGGGAATATTAGAGGGGTTCTCGAAGATACATCAGACCCTAGATGTCTACAGTTATTGTTTTGGGACCCAGAAAACAAAACCCCAAAGTATGGCTCTTTGATAAGATGAGCTGGAGAAATAGTCTCAGAGCTAATGTCCCTCCAATCTTCCCTTGCCTCACTGTTTCTCAACCATTTTGTTTTGTTTTGCTTTGTTTTATTTTATTTTGTTTCATTTCATTTTAGACACAGGGTTTTGAGCTGTTTACCTGGCTGCCTTTCAATTCCTGTTCCTCCTGCCTGTCTCCTGAGTGCTGAGATTATAAGTGTGTGTTTTCATGTCCTGCAGAATTTCTTTTTGGAGGGTATGGGGTGTTGAACTCAGGGCCTTGCACTCGGTAGGCAGGCGGTCTATACTTGAGCTACTCCACCAGCCCCTCAACTATCTTTGATTCTCTCTCTCCTCAAAGTACAGTGAAGAATTCTGAATTTCTTCTTAAAGACAGTTATCTGTCTCAGATGAACATAATCACCTTCAATTTTCACCTGAAATTCCATTAACCAACGGATGTAAAACTCATATCTCAGAGGAAGAGACTGACTAAAAACAAGCATCACATTTAGAACCCAGAGAACTTTGAGGTCATTGTTACTTGGCCTCATTCATTTTCCTAAAAATCATTTACTACCCCTCTAACATTGCCAACACCCCCATAACCCTTTTCCCTATAAAAAGGTTATGCAGGCTTCAACTGTCTGGCTCTGTGCACATGTGTACCTTGATAAATGTGTATGCCTTTTCTCCTGTTAATATGTCTTTTGTCGGTTTGTTTCTGCAGATTCAATTGCTGGGCCTTCGGATGGAAAGTTTGAACTTTCCTGCAGATGAAAACCTCATTTCCTGGTCTGCTTGCTAAGGTAAGTTTGTACCTTCTCAAAATGGGCCACAGCTGGGGCTCCGTACCAGGCTGGAGGCAATGTGGCAAGTCCAGCCTTCCATATTGAACCACTCATGGGCTCCAGGATTTGGACACCTTGCTTCCTCTGGGCAGACCATCAGATCTCTTCAGCTGATGAGCTTGGTGTTTGACTTCTGTTCTACTTCTTCACTGATGTGGTGATGATTAGCTAAAGGAGAAACTCTCCTCCTACCTTTTAGATACTAATTGTGGAAGCATCATGCTAAGTTTCCAACAAGCCAGGGAACTGCTAGCTTTCTTGCCTTCTCAGTCTTGAACTTTGTCTTATCACACAGAAGTGGAAACTGTCTTCCACTCTCCACTGGAAAACTATGTTATTGCATTTAAACACTGTTTGGTTTGACTAATAGAAATTATTTTTTAACCATATATTATATTTTCAATTGCTTCACATTCTCAAAGAGCAAAGAAAGTAATTCAGTTATTTCAGCATGGAACTCATTCTCCTTTCCAAATATAATGTGTTTTCTCCCTCCCCTCAGCCTTATTGAGGTGTAACTGACAATTAACAATTGTATATATTTAAGGTCTAAAGTGTGATGCTGATATAGATATATAGTGTGAAATGATTACCATAATCAAACTAATTAACATATTCATCACCTCACATAGTTACCTTGTGCTTTGGGGTATATGTGGGTGTGTGTATGTGTGCTAAGATCTATTTTTTTAGTCAATTTTAAATATGGGGGTACATTATTATCAACTGTAGTTGACATACTATATATTATGTTTCTAGAACTTCCTCATCTTCTAACTGAAAGTTTGTACCCTTTGACCAACATCTCTCCACTTCCAACCCCGTGACTCCTGGTAGTCATGCTCTACAACCTGTTTCTATGAGTTTGGTTTTTAAGATTGCACATGTATGTGAGATTGTTTTACCTAACCTAATGTCCTCTAGGTTCTTCTATGCTGTTGCAAATGTCAGGATTTCCTTCTTCTTTAAGGCTGGAAATGTTTCATTGCATAAAATAGTCTATATTTCTTTTATCCATCCATTCATTGATATTATTAGATTATGTCTAACCTTTGGTTCTTGTGAATACTACTACAATGAATGTAGGAGTAAAGATATTTCTTTGAGTTACGGATTTATTTCCTTTGAATATATACCCAGAACTTGGATTGTTGGTAGTTTTATTTTTAACTTTTTGAGGAATCTTCATACTGTTTCCCATAATGTCTATATTAATTTAAACCCAATCAACAATGAGATGATTAAAATTCAGATATATTCTAAATTTAGTTATAGGTCAGAGAATAGAGAGAGAAAGGAGATAAGAGAAGGTCATTTCAACTCATAGCTTCAAGCTAAATCATATATGAAGATACCCTGAAGGCCACAGTGCATTTAGCTTTTGGAGCTGACCAACCTAGAAGCACCAGAAGCTTCTCTTTATGAATTAATCTCCTATGACAGGACTTCGACCACTTCACATTGTCCTTCCCCTCTTATCTATAGCCAATGTACAGCCAATATAAGCAATTTTTGTTTCTTGTCCCAAACATTTTGTTAGTAAACACCCTAGCTCCTTAGGTCTGGCAGACATTTTTTTCCCACTGTTATCTTGCCATGTGGCTGATGGCTTAGGAATTTGTCCCTAGCCTAGTCCTTCACTTCTTGCTGGCATATGTACAGCTCAATAAAACCTTCATTTTTAGTAACCTCTTAGTCTCTACAGTTTGAGTTAACAAATGTGTAAGGTTTTTTTTTTTATTCTACATCTAAATGTAAAAGGTTTTCTTTTTTCTACCTGGAAATCAGACATAGTCATTCATTAAATATTTAACAAGAACGTATATTGTGTCTAAACCTAATGTTTAAAAAGTTCTGAGGTTAAAAAAGAAAAAAACTCTGGTTCATATTTCTGTGAACTGGACTATAATACATTAAGGCAATTTGTACAAGGGTGGGGGTTGTACAAGAATGGCAGCATAGGGAAAATGTTTCTTATTGTATCAAGGACAACTTTACAGAATAGAGGCCTTTAGCTAAGTCTTGAGGGACATCTGGACAAGATATGAGCACTACAGGCTATGAAAAGGGCTCTCGACAGAAAGAACAACTGTCCCTACTTCCAGGACTCTGAGCAAAGCAGGGCTGGGAATGCTGGAATGGAGTTCCTGTCCTGGGTCTCAGGACAGTTTTTGTGAATTCCATGAAGAAGTTTGGATAAGGAATCCTTATAGACCTTTGACTCTAACAGAGTTGACTCCACAGTAAAGTTTTTTATTTGTTTCAGAGGGAAGCACAAATTTGGAAAACAAAATGGATTGCAAAACTTCCAACTAATTCATCACAATTACAGAAACACCTGTTCTACATAAGACAATATTTTTGTTGTTGTTGAATGCAGCAAGAATAGCTTCTTCATTTAAAAAAAGTTAATAAAAGATTTTAATGAATAAATGATAGTCTTAAGATTCAGTTGTCCCTATGAAGCTTAAACACCTGTTTAGATCAAAAAAGTCACAGAAAATCCCACAGTGAGCACTGATGTCTAAGCTCCTTATTGTAAAGTACCCTTTTCTTCAACTATATGCAGCTGTCTCTGTAAAAAAATTGTTTAGGGGGTAGGGGGAGAGAGGGAGGGGGCGGGGAAGGGTAAGGAAGGGGGTGGGGAGGAGGAGAAATGATCCAAACATTGTATGCACATATAAAAAATAATAATAATAAAGCTGGGATTTGAACCCTGAAAAAAAATAATAAAGCTGGGATTTGAACCCTGAAAAAAAATTGTTTAGACTTTATCTCATGGGTCCTAGTTTCTGGCATGGAGCTTCATTGACTCTGAAAGCACTAGTCAACTTTATTAAGTTTCCCATAAATAAACAGATAAAATAGATAAATAAATAGATAAATAGTGT
Source organism: Castor canadensis (assembly GCF_047511655.1). Lineage (NCBI taxonomy): Eukaryota > Metazoa > Chordata > Mammalia > Rodentia > Castoridae > Castor > Castor canadensis. Next base: position 89,804,648 of record NC_133387.1, read on the forward strand.
CTGTTTATTTGACTTGGAACTGCAGAGACTGACTCTCTGGAACAGAACATGAAGCCACTTGTTATCCTTCTGGTTTTAAATATTTGTGATCAATTGTTCACAGACATGTAAAGGGTACAGAAATGAGTAACATTTAAAAAATTTTAAATGTGAATTCCTTTCATTCTCCAGCAAGCCAGCACAATTACCTCTTTGATTCAGCGCCTTACCTATGCTCTGCATGGTAGCAAACTGTGTGAAGAGGCTGGTGCTGACAAAATATTCCATGACTTTCAGCTCCAAGAGTGCTTCAGGGAATTTCAAGGACATGATTAGATAGCTGGAGCAAAGATCAAGGTTTAAGAATTATATGACTTTTGGCCCATGATAGTTTTGGGAGTCTAGCTGAGTATTTCAAACAAAACATGCACAGAAGCCCTTCTATGACTGGAAGAATTCCATCTCCTCCAAGCTTTTAGAGGATTGCCAATGGTGTTGATAATTCCTCCACCTTCCACTTTTCTTTGTATGTGGAAAGCAAGAGTGCATAGGAGTTACATGTACAGGTTTTGAAGTCACATTAGGTTTGAATTCTAACACTTTCACCTAATGGCTGTGTGACTCTGGGAAGCTTACTCAAACTCAATATACCTTCTTTCCATATCATTAAATCTGGAATATTAATAGTTACTACATTGTGGGATAACTAAAAGGATTAAATCAATCCACGCTCTTGCTTTTCTGAATTTCCAGTCTAGAGTTACGTGGCTGAGATATCCTTGTACCTCTACATCCCAGCAGCCCTTGCAGTTAGATTAGATTAGAGCTGTGTGTTAGATTAGAGCTCTGACCAATCAAATTTGAGAAGCAGTGATCTGTGTCACTTCCAAGCCAAGGTGGTTAAGGAGTGGGGTGCTTTCTTTCTTCCTCACCTCCCTTCCCAAGGTCACTTCGGAGATCACATGTTCCTTACCAAGTACTGCTGACATGTTAGGAGCCTTTGTCACAGAGCCAAAGCTTGAAAGACACACAGGGCAGCTGCCCAATCCATAGTAAACTGTCTATGAATGAGAAATAAATTATTTATTGCGAGAAGTAATTGCTTATTATGAGAAATATATATTTTTTTGGCAGTACTGGGGATTTGAACTTAGGGCCTTGCATTTGTTAAGTAAGGGCTCTACCACTTGAGCCATGCCCCCAGCTCTTTTTGCTTTTGATTATTTTTCAGATAGGGTCTCACATTTTCTGCCTTGGCAGTCCTCAAACCATGATCCTCCTATGTATTCCTTACACATAGCTAGAATTATAGCTGTTCATCACCATGTTCAGTCTTTTGTCTGAGACAGGGTATCACTAATTTTTTCCCCTCTGAGCTGGCCTCTGAGATCCTTTCAATCTCTGCCTCTAGAATAGCTGAGATTACAGATGTGAGTCACTCTGCCTGGCACAAGAAACAATTTATTGTGATATATTATCACCATAGTTGTTTGTTGTGAGAAATAAATTGTTTATTGTGATTTGTGAGTGAGCAGTGAGATTTTGGGAGTTTGTGGCCACAATGTAGCCTAACATTATCCTGTTAAAAGTCATAAGAAGTTTAATCCTACTTCTTCCTCCCTTCAAAATTTCATTTTAAGCCTATTTTAGTTTTGCACAATAATTAATGTAAAACATTAACCCATAACTCTTTTAAGAAATAAACACATGTGTTTAATTTTTATCGTATGGGTTCTATGACTTTTGTATTGAAATTATTCCATTTGATCTGTAATGGGTACCAGGTTACTCTATGTAATTATAGCCAGGAAGTCACATGAAGAATTTCTGGTGCTTTCTTTTGCTTTGCTTTCAGGAAACAGGAACTAAGAAGAGCTCGAAAGCAGGAAATTCTCTTGTTCTTGGCAAGGCAATGGCATGGTATCTGAAAGGCAGTACAAAGGAGGCATTGCAGTATGAGGGGCCTCTGCCCTGGGAAAACATTCTGTATCAAAGAAGTAAAGATGCCGGTAAGGACCAAGGGCCCATACCTATAGCAGATATGAGTATTTAAAGAAAAATTATAAAAGGGAAGTCACGACAATAATAATGATGTCTCTTGGTCTCTCAAATAAAACTCTCCTTCCAGAGTCAACCATGGAAGTAAATGTTTTGTTTTCTTAAGAAAGAACATTTTCTCAATTATCTTGAAAGAACTGGTGACTTTCCCACTAATGCTTAAGGATTACAACTATTCTATAATTCATAATCTTATGAATAAACACCAACTAGAATACCTCTATTGAATGTATTCTCTATTGAATGTAATTTGGAATCTTGACTTGATTCTTCTTTACTGTCTTTCCCAATGTTCTCATCAATTCTCTGATCTCAAAATCTTGCATTTTTATTCCACTAAATTGATTGCAAACCCATATCATTCGCATACAAAACAGTTAAAACCTGTGAGTGGCTTTCTTGAATGCAGACTTGGGTGATGGGTTACAACAGTGAAAGTGAGATATTTTATTTCCCACACCAAATTCTGGCCCTTGACCTCATATAGCTGGATATTTCTCTAACATTTCTCTTGACAGTTGCTTCCTCCAACTTTTTATGGGATCTTTTATAACCGAGTACCTAAGAGAATGGTCTTTTAAAGTTATAATTTTGTTATTAAAATTTAAAACATAGGTAATAAACTCATGCAGTTCAAAATTCAAGAAGTATAAAATAGTCATCGGTGAAAATTGTCTCTTTATTCTCATTCCACCCCTAGTTAACCACTCCCTCCTGGAGGTTAGATTATTCTCCATGTTTAAACGCACAAACATTGCATGTGTAAGTACAGAAACACATGAAGTTTCACACACACACACACACACACACACACGCACTCACACATATTCTTCCCTTTTTTTCTTACACATATGGTAGATACCATATGCCCTCTCCTGAGCTCTCATTTTTCCCTTTAAAATATATCTAAGAGATGATCTCATCTCAATGCATATAGAATTTATATCATTATTTACAGTTTAAATTGAAGTAAACGTATATAATAGCAACCCTCCACAAACATCGTAATTACATAGCTCAAAAAATCTTAACAGTATGAGTGTATGTGTGTAATCAGCACTCATATCAAGAAACAGACTTATAAACATGCCAGAGGCACCCCTTCACGGGTCTTTACTATTCCCCTTCACACGGACATTATGCATTAAGTAACCACTCCAAAACTTAGTGGCATCAAACCACAGCATGTACAATTCGGTGGGTTGACAATGTTTGTAGTTTTCATTAGATTATATATCTGATTGATTTTTAAATTTTATTTTATAACCAGTGGTCTAGCTGAGTTCACTTATTGATTCTATCAATTTATCCCATAAACTTTTGGATTTCCCACATTTACACAATTTCTCACATTTACCCTATGTAGTGCATGTGTATAATATTTCTATTTTTCCAGTTCTTTTGCGAAAATTCTTTTTCTTATTGCATTGTACTGGCTAAGACTCTAGCAAAATGTTGAGTAGAAATGAGTGGTAATTGTAGTCTGGGCTCATTTGTGCTCTTCAGAGGACAGCGTTAAATCTTCATTGTGTATCATCTTGGTCATAGGTTTTCTGTATTCTTCTCATACCAATTAAAGTTCTGTTCTATTTTTGGATTTCTAATATTTTTAAATTTATCAAGATTATCATGATTTTCTATTTTGCTTTATAAATGTGATAACCTAAATTACTTTTTGGATGTTCATCTGTGATAGCCTTCTGTCATTATCATGAAATGCCTGATATAATTAAATTATAAATAGAAAAGGTTTATTTTGGCACACAGTTCAGGAAATTCCACTCCATGGCCAGTTTCCCTGTTGCTTGGGGTCTTTGGTGAGGCAACACACCATGGTGAGAATGTCTGGCAGAGAAAAACTGTTCATCTCATGGCCAGGAAGCAAAAAAGAGGGCAAGGAAGGGGCTGGCATTCCTTTCAAGTATATTTTGCAAGTGACCAAAGACCTCCCACTAGGCTCCACCTCTTAAAGGTCTGCCATCTCCCAATAATGCCCCCTCAACCTGGGACCAGTCCTTTAACATATGGCCTGTGGGGGACATTGAGTTTTGAAGTATAGAAAAACCAAATTTGTGGAATAAAATTCTCTTGGATGCAGAAATCAGTTGCTAACATTTTATTAGAATTTTGAAACTTGTATTTGTGGAAAACATCAGATCACTTTTCTTTTTTATAATGTCTTATCAGGATATGGTAAAATGATTCTGGTAACCTTGTAAAATTGTTGTTGAATTATTTTTCTCCTTTTCTGTTGTTAAATATTTCGTGGAATTTACCAAAACATCTTTTGTGATCTGGAGATTTTTATCAGTTAACTATTTGTCTTAAATTCAGTTTCTGAAATCTGTGTAAATATTTTATGATTTTGCATTTCTTCTTGTGTCAATTTTACTAAATTTTATTTTACTAAGTTTTCTAGCATTTTTCATTTCACCTAAATCTTCAGTTATATTGGCATTAGGACTTTAATAAATAAAAATCTACTTGATTTGTATTGTCATTTTGTTTTGTTTTTAGGATTGGTAATTTATACTTTTTCTTTCTTTAAAAAAGCAGTGTTACTAGAGGATTATTAATTTTATTTGATTTCTCAAAGAATCAAGTTTTTGTCTTAATTTTTTGCTATTCCTATTGCTGTGTTTCCTACTTTCCTTTGGTTTAATTTGCTGTTTTTGTATAATTTCTTGAAATTAATAGTTTACTTATAGCTGAATATAGAGGCTCATGTCTATAATGCCAGCTACTCAGAAGGCAGAGATCAGAAGGATTGAGATTCAGTGTCACCTTGGGCAAAAGGCAGTGAGACCCTATCTGAAAAATAACTTAAAAGCAAAGAGGGCTGGCAGTATGACTGAAGTGGTAGGGCCCTGAATTTAAGCCCCACTATCACCCCAAAAGTAGTTATTCTTATTTTCTAATAGGCATTTGAAGCTCTGTATTTTTTTGAATAGCCACCATGATCCCCCAAGATTTGATATGTCATATTTTTATTATCATTTTAGTCTAAAATTTTAAAATTTTTCCATTGAGATTATTTGTTCATCTTGGAATACGTAGAAGAGTATTCCTTAATTCCCATACATTAGAATAATTCTGAACTTATCTTTTTGTAACTCATTTCTGACTGAATTCTACTATAACCAAAGAACATACTCAAATATATTCCAATTGCATGTACACTATATAATCAATGTGGTAACTGATCCAAATACAATTTGAGAATAATGCACATTTTATACTCTTTTATATATATTACTGATGTCAAATTTATTGAGTATACAAATTTAATCTTACTCCCCTTTCGTCTGCTTTTCTATCCATTTTCTGAGAGAAGAATGTTAAGAATTTCTTCCTGAATTCTAAAATTATGGGTTTCTTTGCTCTATTAATGTTATTGATTTTTTGCATTATAAATACATGAGGCTCATTTTATTATGCTTACATATCTTGCTATTAAACTAAGATATTTGTCATCATTAAATATTGTTTATATCTGGTAAAAGTTTCTTGTATTATATGCTACTAATCTGTTATTAGTTTAGCTATGGCAGATTTTGTTTTGTTTTGTTTAATATTTGCATGTTATATCCTTTTCCATTTTTTACCCTCAAACTTTGTACCTTTATCCTATAATGTATCTCTATTACACAACAAATAGTTTTTAATCTTATTATCTAGTCTTAATTCTTTTTCTGTTAATTGGATGTTTTTCTTTATATGTAACATATATAATCATTAATATTTATAATTTTAAAGCTTTCTAATGCTATTTGATTTCTGTTCCATCTTTTAAGTCTTCTCTCTCTCCCTTTCATTCTTTGCTCATCATGAAATTTCTATTATTCCTTTTCATATGAGGTTGTTTGTTTTGTCTATGTTTTAGTAATTATCCTAGAGATTGCAATATGTTATGTTGATTTATCAATGATAAATAAGTTATAAAATTAGTACTTTTATTACTTCTCAGACAACATAAGAACTTTAAAACACCCTGATTCTATTTATCTATACCCAACTTTTTTGTTATTGCTGTCATGTATTTAAATTCTCTCTATGTTTTAAATCCCATATGTGGTTATTATTACATATCAATCTTTAATATGATTTAGCTACATATTTACTCTTTCCATTGCTTTTTGTTTCTGCCTACATTATTCTATGGTATTATATTCCCTTTGCTTAAAGAACTGTGATCATTATTTTCTTTTTTCTGGAAATCTTGGGGGACAGTCTTTTTTGGGGGATATTTATAATATTTCTGTTTTGCCTTAATTTTGGAAAGACATTTTTTTCTTGGTAAAGAATTCTAGATTGGTAATTATTTTCTTTCAGCACTTAAAAATGCCATTTCATTGTCTTTTTCCTTCCATGGTTTCTTTTCAGAAGCCATTTGCTAGGCTTATTTTTTCATTATACATAATATATCCTTTTTTTCTCTGGCAGTTTTAAAGAATTTTCTTTTTGAGTTCAGTTTAACCATGATATCATGGGTGTAGCTTTATTAAGATTGACCTATCTGTCCTGGTTAGTATTTATAATGTTTTAAGACCTTTCATAAATTTTGGAAATTTTCCAACTGTTACTTTTTAAAATATTAAACATCCTTTTTCTTCTCCTCTTCCATGATTCCAATTATATATATGATACATATTTTTATTTCCACTATATTCCATAAGAACTATGTAAGACTTGTTAGTAGATACAAATAATAAATATCTAAAGAAAATTATAGGTACTCTACTTTTTTTATGGAAATGGAGTTTGAACTCAGGACTTTCTACTTGCACAGCTGATGCTCACTTCTTGAGGCACACCTCCAGTCCATTTCACTCTCTGTTCCAAACAATAGAGGTCTTAAAGAGTCACTACCTCAGAATGGGTAAACTTAGACGGAACTGTGTGATTTGTTCAGCAGTTTTCAATGATTTTCCCTTAAATTCTTCAGTGTAGATATTTTCTACTGTCTTACTTTCCAAATTCTCTGTATAGTGTGTCAACTTTAATATTTGGTACAACTACTGAGTTCCTCATTTCAGTAGGTTTATTTTTACATTTCAGAATTTCAATGAAATAAAAAATTAGCTAGCATTTGTTGCCCTTAACGCAGAGAAACTAAAGCAGATACCTTAAAAGCAACTGAGGCCAATAGGAGAAGGGGACCAGGAACTAGAGAAAAGGTTAGATCAAAAAGAATTAACCTAGAAGGTAACACACACTCACAGGAAATCAATGTGAGTCAACTCCCTGTATAGCTATCCTTATCTCAACTAGCAAAAACCCTTGTTCCTTCCTATTATTGCTTATACTCTCTCTTCAACAAAATTAGAAATAAGGGCAAAATAGTTTCTGCTGGGTATTGAGGAGGTGGGGGGGAGAGGGAGGGGGCAGAGTGGGTGGTAAGGGAGGGGGTGGGGGCAGGGAGGAGAAATGACCCAAGCATTGTATGCACATATGAATAATAAAACAATAATAAAAAAAAGAATTTCAATTTGATTTTAAAAATACACAGTCCAAATATCTGGAGTTATTTCACTATTTTGTTTTCTATTTTATTAAACATTCTTTTAGTAATCTTTTAAAGTCTCTTCATGAAAACCCAATTACCTGGATCACCACTGAATCTGTTTAAATTGTCTATTTTCTGTTTTTTCACTTTTGAGAAAAGCAATTCATCATAAGTGAAATATTGAGGTCTTTCTGTATGAGTCACAGCAGTAGGTTACCCTATTTCAGTCAGAGATGGAGCAATTTTAAGGCTATTATTTCAGTCTTTGGAATGCCTGGTCCATTTCTGCTTTCCTTTGATTTTGGAGTGTGGTTCTCCGGGATCACAAATAAAAACTTGGAGTGTTTATTACTGTCTTTCTTTCTGGAGAGACCGTGGACTTCAGTTTAAGCATCTCAGAATTGTGAAACTGCTAAAAGTTCTAACCTGTGTTTGTAGAGGAAAGCTACACACTGTGAGCCTCACTTATCTTTTCTTCCTTTCTCTTAACTCTTCATTATGGGGTCTCTTAGTAGCCCTGAATTCCATATTGTTTTCTCACTAGAGCTTGAACTTGCTGAAAACTGCCCTCAGCTTCTCAGGCTCTTTTTGCTCATTTTCTCAGCTTCTTTGCCTCTACCTCTTGCAAAATGGCAAATGACTTGAATCGTCTGTTTCTCTGTTTTTCTTTCAAGTCCTGGCTACCTTGCTAACTCTGTTGCCTTCAAGCTCTTTTTTAAATCCAGCTATTCTATTTAGTGGCAACTTTGGTCTTCTGTAGATTAATTCTCACTTGCCAAAAGTGTAATGCATTTTTCTTTTATTTTTTTCTCAGAAACATAGTATACCATTGTGTAAATATTCTAAAATTTACTTATACTTCTGGATATTAGGTTTTTCAGTATTTCTTGTTGGAAACCAAAAAGTAGTGAGTAAGCTTATATGTACATTACTTTACCCATATGCAAACATATGTTACATAAACTCCTAGAATCTACTTGCTTGATCAAAGAGAATGTGCATTTGTATTTTATATACATTGCCATATTGTCTTCCATAGAACTTATTTTATATTCCAAATATTGAGATGTCCACTTCCCATAGCTTAACAACATAGTGTGTTATTTTACTTTTGGTATTTGCCAATTTGGTAGCTAAAATTGGCATCTCATTATAGTTTTGACTTACATTACTCTTATTGTGTAAGAGATTGAACATCTTTCATATGGTCAAAGTCCCAAATTAACACACTGCTCTACAGATTTATCATAGATGATCAACATTTCCCGGAGTACACCACACTAGATTTATACGAAAGTTTCTGCAAAAGCTGTACTTTATACTTCTTCTTTTTGACATTTCATAAAAAGAGAAAAGATACTCATTTAACTGTTTTTGCTGTAGTTAAATATATACGTATATCATAATGTTTAGTTTTCTAATCATTGTGTGTGACTCAGTGATATTAAATATACTCACAGTGTTGTGTAACCATCATCATGAACTACATCCAAAAGCTTTTCATCCTCTGCAGCAAAACTGTGCCATCTAAACCTCCTTGTCATCCGAGCACCTATTAACCTCTATTTTACTTTTTGTCTATGAATTTGTCTAGTCTATATTCCTCACATAAGTGAAATGTAATATTTGTCCTCCTGTGTATGGATTATTTCACTAAGCATTATGTTTTCAAGGGGCACCCATATCATCACATCTAAATTTTATTCATTGCTATGGCTGAATAATAATTCACTGCATGTATATATTGTATATTATTTATTCATTTATCTGCTGGTGGACATTTGCATTGTTTCCACTTTTTGGCTGTTGTGAATAAAAACAGACAGCAGTTCACAGTCTGTTTGAGTCTTTGCTTTCATTTCTCTTTGATATCTGCCTAGAATTGGAATTGGTGAGCTATGTTGTTTTCTATTTAACCATTAAGAAATTGCCAAATTGTGTTTATCCACAGCAGTGTCACCATTTTACATTCCCACCACGATTATTGATTCCAATTTCTCCACATCCTTGCTAACATTTGTTTCCCCCCTGCATCTTTTTTTTTTATTATTATTCCCATCCTAGTAGGTATGGAGTGCTATCTCATTGTGGTTTTGATTTTCATTTATTGACCATCTTTTCATGTGCTTATTGGATACTTATATATATTCTTTGGAGAAATGTCTATTCAAGTCAGTTACCCATTTCTTCCCACTGAATTGTTCTTTTTTGTTGCTATTGCATGGGCGGAGCTCTTTATATATTCTACATAATAATCTCTTATCAGACATATGATTCATAAATATTTTCTCCCATTCAGTAGACTGTCATTTCACTTTTTTTTTGTGCAGTACTGGAGTTTTGAGCTCAAGACCTTATGCTAGCTAGGCAAGTGGTCTACCACTTGAGCCATGTAACAGACTTTTTGCTTTCATTTATTTTTCAGATAAGGGCTCATGTGTTTTGCCTAGGGCTAGCCTTAGACCACAATTGATCCTCTTACCTCTACTCTCAAAGTAGCTGGGATTACAGGTGTATACCATCATGCCTGACCTCCTTTCACTTTCTTGATAGTGTCCTTTGATGCACACAAGTTCTTAGTTTTGATGAAGTCCATGTTATCTAAATTTTCTTTTGTTATCTGTGCTTTCATTGTCAAATCCACGAAGTAGTTACCAAGTTCGATGTAATGAAGATTTTCCCCAATATTTTCTTTTTAGTGTTTTATAGTTTAAGCTATTTAATTTAGGCCTTGGATGTATTTTGAATTAATTTTTATGTATGGTAAATATACATGTAGATCCACATTTTGCATATGGATATCCAGTTTTTCGTACATTGTTTATTGAAAAGATTGTCTTTTCTCCATTAAATGGTATTGGCATCCTTGGAGAAAGCTAATTGACATATATGTGAAAATTTATTTCTGAGTCTATTTCTATTCTATTGGTCTGTATGTCTGTAGTATGCAAATGCTATACTGTTTTAATCACTGTACCTTTGTAGTAAGCTTGGAAGTCAGGAAGTGTGATTCCCCCAACATTATTCTTTTCTGTTAAGATTTTTTTTCAGTACTTAGGGACCTTTGCAATTCCATATGGATTTGAAGGTCAGTTTTCCCACTTCTGAGAAAAAAAGGCCATTGGAATTTTGGTAGGGTTTTGGTCTAATCAACAAATTGAGGATCACTTGGGTATTATTGACATCTTAGCAATGTTAAGTCTTCCTGACTAGGAATATGGGATGTGGTTCCATGTTTATTAGGTCTTCTTTAATTTTTTTTCAGCAATGTTTTATTGTTTTTAGTATTTAGGTCATTTGATTCCTTGTTTAGATTTAATACTAAGTTTTAATTCCTTTAGTTATTGTTATAAATAGAAATGTTTTCCTATTGGATTATCCATTGCTGGTATTAGAAACACAAGTATTTTTGTGTGTTGATCTTACACTCTGAAACTGAAGGGTTTTTTTTTTAGCTCTAATAGCTTTTTTTTCTGGATTTTGTAAATTTTTTAACATAGAATCCTGTCATCTCAGAAAAGACATAGCGTTACATCTTCCTTTCCTATTTGAATCTGTTTTATTTCTTTTACTTTTCTGATTAGAAGTCTCAGCACAATGTTGAAGCACATTTTGTCTTGAACCTGACCTTGAGGGAAGAGATTTTAGTCTTTCACTGTTGAATATGGTCCATTTAACTCCATTTTTACTCAAAGTTTTTCAAACTTATTTCCAAAATTCTGAGGAAGAAGCTATTTGTATTTTAAAAACACTTTTATTGACAGATTAATACCTAGAATGAATCTGTGGTATCATACATTTGGAATAAAAGTACTGCTTGCTACTCAGGTGTAAAAGAAATAAATTTTTGGCTCTGACATTTGGACTCCAACCTTTAAAAATATTATTTTTAATTGAAACATAATAATTCTGTGTATTTTGGGGTATAATGGCACATTTCAATACATGTGTGCAATGTGCAATGATCAGATCTAAGTAATAGGCACTATCTACCACTTTGAACATCTTCTTTTTCTTTTTGTTGGTATTAGGGTTTGAACTTAGGTCCTTATGCTTACCTGGCATATATTCTACTAGTTGAGCCATACTCCCAGTTCTTTTAGCTTTTGTTATTTTTCAAATAGGGTCTCACTTTTATACCTGGGCTGACCTGGTTATGATCCTTCAATTTATGTTTTCTTCATAACCGGGATGACAAAAGGGCATTGGAATTTTGTCCATGTATTACCAGGCTCAGATGTTATTGGTTGAGATGAGTTCTGGCAGAGTTTTTTTTGCATGTGTTGGCCTTGAACTAAGATCTTATCAATCTTGACCTCCTGAATAGCTAGGATCCCAGGCATGAGCCACCATGCCTGGCCTCTATCATTTCTTTGTATTGGTAATATTCAAAATCCGCTCTACAAGCTATTTTGATAGCTGCTAGTCATAGTTATCCCACTATGCTATAGAACATTAGAAGTTTCTCCTCTTACTCAACTGCACCCATATACTTATTAGCCATCCTCTTTCCATTGCCTCTCCCCCATGTCTCCCCTGGCTCTGGTAACCACTATTCTACTCTCTACTTCTATTACATCAGTGTCTTAGCTTTCAAATATAAATAAAAACATGTGATATTTGGCTTTCTGCGACTGACTCATTTCATCTAGCATGTCCTCTTTCCATGTTGCTGCAAAATGACAGAATTTTATTTCTTTTTATTGCTGAGTAATATTCCATTTTGTATTATATATGCCACATTTTCTTTATTCATTCATTTGCCAATGAACATCTAAATTGATTGCATATTATTTTTCTTTTTTTGCCATACTAGGGTTTGAACTCAGGGTTTTGCTTTGAGGAGGCAGGTTCTCTGCTATTTGAGCTACTCCCCCAGCTCCTGTTCCTCTGGTGATTTTGGAGATGGACTTTCACATTTTGCCCAAGCCATCCTGTTCCACAATCCTCCTATTTTATGCTTCATACTGACAAGCACATGCCACCATGCTCAACTTTTTCCTGGAGAGACGGAGTCTCATAAACTTTTTTGCCTAGGTTGACCTGTAACTTTGATCCTCCCAATCGTAGCCTCCCATGTAGCCAGGATTCCAGGCATGATCACCTGTGCCTGTTTGATTCCATTTCTTTTTCTCCACCATTTTTTGTTGTTTATTTGTTTTGAGACAGGGTCTTGCTATGTAGCCCTAGCTGGCCTTGAACTGGCATCCTCCAGCTTCTGACTCTTGAATGTTGGGATCACAGGTGTGCACCACCATGCCTAGCCCGACTCCACCATTTTGGAGGAAGCCATTTTTGAAGGAAGGTATTTTATCTGCTTCATATACATCAATATAATTTGTAAGACAAATTTAAAAATGTAACTTTAGTCACAACCAAGCAGGTGTGACTACCTATTAAAATGCAGAGGGTGAGCTGAAGGAGGTCATGCTAATGGAAGGACTGTCACACATGATCTGGGGTTGTGTCACGTAGTCATAGGAAGTCAACAGGAATAGATCACAGTTGAAAGTTTAATAATTTACTATGTAGAGCAAAAGGTATGAGGTTGTTGTGAAAAATTGGGTATTTTCTTCCCTTGCCAAGAAGTTCTTGATTGTATCTTCTTTACTCCAATCAGTACCTGTTAATTTTCACCAAGTACCTCATCTCCACTTGATGAGATTTTTCTTTCACAAAATTGCAAGCAAGACCACAAGTCTCTAGTGAGCACATTATGTTCTCTGATACTCTACAGGTAACTCTGACAACAACCAGAAAACAAAAGGACAAACAAACAAATTGACTGAAAAATCAGAGTTGTTGCAAAGTTGGCACCAGAAAGATACACAAATAGCAAAAATTGGCAGTGTTTAAACAACCAATGAGTAGTGTTGAAATGACTTCATCAGAACTCTCCAGCCTCGTGGGGAAAACCAGACAAAGATCACTTCTTGTGTGAGTTAGTCACAAAACTAAAGTCAAATAAAGTCTACAATCTATTTGTTTTAGGAACGGCTTAGGTTTATCATGTTTTTGCAAAAGTTCTATTTGTATTTGGTGAAAGTTGAATTATGTTAAGTCAGTGTTACTGAAGCAAATATATCAAGCCCGTGTCTTCCACTCCACACTGGCTTTCCTGGATCATATATATATATATATATATATATATATATATTTGTCTCTCTGTTAAAAAGAAAGTGTTTAACTCTCACTTATTTGGGTATCTGCTCAGACAGTCCTTTCCTAACTACCCTTTCTAAGCTATTTCCTAACATTTGCTACCCTATCACCCTGTTATTTTTCTTCACAGGTCTTGATTCTTGGCACTGCAGTCAATGTCCACTGGTGTGTTTATAATTTGTTCACCAGTATAAGCTGTATGAGGGCAAGACTTTGTTGCATTTACTGCTATATTGCTTGAAAACAGTACTTTGAATAAATGTTAGATATGTAGAGAATATTTTCTGAATAAGCAAATTAAATAAATAAACCTGTGTAAAAAGTTATTTAAGAGGTAAGGGGTATTCAAAGTAGCAGAATACAAAATCAATGCACAAAAAACAATAGCATTTCTATATACAAACAATGAACAATCTGAGTAAGAAATCAAGAAAACAATGTAGATTAACACTATCAAAAAAATTAAAATACCTAGGAATCAATTTAAGGAAGTATGTGACTGACCTATACAATGAAAATTAGAAGTTATTAAAGAAAGAAATCAGAAGATGGAAGATCATGGATCAGTAGAATCAATCCTTTGAAAATGTCTATAACTACTGAAAGCAATCTATATGTTCAATGCAATCCTTATCAAAATTCCAATGACATTCTTCGCCAAGATAGAAAGGTCAATCTTAAAGTTCATGTGGAAGCACAAAAGACCTTGAATAGCCAAAGCAATCCTGAGCCAAAAAACAACACTGGTGGTATCACAGTACCTCACTTCAAACTATACTACAGAGCCATAGTAATAAAAACAGCATGGTAATGACACAAAAACAGACATAAAGAGCAATGGAATAGAGTAGAAGACCCTGACACAAATCCATGCAACTACAGTGATCTAACTTTCCACAAAGGTGCCCAAAATATGCCTTGTAGAAAAAACATCCTCTTCAACAAATGGTGCTGGGAAAATTGGATTTCCACATGCAGAATACTGAAACGAGATCCCAGTCTCTCAACTTGTGCAAGCATCAATTTAAAATGGATTAAAGATCTTACTGTAAGATCTGAAGCAGTGAAATTAATCTAGCAAAAAATAAGGGGCACATTGGACACACAGGCATTGGTAATAACTCTATGAATGGAACTCCAATAGCTCAGCAATAAAGAGAAAATACTGACAAATGGGACTGCATGAAACTAAAAAGCTTCTGCACAGCAAAGGGAACAGTCACCAGATGAAGAGACAGCCTACAGAGTGGGAAAGAATCTTTGCCAGCTATACATCTGACAAGGGATTAATAACCAAAATATGCAGGGAGCTCAGAAAAACTAATCTCTCAAAGAATCAACAACCACTGAATAAATGGGCAAATGAACCGAACAGACAATTCTCAAAAGAAGAAGCCCAAATGGCCAATAAACATATGAAGAAATACTCAACATCCTTGGCTATAAAAGAAAAATAAATCAAAATGACATTGAGACTCCACCTCACACCAGTCAGAATGGCTATCATCAAAAACACAAACAACAACAAATATTGGCAAGGATGTGGGGAGAAAGGAATACTTTTACACTATTGGTGGAAGCGTAAACTAGTGTAACCATTATGGAAAGCGATATGGAGGTCCCTCAAAAAGTTAAAAATAGATATGATCCAGCAATACCTCTCCTAGGCATATGTTCAAAAGCATATACTCCAGGATATGATTGAGCCACTTGCACATCCATGTTTATTGCAGCACTATTTGTAATAGCCAAGCTTTGAAGCAGCCCAGATGCCCCTCTACTGATGAATGGATTAAGAAAGTGTGGTATTTTGTTCAGCCATAAAGAAGAATGAAATTATATTTTTTGCAGATAAATAGATAAAACTGAGGAACTTCATGTTTGGGCTCAAAAAATCAAAGGTTGCACATTTTCTTTCATATGTGGAAGCTAGATCTACAAGTTAAATGTATATATAGAGACATAGATGGTTATATATATCATCAAATATGTATCATCTTAAATATTTATCACCATATATATATATGAAAACAAAATTGTATTAGTGAGTCTGTCTAAGTGGGCTATGGGAGGTGAGAGAGATAAAGAAAATGTAAGCAAATGAAAAACATTGAAAGAGCACATTTATATATGAATATAATATAATGCACTGTAGCTATCAAATACTAGGGGAGCATGGTGATAGAGAATGACTAAGTAACTGGGGGAGGGGGTTAATTTGATTAAAGTGTGATATATACAGACCTGAAGTACCAAGGTTAAATCTCTTTGGACTATCAATATACACTTAATCCAAAAAAGTGAAGGATAGGAGGAAAAAATAAATCTTCTGGGGGATGAGTACCAGTGTGTGTGTGTGTGTGGGTGGGCACAAGAAAAGGGGGAATGAGGGTGAATATGGTAGACATAATTTGTATCCATAATGAAAATAGAGAACGAAACAAGTTGAAATTGTTCTAAGAAGAGGGGAGAGGGGAAGAGGGAGAATGATGAAGAGGATAAATCTAAGTAAGATATATTTTAAACACATATGTAAATATCACAATGTATCCCTGTGAAATCATAAAAAAGAAGTAAGGGGTATTGATTGATCCACTAAAATTAAAAAGTGTATTCAGACATATCCAGATGGAACACCCATGCAATGTCAGTGAGGTTGCTCTCTCTCCATCCCTCAGCTCTGCTTTTCTCCCCCTGTTGGCTCATTTTCCACAAGATCTTTCTCTCATGTGAACCATGGTAATGCCAACCAAGCTTATATCCTGCCAGGTTAAAAAACACAAAGCCAGGGAGGCACTTCTTTCCAAGTAGCACCTGCAGCTTCTCAGGCCTCTTTTGGTTCTGTTGAGCAATGTATCTGAACCAAATACTCTGGTGAATGAATAGAATTGTGGTTGATAGAACAATAATGTCACCATTTTGTGAATCAGCCAAAATGGCAGCCCCGCCCTTAAATAAATTCCCACGCTCTAAGACAGCCCCACCCCTACCAGAGACTACTGCACCTGTACTAACTTTTTTACCCTCCCCCTTCTATAAAAGCCACTGCTCGCCCAGGCTCAGGGCTGCACCATCTTTTCCCTGGCCAGCCTGGCCGTTTGGGCCTGCCATTAAACTTTGCTCTATGGACGTGAGTTTTCTCATGAGCTTTCTTTGAGAGTGGCATTTTTCCTAACATTTGGTGCCAAGACCCGGGATCGGATTGAGTTCCCGGCACTGACCTTGCTCTCCCAGCTTTCCTCCAGGATCTGAGCTGCTTTACTGGGACCCCTGATCCTAGAAACCGTCACTCTCTCACTAGCTCACAGGGAAGTTCCTCCTACCCAGTGCACCTCCAACCACCATCCACCACCAGCCAATCTTCCCTTAAGTTCCTCTCTCCCTTGGTGAGTCCTCCTCGCACACAGAGCTGTGGTCTCTCTCTCATTTCCTTGAAAACCCTAGTGCTAGGTCACAGCTCACTCTCATCCCGGGAACTGGGTTCCCCACTTGGGACTGTGAACCCCCCCCCAGTAGTGAAGACGTTCCTTCTAGAGGTTGTTTTCCACATTTCTCTCTCTCTCTCCTGAGGACCTGATATTTCGGTGACACCTGCCATATCTCTCCTCGGGTCAAGCCTTCACCATGAGAGTTGGACCATCCCAAATTCTTTCAGACTCCCCAGTGAGATGTCTCCTGGCCAACCTTGGGCCCCTCTGCCTAACACCTGATCTTAAGCCATGAAAGCTCATTTTTCTCTGTAATCAGGCCTGGCCCTAATATCCATTGGACAATGCCTCCAAATGGCCACTTAATGGCACTTTCAATCCCAATATTTTAAGGGATTGATACAATCTCTTTGAGCTTGCTGGTAAATGGAAGGAACTTTCCTGCGTTCAATCCTTTCCCTATCTCTGCATCAAACCCTCCCTCTGTACTTTCTGTTCCCCCGTGCAGATTCTATCAGCCTGTAAACCAGTTTCTAAATCAGCCAATTCCTCTCCCAAACCTCATCCTTCCCCATGTAAACAGACTTCTTGCACTGCTTACCATGCCTATCTCCTCCTATCTTCCTGAAAAACTTTCCCCATCATGGAGTTAAGCAAGCCACTCCTTGCCAATTCTGGCCTGAAGGAAGTTCCAGCTCTGGAGAGAGCTCATGCTCCCTTCCTGCAACCAGAGAATGGAGGTTTCATTTTGCTGAAAGCCTGCCAGTACCAATCAATGGGAGCAACCTAGAGACATAGGTGATGGCTAATCCCATAAGCGTGTGTCATGCCTCCAGGCTCTGCCTCTGCTTCCCCTCCCTTACCTAAGATGTCAGCGCACCTTTCTGCCTCCTCCATGGTCTCACCATGTGTCCTTTGTCTCTGTCTGCCTTCCCCTCCCTGGGTTTACTGGGACCCTGCCTCCCATGAAAAACCTGTAGCATGGTACCTTATGACTTAAGTTATTCCAACTAGATTGCCAGGCCTCTCAGTCTAAAGTAACTTTAAGTCAGCTGCTTTACAAAAGTGCTTACAAAAACCTACAGCTGCCATGCTTATGCTCTAACTCCACCCCCACAAGGGGAGGAGGGAAAGCAAACAGGTGCACCTGTGCACAGGATGCCGGCTCCTGGACACAGCAAAAATGCCTGCCATAGCTAAGAAAATCCATAGAGAGGACCCAGTACATCCTGGACTGCCAGCCACATGTGGCGATGGCTGTGGTCCACCTCCACTTCCCCTAGAATAAACACGCGCAGAGTACACAGGAAGGGGGAAGGGCAACAGGCCGCAGGATCAGGCCTAGGCAGTCAGGGTCATTTGTCCCAGGTGTGTGTGGAGGGAGTGGTGCCTTGCATAATTACCTCTTGTAAGTCAATTGTTAGCTCAAGGTTATAGTTCCAGAAATAACTAAATAGACATTACTGTGGTCTCTAAACTTCTCATTTAGAATTTTCTATACCTTGGGCCTCAGCATAAATTTTTCCCTCCAAATATTAACAGTAGTTGTCCCATATGGAACTGTTAGTGGCCTGAAATGCCCTCTGAATGCCCTTCTTTACAAATGATTTCTTTGTTAAAAAGGTAGACTTTATTACAGAGGCCGCCTGCTGTTAGCTAAAAGACAGGATCCTAGCATTTTGTTATTTCTAGATGGGACCTGCATCTTCCAGTCTTCTGGCTGGTAGATGTTGGAAGCTTTGTACTGAGATTGGCCTCAGTATGCCTTGGGTGGCCAAGAGAAGTGGCTTTCACAGGGCTCCTTAAATTACAATAGACCTTTTCTATAAAAGTAAAAAAGTAAACTAAGGTCCGCTATACAAATTTCTACCTTCTAAGTCACTCCAATACTCAGAACCTCTTAACGAGTGCTTCCCTCTTCAACAGGCAATGGTAGGAAGAGGACAAATCGTATGTCCCCTTCCAATTATCAGATCTAAGGGAAATTTAAAAACATCTAAACAGCTGTACTGATACCCAAATACATTCAAGCCTTTATCTCTGTGACTAGACCAGACTCCTATCTCATTAGAAAAACAATGGGTTCTGGCCCAGGCCACTCAGGTTGGAAATGATTATGAGGCTCAAGCAGTAGAGTGCCGCTTTACAAGCATAAAGTCCTGAGTTCAAGCCCAGGACAGCCAAAGTAAAAAATAATAATAATAAGATTTGGGGCTGAGGAAGTACCTCAATGGGAGAATGTCTGCCCAGCATGTGCAAAGCCCTGAGTTCAATTCCCCAGCATTACTAAAAAAAATATAAAAATGGTAAAGAAGATAAGTGACAATAATGTCACTTCAGCCATCTCATAGTAGAAAAACGTAGTTTAACCTAGACCAGATCCCTCATTCTTCAAGTGAGGAAACTGAGGTCCAGAACAGTTCAGAGACTTGCTCTCCAGAGTGTCAGGTGTCAATGTAAAATAACAACTTTACTTTACAGCAACAACTTAAAAAGAAAAAATCTTCTTACCTTTCTACAGCATCTTAAGGAGGCTATCAGAAAGCATACCATGGTGGATCAGAGTTACAAGTGAGAGAGGTTCTCCTCAAAGATAAATTTCTAACAGTCAGCCCCAGATATTCGTAAAAAACTCAGACTGTGGCTGAAGGGAAAAAGTCATTAAACCAAGTAATACAGCTAGCCACGTCTGTATTTATAGCTATGTCTGTATGTCCGGGACCTTACTAACAGGAGAGAAAAAGATAAGAGACACCATGGCCTCATTGCTGTTCTCAGAGAGGGCCCCACCCAACTGGGGCCTGTATCCTGAACCTGCTACCATGGTGGACAGGAGGGGCACTTCTGCAGAGAATGCTTAAGGGGGAACAGCCTGGGAGACAGCCCCACCCCCAACTGGGACCCTGCCCTCTGCAAGGGTAACCACTGGAGGTCTAAGTGCCTGCCCCCTCCCCGCCCCATCACCAGATGGAAGACGAGGTGCCTCCTCCTATGGATTGATGGGTCCAAGCCTCCTGGCCACACTCCACTTCTTGGCATCAATGTTGAGGAGCCATAATGGCAGAAAAACAAAAGGCCATTTTCCTCCTAGACAGTGGAGCCTGTTTCTCTGTTTTACCTTTTTCTCCTGGTCCCTGGTCCAATGACAAAAGTTATCATTCGGGGCAAATCTGGCTAACCCTTAGAGTGCTAGTTTACCTGGCCTCTGGCCTGCTCTTGGGGAGACCTCCTCTTTTCCCCATAGTACCAGTGTCCCTGCTGGGACAGGATTTGCTATCTCAATTAAAGGCTCAAATTGTCCTCCCCCCAGGCAGCTATCTCTGCTGCCCCCTCCTTCAGGAACAAAGAGATTCCACAGTGTGGACTGATGAGATGAGTGTAGGGTGAGCCAGAGAGCCCTCCCTTATTCAAATAAAACTCAAAAATCCCTCACAGTCTCCACACCCAAAACAATATCCCCTCAAGCCTGAGGGATGATGAGGACTTATGCCTATTCCTAAAAACAATAAGGGCTACTAATGAGTTGCTCCAGCTCCTATAATAAATTTAAAATTCTTATAAAAGTTAATTTTAAAATACAAGTTACAAAGTAAACAACTGGAAAGGATATAGATAGGTAATAAATGTATTTTTTGAAAAGTTAAAGGAAAAATAAATGTTTTTGGATAAGAAAGGATTTTGTAAAAAAGGGTTTATCCTAAAGATTGTTTCAAATAGAAGGGATTAAAAACAAGCCATCAAAGGGTTTAGTATGTTATATAAAGGTCTAAGTAAGTTTTAAAAGTGTATAATAAAAAGCTTCAATGTATGATAAAGTTAAAGTTGAATATAATCTAAGAGTTGCCTAAAAGATTTTTAGGGTCATGTCAAACTAAAATCAAATCATCTATGTCTATGAAATAACAAGGTTATCTTAATATTGTTCTGCTCTGAGTAACATCTACAAAAAACTGTTACAGAGAAAGATTTTATCAAAGAAATTATTTGTGTTTTCTGCTGATCTTGTCAAGCTTTAAGTACTACTAAATCAGAGTTCATTTACATATTTGCTTATGTGTCTTAAATGACCACCTTGTAACAGTGTTATGTTTTACTTTATCTAAATATGGTACAAACATTTAAAAAGTTAAAAGTCTCAATTTATATAAAATAATGAGCTAAAGCTCTCTTTATCCAAGAGTGTAACATTTAAATCCTGACAGTCCCTGCCTTCCACAGGTCACCTACCTAGGTATGGCCTTAAGGAGACAGACTCACTCCCTGAGTCATAAATGCATCAACCTAATTTTCCATTTCCCATAAGACAGCTTAAAGCTTTCCTGGCAGTTATAGGATTTTGCAGAATTTAGATCTCTAGGTATGTAGTCCCTGAACAGACACCTTTTTTTGCTCCTCCTAATATTCCTATTTGGGTCTTAGATAATGTATGGCCACCCATTTCTCTCTCTGTAGTTGGAGGACTCTCAAAATTCTCTACGGAACAACATTTCACAGTGGTTCTCCTGGCCAATGCCCATCCTAATGCCTATGTTCTTGCTCTCCTATTCTTAAGCTTCCTCCCTTGTGTCATACTGCATGTCTGCTATTGCTAATCAAAAATTTAACCAGTTGTACTTTCAGGGATACCAACCTCTCCAAAACTGCCCTGAAAACTACTGTGAAGGCCCCATCCAGGACACCACAGGAGCCTGAGGATCTGCCCCATACAACGCCCCCGGCCAGCAGGAAGCAGTTAAAGAGATGGATGCTTTGCCCCAATTCCTGATCCTCAGCCCCTACCCTCATCATTATTAAAGAAAAAAATGGGGGAAGGATAGAACAATAATGACGCCATTTTGTGAATCAGCCAAAATGGCAGCCCCGCCCTTAAACAAATTCCCACGCTCTAAGACAGCCCCAACCCTACCAGAGACTACAGCACCTGTACTAACCTCTTTACCCTCCCCCTTCTATAAAAGCCACTGCTCGCCCAGGCTCGGGGCTGAGCCATCTTTTCCCTGGCCAGCCTGGCAGTTTGGGCCTGCCATTAAACTTTGCTCTATGGACGTGAGTTTTCTCGTGAGCTTTCTTTGAGAGCGGCGTTTTTCCTAACAGTGGTCATTGCTGGCCTGGGTCACTTGTGCCCCCTCATGAAGCCCAGTTAAGGTCTCAAAAATGGAGAGAGGCAGTTCTTTGTAAAACATTAAGTTTCAGGTACTGGACAATGGGCGAAAGAATGTCAGGAAGGCAAAAGCAGCAGAGGGCAATGCACTAGGTTCCCTAGGATTTTAAAAAGCAAAAGAAAACCAGTAACAAACTCTCTGACATTCAGTAACACCTTATTCAGTTTAAGTCCTTAATCCAGAAAACTGACACAAGAAAATTAAAGCTTTCTCCCAATCCAGGGACTCTGTGTTTGTGCATTATTGGCAACCAGAGGTGTTCACTGGAACAGTCAGGGCATAGTGAGTTTCTCAAGTTCCCAGGATTGAAAACATGCTTGTATATGTGTGCTGACTATTAACCACCACCTTTCAAACACAGGCGGGACCTTCCCTGTACCAGAAACTGTGCTGGGGGCTGGAGACACGTGCATGCCCAACTTTCCAACTCCCTTCTCTGCTTTAGCCTCCTCCACAGCACCTCTGTTTCTAATATGTTCTATGATTTATTATGGTCTGTTTCCCTCCTAAACTCCCAGATGCAAATTCCATGAGGAATTATCTTGTATCTTTTATCCACTGCCATATCCTCAGAGCCCTGAACTGTACCTGGAATAGAGAAACACTCAGGAAATGTTTGTTGGATAAATAAATGGTGATGAGTTTAACCTTGGTTCGTCTTACTGACCACTTTGCCATATTCTATGGGTTATTATTATTTTATCTGGTATATTTTCCTTATTCCTTTATGAGATTTTGCAGACATCCAGTAGTGACAAGCCACACAACTGCAGTTTTATGTCAATTCTTATTGTAGTTTGTGCCAGGGAAAGAGGATCCTTGTGATCAGCCCTTTATTTTTTTTTTAATGCTCAGCTGTCATTAACAAAAAGATTTCCTAATTTGCTTTCTGCTTTGTACTAGAAAAAGCAAAGGAAGAATGGGAACCAAATTTGACTTATATAAAAATTAAATATTTAAATCAAATTGAGAAATTTTCAAAGTGGACTGCATGTGTAATTATGGCTTTCTTCAAGTATCCAGGCACTTTAGTTGGGCAAACTGGAACAATCTGCCTGTCCTATACATTTTTTGCTCCACAGGGAAAACAATTAGAGAAGGATCTCCCATTGTTTTAGCCTTATTCTCCGCCCCACCCCACCCCGCCCCAACTTGTGAATTGTTTTTCCATTCCTCCATGTTTCCCCACCCTCCTCCTTAAATCCTGGAATGCCTGGAATGTTGGCTTCTTTTCCATAAGAAAAGATGATGTAACTTTGTCTTAAGTATCAGATCAGAATTACAATGTTGATTTTGGGGTTTGTGGCTTTATGTGTATCAACATATTTGCAGTATTGTTTCTTCTATAATGTTAATCTTATATTTCTGTTTTATTTACTTTTTATTAATATTCAGCATATATATAATACATATATATTAGGCATATACGTACATATATGTGTATGTGTGTATATATATATATATATATATATATATATATATATATGTATATAGTATGGAAAGAAACAAGTCCTAAAATAACCCAATTAAGATTTAAGGGGATGCTTGTGTCACAGTCACTGCAATATTCTCTTGGAGTGGGGTATAAGACCCAACAAGGGATGATGACTTCCATGATCTTGAAGAGTTTGTACTAATATTTGTGGAATGGGACCAATGTGTGTCTGAGGAGGCTGGCTATGCCCTGGATCATCCCCAGTCCCAAGATTCCAGAGATCATATTGAAGGACGAAAGGACAGACTGCAGGAGGTCCCAAAAGGTGACAAGTGATCAAGGAGACACCTCTCCTTCCCAGGAAACCTCTGTCTGCACCTGAGAGACTTCTCTGCCCCTAGGCAATGCAAAAAAAGGCTATAAAACCCAATCCCCAACCTGACCCATGGGAACACCAGCTTCCAGGTCCCTCTGCATTCCCCAATATGCAGTCTTTCTCTTCTCTTTTCTCTAACTAAAATTCTCTACAAATAAAATCTTTCCAACCTCTGCTATTAGAGTCTGTCTGTGCTTTCATTCTCAGAGCAGGCTCAAGAACCCTGAGCACCTGAAATTCCTGCGCGTGTCATCCGTGCATCATTATTAGGTATTGGCTACGCAGAAAATGCATCATGACCTTTTCAGATATGAGAAGTTCCATTTCAGGTGAAAAGAGTGGCATAGCCAGGCTAGTGGGTATGTGCCAATAACAATCACCTTCTAAACATAAAACCACCAGGGTTGTTTCTAGGCCACACTACACATCCATCTTGAATTAATGGGGCCTCAGATAATTATGGTCACTCTGGAAGCCAGGCTGATGGAGCTGCCATCATCTCTGATCCCTGAAGAGAAGGAGAAGGGCATTCTGTAGAGTCTCCTGCTGGCAATGAAAGCTTGGCTCAAAAGTGATGATCATCACTTCCACTTTCAACCCATTCACCAAACCTAGTGGCATGATACCAACCAACTACAATTAGGCCAAAATGTGTACTCCTTACATGGGTTCAGAGAGCGGGAAGATGGGGGAAACACTGGTAATGATACTAATAATTATCAGTTTTGCCTGTACAGTAGATGTCAAATTTTAGCATTTTTTTCTTGATAAGATATGTAATGATAAAAACTGCTATGACTTTGAGTAAGATTTTAAAATTAATTTGCATTACATTAATCATACTAATATCTAAATAAATGTAACAAGACTGAAGCATTTTTATCTTAAGAATTAGCACCAGGATAAAATACTATTCATAACAGTTTATTTTTAGGGAGCAAACTCACTTTGGGAAAATAGCCTGATGATTATATTGAGGAGGCAGTGGGAATTTGAGGCAGGAACTGCTCTACTTAACAGAGAGAGAAATTTGAACTTTAAGGTGGCAGTGAAAGAGCATGAAAGGGGAGAAGTAGGAAAGGAAGAGAGCAGAGAGGGAGAAGCAGGGAGGGGGGAAAAACAGAGAAGGAAGAGGGATTGATTCCTTGAAATGACTTCTCCACATTTGATCTTTTCCTACTTAAAAATTTCAATATAGTAAACTCACAAATGCATGATATGAGTAAATTTTGCTGTGAAAACTAAGATGGAGGTAAGCTTCAAATGTTTTAAATATCAGGAAGATGTGTAGGTCTAAGGCA
Source organism: Castor canadensis (assembly GCF_047511655.1). NCBI lineage: Eukaryota > Metazoa > Chordata > Mammalia > Rodentia > Castoridae > Castor > Castor canadensis. Next base: position 89,830,055 of record NC_133387.1, read on the forward strand.
GAAGAGGACTCAAAGATGCCAGCTGTGTAGAAATTTGCAGAAATCTTGGCGAGGACATTAGGTATTCTGGCCATAACTTAGCAATGTTGGGTAACTCTTGAGGCCTATAGCTGACATGTGGGTAATAAATATTATTTATGTGATTAGCATTATTTAAAATGCATTTAAATCACTTTGGCCATTGGTCTATTCATTTAATAATATAGGCCTGTAAAGAAGACAATGAAGAGTATAATTAAGAAAGATACTGTCACCTATGGAGTTTATCAGCGAAAATTAAACAAATACATTTGGAACTTAACCTTTACTATTTATTAAGTTTGTAAAAATGTACCACAGCTATTGATTTTAGAGACATCCTGTGTATTATAGTATTTATGGGTTGCGTTCCATAGTGGCAGGAGTTTAATCTGTTTCTTTTTTTCTTTTTTTTTTTTTTGCTGGTTTAATACATTTTATTTTATTTTTTATTTTTTTCATTTTTCTTTTATTATTCATATGTGCATACAAGGCTTGGTTCATTTCTCTCCCCTTCCCCCACCCCCTCCCTTACCACCCACTCAGCCCCCTCCCTCTCCCCCCCCCAATACCCAGCAGAAACTATTTTGCCCTTATTTCTAATTTTGTTGTAGAGAGAGTATGAGCAATAATAGGAAGGAACAAGGGTTTTTGCTGGTTGAGATAAGGATAGCTATACAGGGCATTGACTCACATTGATTTCCTGTGCATGGGTGTTACCTTCTAGGTTAATTCTTTTTGATCTAACCTTTTCTCTAGTACCTGTTCCCCTTTTCCTATTGGCCTCAGTTGCTTTAAGGTATCTGCTTTAGTTTCTCTGCGTTAAGGGCAACAAATGCTAGCTAGTTTTTTAGGTGTCTTACCTATCCTCACCCCTCCCTTTAGGCCTGACATGGAAAGACCTAAAGATCCCTATGTAGTTCTCTTTTCTGAGAATGCTCCAAGAGATTTCTTAACTTTCAAGGCCATAAGAGATTCATGCTAGATAGTTAGCAGATACCACAGAGAAGATAACTTATATTTGAGGAATTAAAAAAGTTAGAAAAAAATTTTATAATAAATATTTAAGAAATTTTTCAAAGACATAATGGAATCTGTAGGCAAGATTTAGATTATACTTAAAAAGACAAGTTTGAGTAAGAAACAAATGGAAATTCTAGCAATGAAAAACATAGTCACTCATTTTTAAGTACCCAATGTCAAAGTTCAAAAGGAGCTTCAACACAGTTGAATGTAGATTGAGTAAACTGAAATATGGACCTGAGGAAATCAATCAGAATACAACTCAGAAAAGAAAACAATGAATTTAAATGTGAAAGACAGTATAAGAGCTATAGAGAAATGAAAAAGACAGTTCAATTTAGGTACTAGCACTATCAGGGAAGACTCAAAGATACAGACAAAAGCAACATAGAAAGAAATTAGGACAGATAATTATCCATGATTTAAGAAAAGCATGCCCTCTGAGAATGACAAAGCCTAGAGTCTGCAGAAGATAAATAAAAACAACTTTATTCAAGTCACAGTCACCTGAACATCAGAAAAGCTACCAGAGAGAAAAGACAACATCTTCAAAGAAATGACCGTTAGATTTACTGCATACTTCTCTTCAGCAGCAACAGATGGTCTAGAACAAGAGAATCACATCTTCACAGTGCTAGGAAAAACACAACTGTCCACCTAGGGCTGTCCACTCACCTATACTGTGGTCATACAAAGTGAGTCATACACATGACCTCAAAGGGCAACTAAAGGATCACACTTCAACAGGAGGAAAATAATGCCAGGGAAGGTGTTGGGATGCAATAAGCAAAGATCTGAAGAAAAGATCAAATAGAAGTATAGAATTCAAACAGTTTTTAAAAGAGAAGAAAAAAAGTTGGGAGAAATGAATTAATAAGGATAAAAACGGGAAAGATACAGAAAATAAGGAATAGCAGAAAAGATAAATAAAATATTTTAAAGCTATAAATAAAAGTAAAAGATATGACAGAGTTTAAACTTGAAGAAGAGGAGGGGAAGGAGGAGCTGCAGGAGGACTCAACAGATAATAATAAAAGCAGTCGGAATGTTAATTACATGAACATCTGCCACTAGGAATTAGCCTTTGAAGAATATATTATTCTTAAGTTATTTGTCTTTTCCAGGTCAAATGCAAGGATGTAAAGCTTCCGAAATAACTTTAAGAAAGTTACGTAACATTAATATAAAACCCAATAAATATAGTTTAAAAATGAAAACTAGAGAATGACTCCACTTCGGAATATTAAGTCACTCAATTATAAGTAAAATATTTCTAAGCTCAATGGAAAGGTCCACCAGAATCATCACACACTGTAGTTAAGCAGGTTTTATTGTAGGAGCAACAATTTAGAGTGAAGATATATCTTTTAATCCATTAAGTCAGTAATTAGAAAGGAAACACACAAAATCTTTGAAATAGATGTTCTACATGAGCAACAGAAAATATTCAGCATTTACCTCTGATCAAAAACATTTTCCAGAAAACTAGAAATAGTGAGAACTTCTTTACTTGATAAACAACACAGATTCAGAAGCAATAGCTCAAAGCCATATAGGCTTTCTCATAGAAATAAAAAACAAGACAAAAATCCTTACTATTGCTAGTATTATTGAGTACTTTTGTGAAGTCTAGCCAATGCAATCGATATGAAACAGTTGCAAATTAAATTATCACAGGGAAGATATAGAATAATCATAATTTATAGGTGACGTAGTCTTATATAAAAAGAGTTAATGAGACCACCATGAACTTAAATAAATACATGTATAGTTTTATAAAAGACTAAATTTATTCTTTATTTTAATTAATTTAAAAAACTGGTGCATAAACATAAAATTATACTATTAATGGGGTATTATGTAATGCCCAATACATGCATATATTGCACAATGTCAAAAACAGGTTAAACGTACTTATCTCCTCAAACCGTTATCATTTCATTATGTGAAAACTTTCAAAATCCATTCTTCTAGCTTTTCAAAATTTACAATACATTATGAGCTAGCATATTTAAATATTGTAACACACTGAAAATAAATATATTAACTTTTATCTATGCCATTAATCATCGGTAGAAAATATATTGAAAAATATTCATGCATAAAATAATGAAAATAAAAATTGCCTAGAGGAAGTACTAATAAGGAATATTTAGTGCTTACATCGTCGTGGGTGGGGAAGGGGCCTGAAATGAGTCTACTTCTCCAAGTATGTAAAGGACTTCTTGAAATAATAAGGAAAGACTAGTATGATAAAGATGGACATCATGTTAATAAAAAATACATGCTTGTAAAAAAATAAAGATGGGTATCTCTTTCAAAATCAGGTGTAAATTTACCATGACTCCAAATGAAAATTCCTTTTAATTTGGGGAATGGGAGATGGGTGGGATCAATCAAATGACTTTTAAAATAGCACAGAATAAATAGGTGCTGTCAATAGCATACATTATTTAACTTACTCCTTACAACAACTTTAATTCTAAACTCAGGTTTAGACTGAAAAATAATTTTCTAAGACTCACACAGCTTGGGTGGAGTTGGGATTCCAACATAGGTCTGAAGACCTATGCAAGGTAGATTTAAAAAAATGCTATAAATTGCAATAGTCATTTTAATATCTTGTATTAAGTATCATGTCAGGCCAGGTGCTGGTGGCTCACTATCATCCTAGCTACGTGGGAGGCTGAGATCAGGAGGATCAAGGTTCAAGGCCAGTGTGGGCCAGTAGTTTGCAAGCCTATCTCCAGAAAATAACCAGATCAAAGTGGACTGGAGGTGTGGCTCAAGTGGTACAGTGCCTGCTTTGCAAGCATGAAGCCATGAGTTCAAGCCCCAGTCATACCAAAGACAGAGAGAGAGAGAGAGAGAGAGAGAGAGAGAGAGAGAGGACTGGAGGTGTGGCTCAAGTGGTACAGTGCCTGCTTTGCAAGCATGAAGCCATGAGTTCAAGCCCCAGTCATACCAAAGACAGAGAGAGAGAGAGAGAGAGAGAGAGAGAGAGAGAGAGAGAGAGAGGCAGAGAGAGAGGCAGTTTCTACTAAATGATGTTACTTATTTTCCATTAGGGTCTGTTCAAAAAGGGACTCCCAAAGTCTGTCTTTACCTACACTTAAAGTAGTAGTCCTATGGAAAGCTGTTCATGATACTCTGGTTAAGTAGAAAAACACCTTGTCCTGCACAAGGAGCCACTTTGGCACAAAACTAGCCTTCTATGTTTATATCTATTGTATACATAAAACAGAAAATATATTTTATTTTTTTATGTGGACATTTACATTTATAAATGATAAAAGGACATAAATGGTAGGATGTTAATATATAGAAATGTTAATCATGGGTAATGTAGAATAATTTGTTACTTTTGTTTATATTTTCTACAGTCAGTTCTTTTGAAAAATAATAACATTTCACAGAACAGCTCTTTTTAAGTTGAAAAAATACAGTAAGTTAAATTTCTTTCCCCAGTTTAGGTTCATAATGAAAAATTAAGTCAATTTTTTTTCCTGCACCATGAAAAATAGTAGTATTAATACAATTATTTTGATGGTTTTATGTGTGAAAACTGTCAAACCCAACTACCCTGATCTTTAGCAGTTATGCAAGTAGAAGGTGAAAATAAACAATTTTCATATGATAATCAGGTGAAATTATACCAGGTGTTTATTTTAGAAATGGGTCATGTCACTTTCTGAGGTGTTTTAAGAATCCAGGTTTCATGAGAACATCAAAATGAGGCCTGTTTGGCTTGAGTTTCCTAGCCCACTTCTCCTTTTGCCAGGTCCCCTGACTGGTACCACAAGCTAAGGGTTCCCTGCCACACTCCACTGGTGCACATAATTCCTCCCATTTTCAAGTTCTGCTGGTTGTGTGAAAATGCCCAGAGATTCTTGCTCCGCCATGTAACTCTCCATGTTAACATGCGTCTTAGCAGGACCTTAAACACTGGCCTGCACACAGCAGTACTTGCGCTGCACTCTCATATTTCCTTTTTGTTTGTTAGCTATAGAACTGAACAAATGGGACTGAGGGACTTTGGCACTGCTCCAAATCAGAGTGAAATGCATCCCTATTTGGCCCTTTGCCCAAAGGTATAATTTTCAGCCATGAGTTGCCCTTAATTTTGAAAATCATCTTTGTAGCTTCAGCTTTTTTGGAGGCATAGAAGCATTGTGACTGTTCTTCAGGCAACCAGCATTCAAAAACAAAAACAAACATTAGATATCTTGCTTTATCTTCACATCAGATTAGACTTCTTAGGCTAGAGGATTCAACATATTAAGGAAATTCAAGTGGAAGTGGTACAAATCCATTATACTTGCTGGCCATAATCAATCATGTAAAGGTTTTTGTAGGTCATTTCAACTTGGAACACATCACTATTTCCAGCTTGATACCTGAGATATTTTGAAATTAGATTTCTCTGCATTTATGGATATGAAGGGACTTAACATCAGTTTCAATTACATTGGTGTGAATAGCAAATTACTCTGTGATTAAGGATAACAATTTACAATACACATATTTAGTAAACATGAGTACCAATATGAGTAAAATATCAGCAATATGCTAATGATTGTATCTTATAATACTATTTAGCATAAGGACTTTCAAAACACCAGGTCAATATTTATTTTTATTGTTCAGTGAACAAAGTCTTCTAAGTCTTAAACTCCATCAGGCAAATGATTTGTAGTCTAGAAAGAAGGAGCTTGAGAAATTTTTATGGCTGCTCTTTGCTTTCTGTATTTATAAGAAGTAAATGTACTGCTTTCCTATTTTACCAAGTTTATCTGACATCTGATGTTTAAAAATAATGATTAAATTCCTTCACCCATATCTTTAATCCATCAAACTTAAAAAAAAGCAAATGTATACAAATAAAAAGAATTAGAAACCTTTTTGAATTATTAGTTTTGACACAAATACATACAGTGGTGTTTGGAATCAGACAAACCTGGCTTCTCAGGTTAAGGAAGTAAATTCATATGGAAGGCAAAAGTAATTGCCAACAGTCTGACAATTACTAGCTTCATGAACCATAGCACACGCTCTCTGGGCCTCAGTTTCCTTATCTAAAAAACACAAAAAGATATTCCTTTTTTATAAGGTGATTATGGTGAGTCATGAGCTGCTAGGTGAGTAAGCAGCATAGGACCTGTCAACATTTAAAAGTTTAATTACTGTTTTCTTTCTCCCTGCTTCCCTCTTTTCCTTCCTTCCTTCCTTCCTTCTTTTTTGTAGTACTGGGGTTTGAACTCAGGACCTTGTGCTTTCTAGGGAGGTGCTCTACTACTTGAGCCACATCCCAGCCGGTAATTTCTGTTTCCTTATCAGATTATGAAAGCAATGTAAGCTGGCTCTAGAAAGTTGAGGCAAAATAAAAGAAAAATGCCATCATTGTTACTACTATCATTTTTTCTAGACTTTTTCCTATCATGGGTTTTGTAGTTGAGGTTTTACATTATAGAAAATTTTATATTTTGACTTAATTCAATTTTCCTTAAAATGCCAGCATTTTCTCATGTTATTACATCCTCTTTAGTACATGTGGTAAATGTGAACCATTTTCTTACTGTTGAATGTGTTGTTTTGTAATTATAGGTAGTGCCATAAGAATCACCTTTGTCTCCAAATTTGTATTTCAGACACTATATAAAAAAAGAAAATAATATCCTTACTAAAAAAGAGCCTAAGTGACAGAGTGCTTGTCTAGCAAGCACAAGGGCCTGAGTTCAATCCTCCACAGTGCAAAAAAAAAGAAAAAGAAAGAAAGAAAAATTAAACTTCCCCAACCAAATTTCCAACTGATATCACTTATGACTGAACATCTGCTGGAGGGACTTCCTTTAACATTTCTTATAGGGCAGATATGCTAGTGATGAATTCTTCAGCATTTGTAAGTCTGTGTAAGTCTTATTATGTCTTCATTTTGAAGGAATTACGTTTTGTGGGTATAGAATTACATGTTGACAAATTTCAGGTGTTGTTAGCTGTGTTGTTCCACTGGCTTGTGACTTAGGTTGTTTCTGACAAGAAGTTTGTTGTCATTCTTAACTCTGCTCCTGTATATAATGTGTTTTATACCCTTTTACTGCTTTTTAGATTTTTCTTTACCACTGGTTTACTATACATAGGCAATTTAAGTATGATGCTACTTGATGTAGTTTTTTGGGGGTTTCTTTTCTTTGGAGTTTATTGAGCTTGGATCTATGGTTTTGTAGTTTTCATCCAATTTATGATAAGTGATGAGCTGATAGGTGAGTAAGTAGTATAGGACCTATCAACATTTAAAAGTTTAATTATTGTTTTCATTTTTTCTTTCCTATTCTTTTTTTTTCCCTTCCTCGCTCCGTCCCTCTTTTCTTCCTTCTTTCCCTTTCTTTTCTTTCAGTAATGGGGATTGGACCCAGAATCTAGCAAGTGCTCTACTATTTCAGCTATAGTAATGCCTCTAGCCCTTTTGTTTTTGTTTTTGAGGTAGGGTCTCACTTATTGCCTCAGCTGGCTTCAAACTCCCAATTGCCTCTGCGTCTCACACAGCTGAAATTGCAGATATGAACCACTACACATTACTTATATTATTTCTTATTGTTACATAAAATGTCTGATGTTTTTTTCTGTATTGGAAATTGAACCCACACCCTTATATGTGCCAGGCAAGCAATTTATCACTGAACTACATCCCTAGCCCAACAAAAGTCTCTGTGTGATGTCAGTGTACATGTACTTTGTTGAATTGAGGTTCAAAGAAAATGCAATTTTCCCAAGATTGCACAGTGGTAGGATTCAAATTTCTCTGTTAATTTTGAATTCTCTAATTTTTTTCAGACAGTCCTTTCGCCAGCCTTGGACTATTTCTTCTACCTATGTGCAGGCCAGCATGCAGCTGAAGACTCGAGGGTGATTCTTTGTAAGTCTTTTTAACTCTATGTGCATTCTCTTCCTTCCACTACTCTTTCCTGATAATTCTAGCCACCTGGAACCCCCTCTGCCCCTGACCACCAGGAATGGTCCCTCAACAAATGCAGACTTTTGACCTCTGCCAGGTTTCCCTTCCTTCACAATCTCCATGGCCTAGAAATTCTCTGGAGAGTTAGTTTGTATAAATGTATGGGTCACATCTTTTGTTTCCCCTCTCTTAAAAATCATTGTCCTGTGCTGTCTGTGGTCCATTGTCTAGAATCATTGCTTATAATGTCTTGACCAGATATTTAGTTGTTTCTGGCATATGTGTGTGTGGCTGGGGGCAAATCTGGTTCCTTTTCTTCCATCTGGTTGGAAATGAAATCTCAGAATAGATTCCTAAGGGTTATATATAATCTTTAGAGACAAATATATTTATCCAGAATTATAGGTATAAAATCAAGAACCCAAAATAGAAATAACAAAATTCATTTTTCCAGTTTATTTGGGTAAGAAATTAAATCTATCCAGGATCTACTAATGACGATAAACAAATTTATTCTAACATCAAAATTAGATTTAGTAATGAAGGCCTTTTCTGAGTTTTTCCTTTTAACCTTATGTTCTTAGGCAATAGACCCAAACCAGCCACTGTGAAAGAAGCAAATAAATCTCACCAACGTTTTACCTAGCACAGTACCTGGCACTTACTAGACACAAAATAAAAAATAGTGGGAGGAAATGTGAACGAATATGTTTTTAACCATACTAATTAATACTACCAGCTCTAAGATAAGGCAATATTACAGGCTTATACATATCTACAGAGAGAATTAAACCAAACTATAAAGCCAGGAAGTCTAAATTCTTGGTAACAGATATGCTTCTCTCTCACTGATGACTGTCTAATTCATTTGTATGTGGCCTTTGTCCATTTTAATATCATGATCATGAGTCAGGGTTCTATCATTGTGACATTAGGAAGTGACACCTCTAATGTTGAGTACAATCTGCATCTGCTCACTGATTTAAACTTCACCTGTGTTCTGGGCTCACATGAAGCTTGGTTTGAAGAATATAAGCATTCAGTAGTCCCCTTAGCTAAGGCTAAATTTGGGGAGTAGCTGGTGACGTGATGTGTGATGGGGAAATTAAAGAACATGAGGGTCTCAGATTAAATAATAGCAATGTCACTAAGCAGCCAGCCCAGGAGCTCCTTGGCTTTGATTCTCCAAGCAATGGTGTTGCAGTCTGCATTTCCAGGAGTTCTGCTTACCTCCTTTGGTCTTGTGGTGGACATTACTTATTAAGAGTGGGAGGTGGTAGCACTGGTCCTCCTGCTGTGGAAGATATTAGGGATTAGATTAAGGGTGTAGAGATTACATCAGTTTGCCATGTTGTTGGTGATTGTTGCTGTTTCTTCCTATGCTATCCAGGAGACATAAACACCTAAAGGGACTAAAAAAGAAAGAACAGAGCTAAGAAATTTTTACACATAGAATCTAATTATAAATACTAAAAGACTATTTATATGGTGACAAGGAAACAATTGATTTTAATTAATTAAAATAAGTATTTTGCTATTTGATTAATACAGTGGATATCATTGACATTTCTGCCTCTTAAACTAACATGTCAACAAAACAAAGAAGATAAATACAGAGCTCTGGTAGAAAAAATAGAGCAAATAGAGAAACTGAGGAATATCCCTCAAATCAAATGTTAGTGTGAGTTCTATAGGTATATGTTTAAACGCAATAAAAGAGGAAAAGATCATTATGTATTTCAATTAAACCAGAAGTGCTATTTTTATGAACCAAATATCAGAAAAATTATTTTTAACATATGATAAATGCCCATGTTATTTTAATGCTTTAAGATTTGATGAGGGCCAGGCATGGAGGCATGCACCTATAATCCCAGCTACTTGGGAGGTAGAGGAGAAGGAGCAAGGTCCAAGGCTGACCTGGGCAAAAGCCTAAGATAAATAGAGTAAAGCAAAAAGGACGGTGGGGGGGGGGGGGCGTGTCTCAAGTGATACTCACCTAGCAAGTTCAAATCTCAGTCCCACCAAAAAATTGTTTTTAGATGAGTCTGATTTTTTAAAGATTTATAATACTATTATATGGATAGATCATCATGAGAAGCATTACTTGATGCACATTCTCAATAAATTGCTAGAAATAAACCAAAACTGAATAACTTTTCTTTAAAAAAAAAAAAAACCAAAAACCAGCTTGTTAACATCTTATTTTGAATGTCTACATAGTATCTGAGATTCAACCTAACACAGTGGACAGAACACTTACCTCGGGCATGAAGCCTCAAATCTCATGCACATCTATCTTTTGGAAACAGTTGCCCAAACTGGTTATTTTCTATGTGTTGCTACTTCTAACAAAACACATGTTGGATATACTCACAAGTGAGTGGATGAGGAGTCCAAGCATTTATCAGAATGAGCCCCTATCTGCTGTGACCCCTGAAGAAAGAGGTTAATCCACTTTGAGTTGACCTGCAGTAAAATTCTGCTAAGTACTGAATGGTGTGAACCCATCCCATCAGATCTTCTTTTAAGGAGCACAAATACCTAGCAATATGACAGACATTGAGATTAGTCTACATTAGCTTTTATATGTTATATTTTGCCTATCAAACATCTCCCAATTTGTATATGTATATGTGCGCTGTTTTTGTTTATTTTTTAAAAAAATTAGTGTATTTTAAAGGGAAATATAGTATATAAAATATATTTCCCTAATCCTTCTGCTCCTTACTGTTTTCCATCCCAGCCTGGCAAGCACTATGTCATTAATTGCTGAGTCCCATTCTACTTCAAATTCTTGAGTATCTTTGAAATAATTCACTACAGGTAAAAGTAATTTGAGTAAGTCCTGTGAAATGTTCAGAGAGGAGCAAATAAGCCTGAATTAGTATACCTATTCATCTCTAACAATCTTTGTGTGAGTTTATTAAACAAGAAGCTGCGACTCATGATTCAGATGAATATTGTGCTTTTATTTATTTTTGGGTACAGAGTGGAACTTCTTGACCATTGTAAAAATAGTTTATCTGGAACCAAGTGAAATAATTATAATGATAGTTAAATGATTAGAGTTTTTCCCATTAGATGAAGAAATAATATAATACTAATTTTCATCATTATTTTAAACATTCCAATGTTTCAAGCAAATGTTACAATATAAGAAAAACAAAATAAGCAGTATAAATACTGAAATAGAAAAGGAACTACTACTAACTGCTAAAATTGTACAGTTAAATACTTACAAAATTCAAGAGTATCTTTGTTAAAGCTATTAACAAAGCTATCAGAATTTATTAAATAGTTAGAGTACCAAAAAACACTTGAGAATCAATAGCTTTACCATCTGCTAGCTATAACCACTAAAAAATTTTGAAATGAAAAAATGACAGCTCATTTATAATGACTGCAGAAACTATAAACTACTCAAGGATAAATTTAATAAGAAAAGTAAAACTTATGTAAAAAGAAACATAGTGGAGCAATATCACATGCCTATTTACTATATACAAGTTAAATTATATTTAACTCCATGATTCACGTGGATTTCTGATTTTAAAATTTTTATCTGATTTTAAATATTTGTTGCATATATTTAGTGCAGTAGAGCTCCCAAGTACAAGCCAAGTCCTTCCTTGGGTGTTTAAACTTAAACAGCAATCTTTTTCAACACAATAGGAGAAACTGACTGCACTGAATTTGTTGTAAGATATCACATCTGCATATTATTCTTTAGGGGAAATTTAAAACTTTCATGGATAATTTTGACTATAAGCAATTGTCACTTCAATGCTAGTTTTAAAAGCCAATCCCTGGGTAAGATGAGATTCCACTGTGGTCTGCAGTTTTTCTGAAGGACATAAGAGTAGGATAAATGGAGTTTGAGGTTATGATATTATTAACTATTTGGATGTCTAATGTAGAAATAAAATATACCCTAGACTCAAGCAGAAAATTGTCAAACTATGTTCCCTTCCCCCATTCATTACTGGAGACATCCTAAGGCAGAATGCTTAGAACTGCCAGACATCTGCCTTCCTTTATTGCTTTTCTTCCTGGCTAATTGAGTTACAGTATCTCCATTATTAAGAAATGTGCCAGCCTCCAGACTTCAGAACCACTGCAGCCGTCTGGTAATCAGACTTCAGGTGGTAACGGTGGAGCATGCCGGTCTCCTCTAACTGGTGTGTAAGCGTGGACTATTGGAGGCTGGTACTCGATTCCATTCCTGGTCATGCTTGGATGCTTTAGCATGTGTGTGATGGGAAAAAAAAGCATAAAAGGTTAGGTGTAGGAGTTTATAAGGGCAGGGTTTAAATTCCCAGGACAAAGGGTGAAAGTTAGAAACACTCCTGAGACAACGCTGAGCAATCCTTCCCTTCTGAGGGATGTTTGTGTGTTGTCTGGGAAGAGATTGTTACTTGACTTACTAGATCTGTCCTGTACTGTGAGGATAACAAAGCCCCTAAAATTTGTCAACCAACTGCATGTCACACATATGCCTTGGGGGCTACCATTACAGGGAAGAATGCATCCTGGTTTACTATGAAAGGAAACAAAACAAAGCAAATGATGTTCTTTCCTTGATGAATGTAGACATATAATGTAATTACACTCACAATCCCACTGTTCTTTCTGTTTGCTTGTCTATGAAACTGGACAAGCTGGTTCTAAAAATGACAGTTGTCAAGAGAATTTTTTAAAAGAACAAATGGGATGCATTTACCCTATCAACTATAAATAGATACTAAAAATGTTGCAATAAAAGCCATAAGGTACAGGAATAGAAGCATCAAATAAACAAAGAAAATATATAGTAAAACCTCTCATTGCAACCACTCAACAGCAAATAATGTATGAGGTACATATTATGTGGCAGATGCTATGTAAGTCACTGGTCAAAAAATTGTGAACCATGTATAGTCACTGTCTTCACAGAGCCTACAGTCTAGGTAGGTGCACTACAGCCTGAATATTTACAAAGCATGAAAATGTCCTGAAGGAAAAGTAGTGTGCCACAAGACATAGAATATGGTGACCAATCCTAGTGTGGGACCCAAGAGAAGTCTCCCATACACCCTGTCTAGAAGCATCACTAGCCAGCATCAGCCTGGTTACAGAGGGACTTGGCAGAAAGCCAGGGCCCAGTGGAGGGAATCACACCATGGGGAAGGCTTTGGCACACTAAACATAGGCTGGGTCTATGGCCACACTGCTCTGAATACTCCCAATCTCGTCTCATCTGGGAAGCTAAACAGGATCAGGCCTAGTTAGTACTTGGATGGGAGACCACAGGCTGGCATGGAAGAGAAGCTTAGAAAATGAATTCGTGTAGAGAAAAACCACGCAGGGTTTAGAGAGGCTGAGAGAATGTCTACTTTTATCTTAACAGAAATGGAAAACCCTTGAAGGTTTATTTAAATTCACTGTCTTTCTACTATTGATTTACAAATTTCAGTGGGATATTGATTGGTGACATCTCTGTATCTGTTTGATAAAGAATGACGTTTTCATGGAAATATCAACAAGTAGCTTATCAAGTATAAAAGCACCAAAATCTATATTGCTAATAGAAAATATTTCTTTTGTTTCTGCTCTGAGTTTACCATTTCTTCTGCTTTCTTTTTATCAGCTTTTATATGGTATACTTTGCCTATCATTTGCCTCCCAATTTGTGTATGTGCTGCTTTGTTTCTTTTTTTTAAAATTAGCATTCTTTTCATTTTTAAAGGATTGGTCAGGTTTTTTTTTCTGTTTTACTTATAACCTCAAATAGTTTTTACCCAGGTCTTGGATGAAAGTGAGGAAAGTAAGGACCTTTGAGGGAAAAATTAATGGAATGACCAGAACTCAGAAGTCAAGATGACACTGCTTTATGCAATATGCAAAAAAAAGTTAATGCAAAATTCCACAATAAATAATACATCAAAATTTTAACTAAAAACAGGAATCCAATTCTCAATTCCATACCTTCATTCCTTCTAGCTCCAGTTCCGGTTAAACTTGATTTACAAAAGCAGCCAGCCAGCCCCAGGACTACAGTTCTTTGCTTTAATTTTAGTTTTGTAGCAAATATATTAGAATTTTTTGTTTTTATTTTATTTTATTTTGTTTTGTTTTTGAATGACCTGAAATTAATAATATTTGTAACATCATTTCTTCAAAAAAAAAGCCTATCAATATGCTTTTACTTACATTCTATCCACACTTTTCCCAATAATTTCCATAATTCAGAATTTTAAGCTGTTGTCCCCATGCAGCAGTGTTGGGAGGGGCCTACTGAGAGGTGTTTGGATCACGGAGGCAGAAGGCTCAGGAATGGCTAATGCTTTTCTTGTGGGTTTGCTATTGTGGGAGCTGGCTCCCCTTTCTCTTGTCCACAGGTGCCCACATGCTCTTCTGCTTTCTTGCATGAGCTGAAGCATCTTGAGGGCCTCATCAAGTGATTGTCAGAAGTGGCTGCCTAATCTTGGGTTTCCCAACCTCCAGAAATAAGATATACAAACTTCTTTTCTGTATAAATGACCCAGTTCCAGGAATTCTGTTATAGCAACAAAAATGGACTAAAATAAATATACTTTTACCTAACACCTTTTACATTATGACTCCTTAATTTATTATTACTATTAAACTTCATTACTCCATTAACAATAATTGTTTAATTTACTTTTTAGTGGTTACATTGCTCACTATTGGATCTTTCCCTTTCTTGGCCTCTGTGTTCCATCTTTCTTCTTGTCATTATTACTTGAGTGATTGAATAAATGTTTTTCCCTAGTACTTTTATTTATTTTTTCAGAAAATGGACATCGGCATTACATTTTCAGAATCTTGGAAGTCCAAAAAATGTCATACCTTTCCCCATATATTCTCAACAATTGGTTATAGAATTGTAATACAAAATGTAGGTTTCTTTATAACTGATTTTTTCTTCATTTCTTAGTATTTAATTTACATCCTTCTGGTTTCAAGGGAAATTTGGAAATGTCATTATGATATGACTGACATGTGGCTTCAACATTCCTACCCAGGACCTTTAGATCTGATGACGTTTTTTCTCACTTTTTTTACTACATTTGGATTTGTGTCTCTCTACCCACTCATACTTACCTATGAACTCCCATTACATGGTCCCAGTGTGTAGTTGTATGCATTGGAGCTGCCACCCTGAAGGAGGGTCCCTTATGACCATGCTGTGGTTTCTGACCGGATCCCCCTTAGTCTTCTAAAGTTGGTCTCTTGACCCAGGCTGTACCAATCACAATCCTTCTCCAGTATTTTCTTTAAAACTGGAACTAAGGAAAGCAAGTCAGCCCTCCTGAGTTAAGCCAGACCTGTAAAGCTTTTGACTTGTAACAGACTGTACTTTCTACCATCTGAAGTATCCCCATCTGCAGTGAGAAAGGATAAAACTTCAGGAAGAAAAAGTACAGTGGTATCTGGAAACCTCACTCCTTACGTTTAACTTTTAAGTCAAGGGGAATGTTAATTTTCATTTAAAGGAGCAAAGTGGAGGACCAAGACAGAAGAGGCAGGGAAATCAGATGAAAAAATATCTTAGTAATTCACAAAGAGGTGATTAGATTAAAGCTTTTTGAAGCTTTAATCATAGGGATGATTTGAAAACATATCTAGTATTTACAGTTGTTAGAACTGGTCATAAATCAATGTGAGAGTGGGGAGACCAGAATGCGCCTAACATTTTTTTTGTTGTGCTACCTGCAAACACAAATGAGGATGAGATCATATTACAGTATAATTGAAAAAAGTTGAGGGAAGGAAGCCAGACACAAAGAAGCAGATACTGGGCCCACCTTGTTCTGTTTGTACAACACAACACTGGGCAAAAGCAATCCATGGGTCTGAAATCAGTTTGGTAGATTGGATGAGAACCATAAAAAAGTCACAAAGTGGTTTCTGAGGTTGCTGGCAATGTTGTGTTTCTTAAGCAGAATGCCGTTTACACATAAATGTTAATTTTCTTTAAAAATACATTCATCGATACATATATGATATAGACTGCAAAAAAGTAAGGTCAAGAGACTGGGAATGAAGAGGATGATTACTGTTAGAACACTCTAAATCTAAAGTGTCTGTGCTGCAGTGGTTCTCAAACTATGGTCCCCAGAGTAACAAGAATCTGGTAGGAAAGCAAATATTTGAGTACCATTTTCAGAAGTACTGAATCAAAAATTCTGGAGTCAAAGGCTGGCCAGCTCTCAGGTGGTTCTCATATACATTCGAATTTGAGAAACAGTGCTGTTGGGTATCTGGACAGGTATGTTAGGTTTATGGCTCAGTATGGAACTCAAGTTAGGTAGAAAATGGTTTAAACTGGAAGTATAGTTTTCTGATTTGCATCACTTACTTGAAGTGATTCTTGAAGCTACAAGCATAGATTGATTTTATTAAGGACATTTACATACAGTAAAAAGAAGGAAGGGTTAAGATACGGAATCAACTGAGATGTCCAATGATGGATGAATAGATTAATAAAATGTGGCATATATAAACAATTGCATATTATTAAGCCATAAAGCCGAATGAAATTCTCACTAGTAGCAATATCAGTGGAACTGGAGAACATCATGTTAAGTAAAATGAGGAAGGCAGAGAAAGACATATACAGCATGTTCTTCTACTCTATGTGGAAGCTACAAAAGTTTTGCTCACAGAAATCAAGGGTAGATTAGTGGAGGGTAGAAAGCATAGAAAGTGAGAGGTAAAGGGAGGTTAGAGTAAAGTGTACCAAAACCAGTCATACAGGAGGAATAAATTCTAATGTTTGACAGCACGATAGGATACAGAATGAGTATAGTTCACAACAACTCTCTCTCTCTGGTGGTACTGGGTTTTGAACTCAGGGTTTTGTGCTTTCTGGGCAGATTCTCTACCACTTGAGCCATTGACTATTTTTGAGATAGAGTCTCAAGTTTATGTCCAGGCGTGCCTGGACTGTGATCCTCCTATTTATGTTTTCTATAGAGCTGGGATGACAGGTATACTCCACCACAGCCAGCTTTTATTGGCTGAGATAGGATCTCAAGAACTTCATGCCTTATCTGGCTTTAAATCCTCCTGATCTCTGCCTTCTGATTAGCTAGAATTACAGGTATGAGCTACTCTAGCCACCTTTATTCTCTTCTTTAAAAGAGCTAGAAGAGAGGAATTTGAGGCTTCCCAACTCAAATAAATGATAAATATTTGAGAAGTGAAATACTAATTACATTGATTTGATCAACACACACTGTATACATGTATTGAATTATCAAACAGTATCCCATAAGGATCTATAGTTGCTGCATTTCAATTTTAATAAGTTCCCTGGAAGAATAACAGAAAGAATAGCTAATTAACAAATTCAGAAGCACATACAACAAAGCATCTACAATTATTATAGTTAACTGGTGAATATTTTTGTCTTAGCTAGTTATCCTATGCTTACATATATTTGCGATATTTTATAATAAAATTATTTAAAAGGAATTTTAGAAAAAGAGGGACTAGAAGAAGATCTCTGGAAAAGAGTAACATTTCAGACATAGGGAGGAAAAGAGAGCACCTCCTGAAGTGATGGCCTGACCACACAAATACCATTCAGTCTTTAAGATTGTGGAGGCAAATATTCATATGGGAAGCTTTTTGTGATGTATTTTAAGTGGAAGAAGAAAGAGGGCATAAAACTGATTATCACATATGCATACATGGATCTTTGAAGTGTGCAATTAAAACTAGATTTCTATTTTCTGCCTTTGCTTATCTGCGCCTTCTCTTTTTTCAAGTGAACATGTCTTGCCTTTTGTAAATAAAGAAAAAAAGGCAATAACATTGTTTTTAAAAGATAAATGCTATCTTGTGACCATGAAACTGGATCAAACAGACGTGAAGAAAATGCTGTTTTGAGATTTGAAAAGTCTGTGATAAGATGAAAAGCACAACTGCAAAATTGTCAACTGTAATGGAGCTGGGAATTGGGTACTTTAGAAAATTGAAGTAGCGCATTGGAAGATGAGTTCCGTAAACTCTTTAGAATGTGAAAGGAAAGATGGAGTGAAGATGAGACATGCGCATGAAGTATGGACCCAAGGGACAGTGTGCGAAGTTCAGTGGTCAGCTGCTGCGTCCACTGCTGCTTCTCCCAATCCTCTCTCTCACTCAGTAGCTAGAGTGACTGATGAGCAGCATAAACTAGGCCAGGTGGCCCCTGCTTGTGGCCCTTCAGAGGCTTCCTGTTGCTTTTCAGATGAAACACAGTCCTTGGGTCTGGTGACAGAATCCTGTCCACCCTCCTTGCCAGCCCCTTAGCTCTACTGGGAGCACTACGGTTTCTTTCTGTTCTTCGAGGACCAAGATCTTCTGCTGAAGGCTGCATCCACCAACAATACCCTCAATTCTCCTTTCCTTTAGGGCACGCTTAAACCTCCTCACTGACACGGTCCTCCCCACCTTATCTTTTTCTCCTCATACCTGAGTCAGAAGAAGTGGCTTAATTGATTCTTCCACTGCTGAATGAACTCAATGGGACTGGGACCGTGTGCAGTTCATATGGTCCTATGATGCTGTGCGTAACACAGTCCACAGCAAACAGTAGGTGCTCAGTAAATATTTGTTCCTAAAGATTATTGCAGACATTCTCTCATTTGTGAGTTCTCATGGATATTTTATAGAGAAGTTGGAAAATGGATTCCCCTACATCTATGCTCATGCCACAATCCTGACAGATAGGGCCAGATGCGAGGGTTTAATTGCAGCTCCTTCTATTATAGAAACTAATTTCTTGAGGTAAGCTAACCAAATTTCAGAAGCTGTGTTGTCCATTTGGAGTTTCTGAGCGAGGTATCCAGATGGTCTAAAGAATGAAATGGCTTCAAAACCTGCCTTGCATAATCTCAGTGAGTAGTTTATGCATGGATAGATTCTAGTTCAATAAATGGCAGGGGCTAACTTTTAATTATGTTGCTTTTACTCTGACATCTAAAACATTGCTACACAAATTGTAGGAGTCTTATAAATGCTTATCAATTTAATTATAAGTTAATAGATGTGTTTTCTTGCAGAATTGTAGCTTAGAATTTCCTAATTTTTATTGATCGTCTCTTATCACCAAATGGATCTTTTTTTCCTACAGAATTGATTGACTCCTGAGAGAAGAGGGGGTTAAATCATTACTGGAAACAATCACTGAAGTTGTGATGCTTCAAAATGTCTCTAAAATGTTGTTTATTTTGTCTCTTTTTTTCCATAATATTTGTAGTAGCTACCTGGGGCTGTATATAAATTACCCAAAACAAAGCAGTTTAAAAAACAAATGTTTATTACATTACAGTTTCTATAGATAAAGATTCTAGAATGGCTCAGCTGGGTCTACTTGCTCAGGGTCTCTCACAAGGCTGTGGCCATTTCAAAACTGGACTCAGGAAGGATCTTCCTTCTAGCTCACTCACTGCCTAATCATAGGCCTCAGATTCTCCCTGGCATTGGCTAAAGGCCAATGAAACACTTAAGAGGATTTTTCCTAGAACCTGAGAAGTGAAGTTGATTCTAAAATTTATATATAAGACTATAGAGTTAAGAAGAGTCAAAATATTATATAAGAGAAGAAAAACCTTAATGTTGTTGGTATCAAGGTTTATCATAAAACTATCCATCAAAATAGTATAGTATTGATACATAATGGACAAACTGAAGAGTGAACCCAGAAATAGATGCATATCTACACAGACTTTTGATAGATAACAGAAGAGTGTTTAAGATTTTTGGAGAAAAGAGTATTCAATAAACAGAGGAGAAACAGCTGGGGTTTTTTTTTTATGGAAAGAAGTGAAGGTAAACACTACTTCACACCATGCGCAAAGCCAGTTACTACACTTATATGCGAAAGGCATAACAATAAAAATCTTAGAATAAAATAGCTAACATTATTGTTTTTATCTCAAATTTTATATTAAAATTAAAAATTTATTCATAAGCACTGTAAATAAAAAGGCAAGTTATAAATGCAAAGACGTATAACACATTTAATTAACGAAGTAATATATGTGTACTTTTGGAAACTATTGAGAAAATAGAAAAAAATCATTAAAAAGCATTTTATGAAAAAGAAAAAATGGTGAATAGATATATGAAAAGATGCTTGGCCTCATTAGTAATTGGGGAAATGCAAATTTTTTTGAATCACAATGAGATATTTTTTGACAATTTGGTTGACAAAATGAAGATGTCTAACAATACTGAGGGTTGGAGAGGGTATGACATCCTATGTAAGATTAGTAGGGAATAACTTCAGAAATAACTTTGGTATTATATCAAAAGGTGGTGCTATCTAGAGAAATCCTCTCTTGCACAAATACAATAAGAACACTTACCCAAAAACTGATTTATATCATAACTGATCATATTAGCAAAAAGTAAGAAAAAAATCCCAGATGGCTATTGACAGCTTGGAACCTCAACTGTAGTATATTAATCCATTCAAATCTTATATTGCAGTGAAAATAGAATGCATTCATTCAACAGCTATGATATGTTTTGGAATTATAACACAGTCAAAAAAGCAAGTTTTTTAGTGCTTTCAAATTCTTGATATGTTCATCTTTGGGACTCAGCAATGTGGAATCAGAATTCCCAGGAATTCTCAGAATTTTTCAAAATCATGGTTATTTAAAAAATATTTTCAACAATCTTCACACTCTATTATCTGGATAACTAAAAAAATTTTTAGTGAATAATGTACTAAGCTTAGAAGTACTTACACAGAGCTACAGCCTACAGGGAATATTCAAACAATGAAAAACACCAATGAACAATATGGAGTAGCACTTGAATAATTTAAAACTCACAACTACCAATGAGGTAACAGTACTTTCTGGAATCACATATTGAAATTGTCCACTGAAAGACTTATTCTGCAACCAAAACAAGTTATTTCTTGAAAAATCAATCAAAAGTCTTACATGAAGTATTATAAGCTCATTAATATTTGGTGTATCATTGAGAATGACTCAGTGCTGGGAGCAGACAGGACCACATGGCCACAATTAGAGGCAGGCTGACTTGATTGCATCAAGATGCTTCTCTCCATAATTCAACTGCCTGGTTCCCATAAAAGTTGGCCTCAGCCTCTTCTTCATTTGCCATCTTTTCCTGTACCTGCTTTTGACTTGGCATCAGTGGAGTCCTTCAGGGCAGTGTCAACTCTAGGTTGATTGTTAAGCTTTAGTTCTTGAAGTATTAGTTATGAGTACTGTTTATAATATTTTCTTAATTTCTGACTTTTCTAGTTTTCTGACTTTTCTCAGAATTTGGGATTCATAAAATTAATCTTTCATAAGAAATGTCTTAAGGAAATCTTGTGTGGAAACAGTATTTAAAACCACATACTATATAAAGCCATTTTCATAAATCTCAAAAATGTGAAGAGGGAGTAATTAAATATAAAATTATGAGAGTGGCTATTTCTTAATGGGGACCAGCAAGAGAAGAGGGGAGAAAAGAGGCACAAGGGTGAATTCAAGTTGTTGACATGGCAAATGGAGTCACAGGTGTTTCCACTATTCTTCTGTATAATTTACAGATAGGTTTCATGTATTCTTAAGCATATATCATATTGCATTAAAATATAATTAACCAGAAACAGAAACAAAAACAGGACCATGTCAGAAATATCCTTTTTTTGTAACCCAGAAGAGGAAGGTAAATAATTAATCCCTTACTCATGCTGAAATAAAATTTGTATATCTTTTATATCACACCTGCATAAGCATTTAGTTATAGACCATCCTGCCCTTAAAAAAAATAGAAACAGTGGTTTTTATTGCTTGAGTACACAAATTTATGCTACTAGAGACTCATATTTCTGACTGTGGGGAGGAGCTGCTTGGTCTTATGATGCCTGGCCAATTGGTGAATTTGGCTCTCTATCAGAATCAGATAGAATTTGGCATCGCTATCCTTTCTGTTCCTCTCAGGATGCTTTTGGACAACAACTGTTTCTTAATTAAATCATGGAGACCCTCAACAGATCAGGAGCAAGTTCTCTGGACTTAAAGTTTCTCAAGATTTTACTGCCCATCACAAAATGCACTTGGCAATGCCATGTGAGTCCCTAATGACCACACCTGCCCGTAAGGGCATTGGGTCATGCTCAGCCGGCTTGTAAATCTGTGCCTTCATGTCAATAGACATCAACTTCACCCATGTGGGGACCCTCTTGTAATAAGGCAAGAACACCTGGGACAGGCTCTTCCAGGGACTGTGCAGGCCACCCACGATGGCGGTGGTCTAGCAGCAAAAGCCCCATCTTGTCTTTCGGCTTCAGTCCATCTTCCTTATTCCTGGGTTTGGCTTCTAAAGCAGAGGTTGTCAAGGCATGGCTTCCGGGCTAACAACATCAGCATCTGCCTGGAAGCTGGTTAGAACTGCTCATTCCACAGCTTTGCCCCAGACCTGCTTAATTCGACATCTGGGAGAAGGCCCAGGCTTCTGGATGATGCAACCAGTTTGAGAGCACTGTGCTAGGCCTTCAAGTCAAAGGCCTCGGGTGGGCTGATCTAGTCAGTACAGTTACTTTCAAAATACTTAGTCCAAAATGAACAGAACAGATAAATGGCCTTCCTCATAGAATTGGCACTGTTTTTAGGGAGGGAGAATCTGTATGTAATGTGATAATTCCAAGCTTTCTTAGGGTTTAGAATTCTGCTTCTAAACTCTAGGAATGAAATACAGTGAAAATGAGAATGGGTGGGAAAAAATTGTTTTCTGGACAAGCCATTCTTTCCCAGTTGGTTTTCCCTCAGGTAAAATGAGCCATATGCATCTGTCTTTGATGGATAGGTAATCGAATTGAGTCTTTCTTTTTTGTTGTTTTGTTGTTTCATGTAAGAGGTACAGTGTAACTATTTCTCACAGGCTTCTTTCACATAGCAGGAAATGTTATTTCTAGTTTCATCATTGACAAAGAAAACTGTAGATAAATGCCTCATTATCTTGACTCTTATACTTTGATCCAATTTATTACTTTATGGAAGCTCACATTAAAATGTATAACACAGCTTTAAACACTCAAGGCTTCAGAATAACTTTTTCATGTTGTAAAAAATACATAAGATTTACTATTTTAACTACTTTTAAGTCTACAATTGAGTGCCATTTAGCCCAGCTACACTATTTTGTAGCCATCATTGCTATCCATCATATTAAACAGAAACTCTGAACCCATAAGCAATAACTCCTCTTATCCCCTTCCCTCAGCCCTAGGTATCCTCTTCTTCCAGGCTGTATGAATTACCCTATTTTAGATGGTCATCTTAAGTGGAAATCATACAATATTTGCCCTTTTGTGCCTAGTATATTTCACTTAGCATACTGTTTTCAAGGTTCATCCATGATGTAGCATGTAGCATTACTCCATTCCATTTTATGACCAAGTAATCTTGCATTCAGTCATTTATCCATTCATCTTTTGATTGATACCTAGTTTGTTTCCACTTTTTTGGCTATTGTGGATAGTGCTGCTATGAATATCAGTCCAAACATCTACCTAAGTCCAGGTTTTCAATAGTTTTGGGTATTTATACCTCAGAGTAAAATTGGTGGATTATGTGGTAATTCTATGTTTTTGAGGGACTACCAAAAAAGTATGGCAGTACCATTCTACATTTCCACCAGTAATGTGTAAGGGGTTCAATTGGGTATATTTTTATGTATCAACTCATATGATTTTAGAAACAAAGCCAAAATATTTAAAGATGAGTTTTCACCTGTAGGCAAAAAGCAATAGTTAAGTACAAAGCAAGTTCAAGACATTAAAACCTAAGATTTGTGATTTTCCTCTTGTCTAGTGAACTTTTCAGGAATCTGCAAGTGTTGTTGGCACAGGTCCTTTGTCAGTATGTTAGGTGAAAATTGAATTTGTGTTTGGTGATAAAGTTCTCATCTGCTTTCTTTGGGGGGACATTGATTTGGGATTATAGTTTACAGTAACCTGGTAATTTCAGTAATGCAAATGCAACAAAATGTTACTTAAAAACAAAACATAAATTCAATGGGGGGTGGTGAGGCCGTTAAGAGGAACTCTCTCCATTTGGTTGTCCTTCTGGGGCCCTATGGCAGCTGCAGCCAATATTGAACAGGGAGCTGCAGCTGTTTACAGATGCATTAGGAAGGCGAGGCTTTGGAACTTGGTTGCAGAATTTCTCCTGTGCAAAAGAAAGGCCAAAATTGTTGGAGAGGGAGGAAATTGAAGGAATATAAGTAAATTTAATTTCCAGCAAGAGCTCAAGGTGCTGATACTGAGTGTCAGGGTTGTAGTCAGTCCAAATCTGGTCAAAAGAAAGGTGATTTAGGATCAGAATAGTCCAGTCACTCCTTTATTTCTCAATACATTGGTGACTTAAGCAGTTCTATGTAAGTGATGAGTACCTGTCTATCGTTCTTTTAGATCCTTTCTATGCTCAATTATGATAAAAAATTAGTAGGGACTGACTCATCTGTGCGTTCTGAGGCTGTCCATTTTCAGAAATATCAACTTATAAATTTGTGATTATAGGTCAGTGCTAAAGCACAAAGTTCCAGTATTTGATTACTATAGTCTAGATTTTTAGCAATGAAAAGCTATTTGTTGGAAACACAATAGCTCCCAATTAGGAGTCTATCAATTAAAGAGGAATATTTACAAACTCAGGGCTCTTGGTTTGGTCTTGGGACTGGACAATGAACAGGTGGGCTGCCACTTGCCTTGTGACTCCAGTGACTTCATCCCTTTGCCAAGATGTTGAAACTGAACACACACCCAGTGGAACAGGAGCTACCTCACTAATTCAACAAATTATATTTATGGTCTCATCTGGCTATACCCAGTTGCCCAGGAGTATGACTTTGGGTCATTATTCTTGGCCATATATGTGGTTGTCATGTGAAGAAGCTAAACAAAACAGTCACAAAATCAATTTGTTGCCTGGGAAGAAAGGGGGCTTTAAGGCAAGGAGGAAGACCCCAATCCCCTTGGGGAAAAGCAGAAAGGTCAATTTGGTTTATTAAAGAGCTGATCCTTTTAGGTTCAGGATATAATATACTTCCTTAAATGCCATCTAATAGGAAATCAGAAACAGCCCAAAAGCACACTATTCCCTGAGGAGGAGTCGACACAAAATTAGTAGCACCAGACCAAATTCTAGCGTTTTGAGCTGCCTTAAGCACAGAACCCTGCATTGCAAATGTCATTTTAACTTCCCAGAATCAAATTCAGGGCCTGGCATATGGAGGTGCTCTGGTAGGCACTTATATATAAATACAAGTAAAGTTCACTTTGGAATGATCTGGAATTGTGTAGTATTATCTAATAGAGACAAAGAAATACATTTCCCATAAACAGCACTCAATAAACTTAATTAGACACTTGCTGTATTGTGAAGCACTAGAAGGGCAGATCACCTGAGACGTTTCCTCAAAGGGGGAAGAATAATGGTGTCAAAGAAGGGACCCCAGGGCGAAGATGAGTCAAAACTTGCTTACCTAAGCATGGGTCAGAAATGTGGTCAAAGAGGGCAGGCGTTTGTCAGGAAACTATGGTAAGAATCAAGGGCATGGGACAAAGGAAAGATGACTTGAAACCATGGTCATAATGTACTCTTGAAGAATGAGAGTAGTAGGGACCTCTGCTTGGCACTTGTTATGCAGTAAGACAGCAGGGACAAGGGCTTAACATACCTTACAGGAGTAGGTTCAAGCATGTCCAATACATAATCCATACCTCAAAGGACTCCCTTTAGCACAGCTGGGAAGACTGAGTTATCACATGTGAACCAACCCAAGGACAATTGAAATTGCAAGTGATACAGCAGGACCAAATAGTTGGCCTTGGACTGGGTGAGGTTCAGAGACTGGTCAGGGAGATTGTCACAGAGATGAGCAGTTTGGCAGCCTTGATAAGGGTAAGGAAAGGGGGAAGGATTAGGAGCATTCCAGGTTAAAGGAATTACAACTTATGGCTGTGAGATATAAAGAACATGTCATGGTGTTGGCATGGATCATGGGAAATTGACCCAGGATGAACATGGTGCTGCATGGACTATAGGAAGCTGAGCATATGGAGCTCCTGCAGCACGGAGAGAGCTTGTGGGAAATGAATCTGGCTGGAGAAGTTTGAGGGCCAGCCAAGGACTGGCTGAAGTAGCAAAGAGAGAGTCCTGAAAGCAGTGTGAAGAAAAACTGGAGTCCAGACAATTAGACATAAGAAACAGAATCTGAGGAACTACATGGGAAATCAATGAGGTGGTCCAGCCATGATACTCAGTGCAGAACCAGAAATGGGACTGGGGAGGAAGTGAGAAATGGTAGCACAGTTTGAAAAAAAAATCTACATATTTTTGTATTTTGATTGCACATGAAGTATGAAGAACAGAGAAGTTAACTTGAGAATTTCAAGTCTAAGTGAGAGGGAAATCAGAAAAGAGACTTTCCTGTGAATCTGTTTCTGGACAGAATGACTCTGTCATACTGGACATATGATGTTAAAAGGCCTCTAAACAGCTGGTGGCTCATGCCTGTAATCAGGAGGCAGAGATCAGAAGGATCGCGGTTTGAAGTAGGCAAATAGTTCACAAGACTCTATCTCAAAAATACCTAAGACACACAAAAAAGGGCCTGTGGAGTGGCTCAAGGTGTAGGCCGTGAGTTCAAGTCCCAGTACCATAAAAAAGGCCTCTAAATATCCAAGTGGAACAGTCTAGTTGGTAGTCAGAAAGATGCAAATGAAGACAACATAATACTACAGGACTGGAAATAATATGGATTTGAATATATACAGCGTAGTTCTCAGGAAGTCGATTATGACTCTTAGTAAAATTCTTTTCTATTTCCATTGGAAAATGAATTTGCATTCTTCAGCTGGCTGAGTATACTTTCCCCTGTATCAGAAGTAGTAAAATAGAGCAATCTCTTTGGTACCGAGTGAGGAGAAAAGTCAGTTCACATGCAGTCTATTAATCTAATTATGGACTTGACCCAGCATTCTTTTTGAGTATTGAGACCCAATAACCATCATTCCAAGGTGAGAGGGAAACCCATCAGAATGTGTATCACTCTTTAAAGCTGCCACTAGAAAACTCCACACAGTGAGCCAGAGGAATTCTCTTCCATGGAAGCCAGCTCTGGTCTAAGAAGCTCTTTTCTTTGTGAATAGAATGTCTTTAAACAGGTTGTTTTGTTTCCTTACTGAGGTGTTCTTCTCAGAGAAATCTGTTGTTTAGTGTATACAGGTTGATTTGGTGGAATGATATTTGCATGTGGTGTTATGTAAATAGAGTTATAGCCCATCTTTCTGATAGTAACATAGGTTATAATTAGGATTATGTGCCTGTAATGAGAGGTGTGTGTGTGTGTGTGTGTGTGTGTGTGTGTGTATGTGTGTGTGTGTGTGTGTGTGTGTGCGTGCGCACACATGCTGAGGGCCAGGGGGTGGGGAGAAGTGTAAGTGAGCCTGTGTTAAAGTTCTTGATGTAAAGAAAGTCGCCAATTCACAAAGGAATTTGATTACCTCTATCCATTATACACACACAGTGAGTGAGCGTGCTACTCACCATCTGTCATCTATTTCATTTGCATCACCAGCACCTGGCCTGTTTATCTGCTACGGTCGTTTCTTCCCCGAATTCTTATGCTGCTTTAATAAAATACAGAAATGTTATTGTTAAAAACCAATTAATTTACAATCCTCTACAGAGATAGTATTACTTATAATTCAATTTGGCTTCTAATGATCTGCTTTCTTGCAAAATGACTTAATTCTTGTGTCAAAGATTAGTTATTAGATATTACCCCGCTGCACCAGCCATGGACTGCTGAGGTAGGCAAAGCAGCTTGGAATGTCCCTGGCTATTAATCAGAAGTTGGAAACATTTCCTTATTTAACTCCTTCAATAACCTGATTGTAGGCAATAGTGCCTTAACTCTCCCCCTGACCAAATGTCCCCTTCACTTGATACAAATTTCAGAGACACTTGCTTTGTCTTTAATTTAAAAATTGGAACACATGTACAACTTGAGATTCTTCCTAGCTCCGTGTAGACATATGCTTTTCTACTTGACCATGTCGTACAGGGTTTACTGTCCTGTCCAGCCGTATTGAGAATAGGTATGAAAAAATTGTCCCTTTGCTAACTGGTCTTTAGCTGTGAACATGGTTGGATTTCCCACACAGTGGCGGGGCTGGGCATCATTTCCTTGTTGTTATAGTGTTATCTGCACCCATCACACAGCAACCTGCTCACACAGCGGAGTCTGGCAGCCTTCAACCTCTTGTCCACACATCTCACAATTGCAGTCACTAAATATATGGCTATAACCAGCACATTCTAGAAACATCAGCTTGGGCCAGACATATCTGAGAGAAAATTTATTCTTACAGATTTAAATCTTACAGATTTAAAAGTCTTCAATGCCTTATTTTCCTCCAGCAACACATTCAAAAGCTGCAAGTGTCTTTACTTTTTTTAAAAAATCTTCTGAAGTAACCTAGAATTTGGTCCTTTCTCAATTTAATTTTCATTATACACATGACAAATACCACATATACTAATAGTGGGAAATATATTACATTTTAAATCTTATACTCTATATGCAGAACATAAAATGTAAGCATGTTTATATTTATAAAAATAATTTATATTTTAAATTTTGACTAGAAAGACTAGATCTGTCCTGGGGTAGCTAGTTAATTGATATGAAAAATATGAAGCCATGAAAATAATCACTGAAAATTAGTTAAACCTGAGTGAGAATACTTCTCAAATTTTGCATTTACTCAATTAACTGAACTTGAAGGGACCAGAGAACTGCATCATATAGACAGAAACAGAGCACATTGGATAGGCAAAGGCTGGGGGGGCGGGGGAATCTATTTTGCTAAGGAACTAAAAAGCCAGTGTTGTATAATTATAAAATCTATTTTTTAAATGATGCATTCACATTGCTTATATTTGTTAGAGGTTTATAAAATGCAGTTGCTTTCAGCTCTGAAATACGTGCCTGTGTAAAAACTACAGGGGCTCTCCAAAGGTATCTGCAGTTCAGTTTGAGTTCTCGGGACTGTGCCACATTCAAAGCGTGAGGTACTCATTATTTTTACAAAAACCGAGGAACCAGCTCTGTGACTGGGGGAGAAGAAACTTGAACAGCTGTCTTATAAGAAGCATTTTCTTTTTGTACATGATACTAGCAAGGGAACTGTGCCTACCACCTCACACTCCATTTTACATAACAGGTTTTCTACAAATGATTAAACTCACTGGTAAAGGTAAGTTTTTTTCCTCTCCTTTTTGGTTCTGGAACTCAGAGCCTCGCACATTCTGGGCAACTGTTCTACCACTGACCTACATCTCTAGCCTAAAAGATAATGTTATTTCAGCCATATGACTAACTCATCCTTAATATTGCCCTCTGCTTACCCAATAAATTATAGGTATTATTCTAAATATCTTGCTCTGTGTGTTCATACACATTTTTACACTCCTCTGCTAGTGAAACTGAATCTAAGAGATCATATCTAAAAGGAGGCTGTCTTAGCAATTGGGAGAATTGCACATTAAGTCTGATGGGGTCCAAGAAAGAAAATTATAGGACAATGATCCTGAAGTCTATTTCCTGCTCACAGCAGCTCAGATTGAAGTGACTTAAATGTCTTTTGGAATAATAAGCAATTCACATCATTGAATCATTGCTCCAGATATGCAAAGAAATCAAATAGAAAAACATGTCTGCAAAAGGAAAAATCTCCCAATAAATCCTATTTTTCAAAGTTGATACTTCAAATTAGACAATGCATCATCAACCTATGAAATAGGAGTTGAGCCAAACAAACCACAATCTAATAGCAATCTAATATGGAAATGTGGTTCTGGCCCTGGTACTGTGTCATTCTTCCGAGTGGGATCACCTGCACCCATCCCTCCTAGGAGAAAATTTCAAACAGAGTTAGCTCCTTAAACCTTCTAATTAAAATGAGAAATCCCCAGGCTTCCATGACTCAGCCTCAGAAAAAGATTATTAGGAATTTAATAGGGAAAATATAGCAGCTCAGACCATCTGTGACCCAGTGCTCTGTGAGAATTTAAAGAAAACTGGAGGGAGGCAGCCCACACTCCAATGCACGCTCGAGGAGTACTTTGTTGGAGCTGCAATAAATCAACATAGTTAGAGTACAGCCTTTTTCAGATTTAATTACTGTTACATAATTATTAGCAAAGCATTCTCCTCTGAAACTGTAAAACTCATTACATCAAAAATCCCCAAGCTCCTGATGGAATTTATGAACTAGTTACTTTCTTTCTAGCTCTGGGAAAATAGTGGAATAGAGTCCAGATTTGTCTCTAGCTTTTTAGAAGCAGACAGGGATTTTCCCCTGGTTTTGTGTCATTTAAATAGGTTTCTGTGTTGAATTTTCTGTGGCTCATTCTCTTAGACATTTATCTATATTCTCACCTAAATATCTGTTTACATGATCGACTTCCATTCCAGTGGCAGAGGGGATTAAGCAAGTGAATTTCAAAGTGTGCTGACAGGGAGCTGGCTGATTTATAAAAGCATGAGAGGTAAATGGTTTTTAGGTGAGTTTTTGAGGGTTCATATAAGACTAGAAAAATCACAGCGGGTAATGAACAAGATTTGTGATGGACAAATATCAGCTTTGGTGTGATCTCCCGGCACTGGCATACTGGATGTCCCCAATACCACAGGCAGTGTGCTACAGTGGTAGCTTGGAATTGGCCATGGCGAGGGTATTTACCATACAAAACCTGGCAAATGCTACAATCAAGGCATTTCCCCTCAGAGCCAGTTGTTAAACATTTATCATTGCAAGATTGTTACGGTGTTCACCAATGACGCAAGTATAAATGCCACTTCTACTGCCTGTCTACACTGCTCTGGTGGGCATTCTAGGATAAATCTCTCTACTGATGTACTATATATATTGACTGAACTTTAACCCAAACAGGTTTCTTTAAAGCCTATCTTGGTAGGGTGCTTGTTCCTAGAAACAGGAAGGCTGTAGAATGGGATTCTCCTAGAAGAAAGATGAGTGCCCTTGTTGTGCCTACTTAGTCCTTACCATCAAGTGATACTTAGCCCAAGATGGGCATTTCTTCCAATGTGAGTCAGGCAGATTCCCTGGATTCATGGCCGCTTACCTGCAGAGAACTGCAGCTGCTAGAAAATGCTGTGCTCTTGTTCCTGCATTCAGAATTCCAGCCAGATGTTTTCTGTTGTATTTGGAGGCTCTCTTGGGATTAGCTCTCATCAGAGTGAGAGGAAGATAAAGGCAGCTGAGGCTTAAACAGTCAGCTGTCTTGTACCTGCTCCCCCTTCTGCTGCCTTGCCAGTTACTGGCTTTCACCAGCCTTGGGACTACCTCAGTTTCCAAACTTGTTCTCTCTGCTTGTGATGACCAGTGCAGCCAAACTAAATGGTTCCTCACTCTGAATATGTCCATGCTTTTCCATCCTTTTTCTTTCTGATAGAAGAGAAGGTGCTTACTGCTGTTTGGAGCATGCTGGCATGTACTGGTTCAGTATCCAGTGTTGCCTATATCTTTTGCCCCGATTTTGTGCATTGATTTTTTGCTAGTAATCTGTCTTTAATTGGCAAGAACTCTCACTGCTTGTTTTTGGTTTTGTAGTATCCTGCTCTTTTTAAATTCATGAATGTGATAGCTTCACAGATCTCTTGGAGAATAACGTACTGAAAGTTTTATTTTGTTTTCAGTGTTTCTTTTGTGTTTTCTGAGTATATTCCTTCTGTTTGCCAATTATTGTGTCTCTTTCAGCTGAAGTTTTCCTGGGATATTTGGCAGTTCTATCTAGTCTGTTCCTAGCATAGCTGAGCATCTAATTGAAGCAGCAGTGTTAGGAACAGTGAAACTTTCTGGCTGCCCATAGGTTCATGTTCTGGTTGGGAAAACCCTGCCTCCTAGCTAGGTGGAGAAAGAGGGCATGCCAGAGGGACATCAGGATTTCTTCACAAAGTACAGGTGGCTTTTCTCCGGGATATAGCAGCCAACTTCTTAGTGACCACGTTTGTTAGAATTTCACTTATCAACTGTTAAGTCTCTGAGATCAGAATTATGAAATCAGTTGAATCCATAGCCAAATACCAGATCCATGAGCACAGAGATGAGGGAATTGCCCTAACTTTTAAAATTGTCATTGAATTCATTAATTAGCCAGCTTCTCTTGCTGGCCTCCTCTGGACTACTGTCTTTGAGCTTGGAGCCATGGAAGTGCTTGCTGGAAGCTTACCTGTGAACAGAAGTCCTCCCTTTCACTTGATGTTTTCTGTTCTGGTCTTACTTTTCATTATAGACTCGAGAAATTATTCTCTACTCTCATTTGCTAATTATAGTTTCTAAATTTTCATTGATGTTATGCATTTGGTTTTTAACCCCTTCCTGCATTTTTATAGAATTTGGGGAGAAAGTGAGGAAAACACATGGTCAACGCCATCCTAACCCAGCCATCCTCTGCTACCTTTTTTTATAGTATTTTTTTTCTGGGTCAAGTGGTACTATTTATGACTCCAATTTAACAAAACAGAATTTAACTGTAGCTTTGTGGACATTTTGTGTCCATTGGTCTGAAAATATATGTTTTATGAAACAATATTAACCACATAACATACTAAGTCTCCAATTTAGAAATGTAATATGGACCTGTCCATCTATTCCACATTTTCTGAATAGACCTTGAAGAGAATAAAAATTAGCTTATTATTGGGGTATGAAATGCATTGAAGAAACTATCCAATTCTTATCTAGTCTTTGTTTTCGAACATGGTATAAATGACTTCTAATAATTTCTTTTGTATTTTAGTAGGAAAATGTTATTTTAAAAATCTATAAAAGCTTATGGTGCTAATAGTCTTTTTAGAATGTCTCTGTGTCATAAACACATTATTCTCTAGAGACCCCCTGAATAAAAAAGGCTGAAAATTTTACACAATACCAATATTCATGCTTCTTTTTCTAAAACACTGTTATGGTAGACCCAGAGCTAGTTTTTCAAGTGAAGGGGTGTATTGTAAAGCTGAAGAGGAGAAAAGCTAGTATTTTCTCACTTCAACTTGCTAATCTGCAATAGTACTGTGTTACAGCAGGACATTCTTAAATATATATTTGTAAGAAAACTGTTATAGAATTCAGTATCTTGTACTATGATCACATGACAAATCTATTTCAATTTTATTGCCATGACAATTAACCACATAGAGATTTATTCTGTTTTTGTCATTCTTTTTCTATTTTACCAGGTGGATGGGAGAGGCTTAGTGTAAATCTAGAATTCAAACATTTTACTGAGAGAATAGATGCTGTGTTTTACATTGGTCAGCACTACAATGCAAAGAAATCCTAGAGGCTTACAGATAATATCAATCACTGACACATTCATGGCTAATTTAATGTCCTGTTTGCCATGGTCTCCCATTAGTGTAGCACTGCATGACCTGTCAGAGTCTCTGCCACAGTGTGACCAGGCTAGAGGCAAAGCAATTTGTTCAGCAAAACTACTTGGCTCCCATCTGATTCAGGTTTTGCAGTAATTCATCTGGCATGAGTGAAATTCACTTTATCACATCTGTAAGGAGGCATTTGAAAAACAGGTCAGAGGAAGCACGAATTCAGCTCTGATCTTGATTCAGCTCTGGTTGCTGTCAGTATTATCTCATTTAACCTTCTCATCAACCTTGTGAGGCAGGTGCTACTGGCAGGTTACATATACAAGTGAGGAAACTGAGACTCAGAGAGTGTAACTCACCTGCTCAAGGTTACAAAGATGGTAGGAAGTAGAACTGGTGCTTGAATCCATCTGAGGTGAATCTAGAGTGTATGCCTTATAACCTCTTGCTTAAAAACATACAGCTTTGTTTAGAGTTTTACTACATTAACTATTTCTATGCAAAAATAGTAAATGGTCCTGAATAATGAATAAATTGTGTCTTATTCATTAACTGAAGGATGTATATACCCTAATATTTTATTGAACTAATTCAGCTTTTTTATGGAGTGGAAAAAAATACATTTCTATTAAAATATCTGTACCTTGTAGGCTTTGTTATTTCACATTGACTTTTGCCTTCTATTGGTCGGATTACATTGGCTTTTATTCAATGTTCTTATCTTCTAATCTGATTTAAAACAACTTCCCTGGCTCTCTGCTCCTCCCTATTTGACAGATAGCCACATCTTCCTGTACAGTGCAAGCCATGCTCCTGAAGAAAATTGTAGTGAACAGATTTGACCATATTGAGTGCCAGGACACTAGGGATACTTTCAACACCAGCAAATTGGATATTGTTGGCATCAATGACCTCTTCATTGACCCCCAACTACTTAATCACATGTTCCAGTGTGATTCTTTCCATGACATAAGGCTGAGAATGGGAAGGCCATCTCCATTTTCCTGGAAAGAGATCCCACCAACATCAAATGGAGAGCTGATGGTGCAGAGTACGTTGTGGAGTCCATTTATGTCTTCACTGTCATGGAGAAGACTGAGGCTCACTTGAAGTGTTGAGCAAAAAGAGTCATAATCTTAGCTACTCTGTTGATGCCCCATGTTTGT
This sequence comes from Castor canadensis, assembly GCF_047511655.1. Taxonomy (NCBI): domain Eukaryota; kingdom Metazoa; phylum Chordata; class Mammalia; order Rodentia; family Castoridae; genus Castor; species Castor canadensis. The sequence goes on from NC_133387.1 coordinate 89,864,654, forward strand.
GATGGGTGCAATCAGGAGAGTTAGGACAGCTTCCTCAATATCGTCAGCAATGCCTCCTGCACCACCAACTCCTTAGTCCCTGTGGCCAAGGTCATCCGTGATAACACATTATGGAGGAACTCATGACCACAGTCCCTGCTATCACTGCCATCCAGAAGACTCTGGATGGTCCCTCCAGGAAATTGTGGCATGATGACAGAACTTCATCCCTGCATCCACTGGTGCTGCTAAGGCTGTGGCTAAGGTAGTTCTGGAGTAAATGGGAAGCCCACTGGCACGGCTTTCCATGTGCCTCCCTCCTGCAATGTGCCAGTGATGGATCTTACCTGCCACCTGGAAAAAGTTGCCAAATCTGATGACATTAAGAAAGTGGTGAAGCAAGCATGAGAAGGTCCCCTAAATGCCATCCTGGACTATACTAAGGACCAGGCTGTTTCCTGTGACTAACAGCAACACTCACTCTTCCACCTTTCATTTTGGGGCTTCAATGACCTTCTTTGACCACTCTGTCAAGTTCATTTCCTGGTAGGACAATGTATTTGGCTAACAGCAACAAGATGGTGGACCTGGTCCATGTGGCCTCTCAGGAGTAATAGCCCTTGAACCACTCATTTCAGCAAAAAATGCAAGAGGAAAAGAGGGACCATCAGCTTTTGGGGAGTCCATGCCCCAACTCAGCACCTCAATAAACTGAGAATCTCCCCTCTTTATAGTTTCCATCCCAGACACCCTGAAGAAGGGAGGGGCTTAGGAAGCCCTGCTTTGCTACATACCATAAGTAAAGTTCACTGCACCCAAATAAATAAATATTAATAGATAAACCTTTCCCTACTCCTTTAAACTCTCTGCTTGTCTCTCTGCCTTTTTGGAACTTAATCCAAAAATCCCACCTGCAAAGCTTGGGATCACCTGCCTTTCGTATCAGTTTCAATCCTGTGCCAAGAGATAGTACTAGGTTTGTGAAGTATAGACCTTTAACAAAAAGAATGAAAACTAGAAAATTTGTCCCCAAATATATATTTACTCAAAGTGAGGAAAGGAATCCCAACACATTATAGGTGTTTCAAGACCTGGAATGTACTAACAATGTTCAAAGTGTGCATGCATCACATTTTTAATAATTAAATGGTTGACAAGTTTCAGAAACCTTTTTCCTCAACATTTTGGCTGCACATTTATTATCTCTTCATATAATTTGCTTAGGCAAATTATATGGTGGAGGAAAGCCAGTCTTTCCTCCACCATAGCTCATCATAATATTGCCTTTGTTAAATGGCGCATAATTTCATCTGCATTTTTTTTGTGTGTATGTATACAAATAAACGTAATGATTAGCAAAGAAGAAGTACTTCACATATGTTCAAATCAAGATTTGGCAATTTTGCACTTGCTTTATCGAACATTCTACAATACCTTTACAAATGGTAGTTAAAATGGCATTTCTTTTCAGCATTATCAAATGTGCTATTGCATTAAAAAGGGGGAAATGGATATTGCACTTAGACTTGGATATGCAGCCTTATCACATATATTCCTGATAGGAGAGAACGTCCATGGGACCACACATGGATGTGACCAAAAGAGCTACTTCCAATTACACAACCTGATCTTTGAAAGAACTTTCCACTCACTAGCATCCAGTTTCTTATTTATTTCCCCATTACCACACATGCAGGATGCTATGCTATGAGTGACCACACTCATGTGGTCACTGACCGCTGGTTCTATGGGAATATGGTGCTGCAGTTTCAGTTTCACTTTAGGGTTAAGTCATCATAGGGGGTAATAAAACTCTTCCAGGGAAGTCATTTGCAGCTATTTAAAATGTTACTATTATCTGTGTTATATAACATATGAACAGTGTTAGACCAAAAGAGTCAGTAATAGTGTGAAAGACTGGGACCGCTACAAGCATATTTCAATAACCCTAGCTAAATCTATCCCCAAGTCATCTACTCTGAGGTACCCAGATACCATCTGTCAAGAATGGTTCTGTGATAGAGAAGCAGAGGAGCAAAGACTAAGGGCATCTACCTGATACTCTTGGACACCCTAGACTGTATACACCCTGGACGGAACTTCTGAGCTGGAGGCCCAGAATTCCCTTACTGAATATCTTTGAGAATGCTTTCAGGACTGCTGACCTGCTGGGTGAGTCCTCACAGTGTGGAAATTACTTACTTGGGCTAATGGGATGGTCAAGTGGAGCCAGGGGTAAGCATACAAGGGTTGCAAGATACCACACTGCCAGCCTCCAGGAAGAAACAGCAAGGAGTCATATATTCTTAACTTGGCCTTCTTTCCCAGTCATTATGGAGGCATAATTTTTCAAGATAGGAAGGGACATATTTTATTCTGCTCCTGAGCAACAGCAAACCTTAAAGATCTCACAGAGCAAGGTCACCTTTAGCTAGCCAGGCTGGGCACTCAACCATTTATGATCACAAAACCAGAATGTATAATACTAGTAAAAAGAGATGATTCTTGGAAGAAAGGAAACTGTTCTGTTTGGAAATAGAGAACAGTGACACAGAGTAGTAGTTTTTGTTACCCTGCTGTTTTAATACTTTAAGCGTTACTATCTGTTGCATAATACTTAGAGAGCAAGGTAATTAGAACACCCTGTCAAGAATAGACTATAATCCCCTTTCTCACTATTCTTTCCCATCGTCAAGCAATGTCTGCCAGTCCCCCTTTTACTCTAACTAGGATGCTGTGTCCTACAGAGTCTGCACAGAAAGAGTTGAAAGTCCACAGCTTTAAATTCCAAAAGATCCTTCTGAACATCTGGGTTTTGTGAGAACCCAGAGCAGCAATCTTTGCAAATGAGGAGAAGTTGACCTTTGGTCAACTCTCTTATTTGTGATTCAGTTTTCCATAGCTAGCCATGCTGTCACCTATCTCTCTGAAGAGAGGTCTTGGGCTTGGCACTTTTTTCAGCTCTCCAGTTCACTTTTTTTTGGCCCCACATTGTTTAGGAGGAGCTGGAAGAGAGAGATCTGAGCCCCACCAGGGCTTCTCAGTGTGGTTCCCTCCTAATGATCCTTTTCCAATCAGAAGGGAGTGATTTTCCTCCACCTCATTATTTTCCTGCCTAGCTTTCTGCCCTTTGAAGCTAAGGTTTTCCTTCCATTAACAAAGAGCCTGGAAAGTGTACTGCTAGTACATCTTTTAGTCTCCTTGTAGTTTTATAGCCTGACCTCTGACCAATCTTTTGACTTAAGGAATTTCTTAAAGGGGCAGCACCTGCTATTTTCTAAAATTACTATAAACTTTCTGGGGTCCCGTGGAGAAAATCACACATATGAAATATAACTATCTTTTATTCATGCAGCAGGATGCCTTTTACACTGCATATATGTCAGACTCCACATGGCGGTGTGAATATTGGGCATTCAGAATCCAAATAAGAAATGAGCATTTCAAATTGATACTAAACACAAATGAGACATGTCCTTATCTGTGACAGGGCTAGCGCTTGGTAAACCCATAAGGCACATTGTGGATACAATATAAGTAGATGTGGTTTATTGAGAACCTGCAAGGTGCAGAATACTGTGTTGTATGCTATAATGAGTGCTATGTGATCAACAATATGACCAGGATTTACAATTGAGTAGGAAGCATATGACTTCACATGGACAGTTACAGAATTTAAAAGGCTCATAAAGTGAGTAAATACAGAATGAGAATATGATGGAGTAAATGTCCTGCAAGTCAAGAGGGAGATGGAAAATGCATTGTTCAGATTGGGGAGGGAAGAGGAGGATGAGGTCCATGATGCAGATTGTCTTTTCCTCTAAGGCTCTCCTAAGCAGGGTCCTTTCCCAGCCCCTTTCCACATTTGTCAGTGGCTCTCGGGTCTTCCACTAACATAGACCCCTTTCCATGGTCTGGAGTCTATGATCAAATGAATGCTTGTAAGGAAATCCAGATATCCTTAACCATCGAAAACAGATATGATGGTGTACTGTTTCTAGGAAAAACACAAGTCAAACTTGTCTTAATTAGTTAATTAAATTTTGAACTCAAGGCTTTGTGCTTGCTAGGCAGGTGCTCTGCTAGCCATTTTTCATTGATGACTTTTGAGATATGGCCATGCTTTATGCCCAGGCCTGCCTGGGCACCATCCTCCTACTTATACTTCCCTGACTTGCTGGGATAACAGGCATGCGCCAGTGTACCCAGCTATGGGTTGATAGGAAGTCTTACAAATTGTTTTTGCCTGGACTGGCCTGAAACTGTGGTCCTCCTGATCTCTGCTTCCTGAGTGGCTAGGATTATGGACTTGAGTCACTATGCCTGGCTAAATTTGTCTCATTTTTAAAGCAAGTTTTTGCATTACTTAATTAAAATAACTAAACTTAGATGTCTACCTGGACTTTTTGAGCAACACTTTGAAAGGATTTTGGGGCTGGCTCTTGGAAGTCTTAGGTCTGATTTAAATTCTGTCACTTGCGAACAAGGTGAATGCTAGTGAATCACTGAATTTCTCTGCATTTCACATTTGAGACAGGTAATTGCATGTATTTACCACAATGTGTCAAAAGCTGTGATTATCCATGTAAAATAACACTTAAGCCTATCATTCAGGACCTGGGGATGTAGCTTGGTGATACAGCACTTGCCTAGCATGCATGAGGGTCTGAGTTTTCACAACACCCTTCTTCCTCAAAAAAAAAAAAGAGTATGATTCAGAAGGAAGGTAGCACCATTATAACAATCTTTGAAACAAACTCTTGGGTATAATTTGGTTCTCTTTTTCCTAGTCCCTGTTAACTAATTTTCTTCCCAGATCGTTATGGAATGTTCCTTTTCTAATGATTCCATTTTTTGTAGCTTAGGATCAAAGCACAAGAGACTTCTGAGGAGATGCGCAACTTAGAGTCCCTTTGAGAACCGCAAGCTTTTGGAGTTGTTTCTCATTTAGCCTTGCTTCCTTTTCTAGTGAGATCATTGTGGTTTGGTGCACATCAGAGCAGAGAGATATTGCCTCTCTAGATCTCAGCTGCCCACCATCTTCCCTCTCAATCCTCTGGCCTTCCTGTAGGGAATGGAAACAAAAAGGTATAATTGTCAAATGTAAACTTGGGAGATAAATCTCTGTCAATTTTTTTTTTCTGAATAGGTTTCCCTTGTCAATTTAACTTTGGGAAGTGACAGTAGAAAAGAATGTGGAGAAACTAATAGAGTGAAATGTAATGACTTCACTACAGATACATCGTGATTGATAAAAGGATGCACAACAAATTCCAGAGCAAAATTGGCTTAAAGTGTCTGGTGTGTTCTACCAGCCTTCCTAGTGGGAACAGTAAGGTAGGAAAGCAACTGCCATCTACAAAACATGCTGAGAGAGCCACACAGGCAGGTCAAGGGACACAGAGTCCCCAGAAAACTCCACATTAAAGGAAAACCAAGGTAAGAAACATAGTCCCTATTTGTTAGACCTGAGATATAAAGTGTAATTACCTTTTTGTTTTTCCCTTCTGGAATGATGCAAGTTGTGTGTTTCATTCATTATGAAACTTGAGTTTCTTTTAAATGGAGGCATGACATCTAGCTGTGCAAAGCAAACCATAACCTCTTATTTTGGCAGGACTGTGAAGAAGAAGTCTTAAACTCTCAACAGTTCTATTTTTTCAACTTTCCTAAATCAAATGCGAAAGTGTGTGTATGTGTTTCTCTTTCTGTCCTCCTTCACCTTCTCAGAGGAAAACAGTGAAAAGAATGAAATTGGGAGTTGGAAAAAAATACAAGAGTCTTGGTGAATATTTCAAATTGAGTGCTTCTGGTTTTTCTCCATCAATGAATATCTAAGTAATAGGAAGCCTATAGATTTAAATAATTTGTATAAGAAATAAACCAAACCTTAAATTCCACAGTTTGAAAGCCCATGCTTTATAATTTGGCTAGGTCAAGGGCTCTCTGACTAGACATGCTGGATTCTGTAAATGATTCAATGGAGTGACCAGAAACCTAAAATTGAAGCCATATGGAAACTTACTGTGCATATTAAATTGCGTGTAGCAGTGTTAACAGCATCTTGATTTGTGGCTGCAAGTAATAAATGAATTATATTAATTTTGTAGCTACAAGCTAATTTCTCCAGAATTACTTTTTAATAACCAGCATCATGTTCACTGGTAAGATTTAAATACATTTAGGAACAAATTCGTAGACTTTTAAGTAATGCTAGATTATTATTTTGAAAGCTTAAGAGTTCATTTAACATTTTCCTTGTCTCCCAATTTTTAGAGAAGAAACTTTTTTTTATCAGACTGTGATAAACAATGGGTATGTTATATACAGAGATAGTCATGATCCTAGCACAGCCAGGCAGGAATGGAATGTTTCAAGAATTTTTCCCCATATTTTATAGGTGATTTGTCTTTATTATGTAACTTATCATTTTCTCTCCCCTGCTGGGTTGAAACTAATCACGATTTAATGTCAGTGCAAAACTTAAGAACATTATGGTCGTTTCTCTTAAGTGAGGCAATTCAATTTAGAGGTGAAATGTGTGAGGTCTAGAGGCAACTGACTGGGATGGAATTTTCACTGCTTATCAGCCATGTGGCTAAATTTCCTGAGGTACTAATGAAAGTATGGACCACACGTTATTAGGAGGATTACATGAGAAAAGACGATGAAGCACTTAGGGTGCTATGACTGGGATGTGGCTTATCCTCCAATGGATCATGTGTTGGGAGCTTGGTCCAGTTTACAGATTTTGGGGGGTGAGACCTTGAAGAGGTGGGGGCCTAGTGGGATGTCCTTAGGTCAATTGGAGGCATGTCTTCGGAATGGATTGTGGGACCCCAGTCTCTCTCTCTCTAGCTCCCTGTTTTTGCCATGCCTCTTGCATGCTCTACCACCATGATGCAATTCATCATGAGGCTCTTGCCTGAGGTAGACCCAACGGGGCTGCCAGATATCGGACTGTCAGCCCCCAAATCTGTGATTTAAATAAGCCTATTTACTTCATAAATAGGCTGCTACAGGTATTTCAATATAGTAATGAAAACTGACTGTCAACACATAGGGCCTGCCTGGAAGAAGCCTCATTAAATATGAGCTACTATAATTCTCTAGGAAGTGATTGCAAGGTTGCTGGACAAGAGACAAAGCTTGGAACTTAGATCTACCATTTATTGGTTATGTGAGTTTGGGTGAATTACTTTACTGCTCTGAAAATCTTTGACTGCAAAATGAAATTCTAATACCAAATCCATCTCTTTGCACTATTGGAAGGAATGCGTGACACGTAGTATGAAGACAGTGAGAGTCATTAATAGTTTCTATAATTATTCATTAGTGTTCACTTCCTTTCTCTTCATGAGAACTAGCTTTACCTCTAATATTTGGGGTGAAAAGGGTTGGGAATCTCATCCAAACCAAATGACCTGTTTCCCCCCACACCATCTTTGGCTCAATATCAAAGGGGACCTCTGAAAATAAGGAACAATAGTGTGAAACAATTGACAGTCACAAATACTATGCTGTTTATATATTACTTTAAATATATAGTGTAATTTTATTTGCATCCTAAAATCGAAGACATGGTGGTGTCATTGATCTCAGTCCATCTTCTATTTCTATAACAGAATAACTGACAATGGGTAATTTATAAAGAAAATATTTATTTAGCTCATAGTTCTGGAGGGTGGAAGTCCAAGACTGGGCAGCTGCATCTGGTGAGGGCCTTGTGCTACATAATGGGAAGGTGGAAGGGCAAAGAGGCACATGGGGAAGAGGCCACATGAGGGCCTAGGCTTGCTTTATAACAACATATTCTCAATGTGACTAATTCAGTTCCTCCAGGGCAGCATTAATCCTTCTTATCAACTGAATCTGCTTTCAAAGGCCTCACCTCCCAGTTCTGCCACAATGGTAATCAAATTTCACATGAGTTTTGGAGGAGACAAGCAGTAATCAAACTGTAGCACCACTCATGGTGTCGGTACTGCAGGAATTCTGGGAACTGAGGGTAATGATTCCAAATACAAACAGAGTTTCTCCAAAGATATTTCCCAGTAGAGAGGGACTGTACTCAGAAATGAGGGTCAGTGTTCTGGGCTTACCCTTCTTTCCTTTTCAGGCCCTACATTTTAAGTTTGAGCACATCCATTCCCTGTCTACAACTGCAATTCAGACCTCTGTCTTAGACTCTGGACATAGAGAGTCAGTTTCCTGTTACAGGATTCAACCAGGATTTTCCACAAGGCAGATAATCTCAACAAGTTCAAAAACAAGGTCCTCATCGCTTTTCTACCTCCAACCAGCCTGATCCAAGCCATGAGCATATACCTATTTTTCTACCTTTTCTTCCTCAGTTTTCAGATTCAGGCTGTATGTACTATTTTATCTCTCTGCTAGTCACCTTGCAAGCCTCTCCCATCTTTCCCTCTGTCCTCTTCCATTGCAGTGATTTTGTAATTGCTTCCTGGGTTCTGGTTGCAGATCTTGTTTTGCTACCACAGTGATGTTTCTGAAACGCACATTTGCTGCTGACTCCAGTGCATGAGACTTTGCAACAGATCTTCTAGGAACCTGTGAGGTTTTCTGTGGTGTGACCTTGACCAGCTTCTCCAGGGTCCTCAGGATTGTCCCCCTGCTACTCCAAACATCTCTGTCATATTGAACTAATAATTCTTAAAAGTTCCTTCCATGAACAGTTATGCCTGAAATTCCTTTCTGCTTGTCTTAGGGCAGCTCTCGGTAAGTAGTATTTACCTTTCCTTTGAAAACCAATCGCTGAGTAAGGAAGAGATAAGTGCACCTTGTCAGCACCTGTGCAGAATGTCAGGATGAGCATGTTGACAGGGTAACATGACACAAAGTCATTCTCAATACACTAGAAGCTCCATGAGAGCAGGAGATTTTCCTCTTCCTCATCCTGCACTGCATCTTCACTGCCTGCAGCAATGAAGGTCTTACCCAAGTAGGGACTCAGTAAATGATTGTTAAATGAAGGAACAACCCCTCTCATTGAACCACCACTTCTTTCCCCTTATGGAGGCAGAACATCATGGCAAAGACCCATTATTCTGAAAATTAATTGAAGACCTGGAGCAATGCTCGAAGCATTGCCCTAGAATTTTTATAAGGAAGGATGACAAACTAATTGAAATGCATGTCTATCAAGTCCTGAGCTGTCCAACTAAGAAAATGAGAAAATTTTCTCTTTTGCCCCAAGTTTCAGTACCCCATTCCCGCTAAGTCTCTGAACTTACTGGGCTGCTCTTCTTCCTAACAGTTGAAAGATTTCTAGTTGTTTACCATCTCCCCCGTAAGAGATCTTTAATACAGTGCTGCTTTTTTCAAATTCTGCAGAGAAATAAGAAATAAGATCCCTGACTTGACATTTCAGAGGTTCTTGCCCTACTGCAAAAGTCACCTCTGAAAACTAGTAGGTGACTAGAGAATTCTACCATACACTCTTACATTTCTGCTGTGAAGGGGTCTGACATAAGATGCAATTCAGCTCTGAACTGGCTTCAGGCATTGCAGAGCTGAGTTCTCTGGCCTTTTCATATCTTTTTTTTTTTTCTACCACACATGTCTTCAGATTGGTGGTTTTCCAACTTTTTGACATTTTGCATTGTATTATATATTATATACACTACTGTGTGTTTGTGTATGTATGTCTGGTATGTGTGTACATATGGTTTCTGTGTGTATGTGGAAAGCAATTCATTTCAGATGAACTCGTACTTACTATGTAGAAGGAACTCTAATTTTATACTTTTATAATCGTATTGATTACATCCTCTGGACGGAATTTGTTTCACAACATGCTACCTGGATCTGACCTGTACTTTGAAAAATGTTGCTGTTCTCTTTGCTCAGATTTAGCAGGAGTTGATAAGTGATACCACACCAGCACACTAGAAATAGTATGTGGCTTCAATGATGGCTTCCTTACTTGAATCAGGATACAAGATAAGTAGTTTTTCATAGTTGATTTCATTTTTATCTTCACAAAATCCCTATGACATCTGTGTCATTATTCTCACTTTAAAGGTGAAAAATCTGAACCTTGCTATGGTTGTTCAGTGTTAGCTGGTTGGATGTGAAAAGTTTGTGCTGCTTTGCTTTTGAATTGAGGTTGTTTTGCAATAGAATCACAGCTAATCACAATCACTAATCCCAATCACTGAATCAAGAATTTTGTAAGTACCTGCATTGCAGAATCACAGAAGGGATGAAACATCAACCTTGCTGTCAAGACTAGTCTGATCTGTTAAATAGCAGGATGTGACCCAAAAGGAATTTTAAATACCACACAATTTAGGCAGGAAAAATTGAGTTGACCATAATAGGGCTGTGATTTCAGAGCACCATGATGCTAATACAGGCTACAGGGGTCTGGGAGGGTTCAACTGGGAGGCAGCATAGATGCCCATGTGAATATGGGAGGTTAGAGAAGAAAAACATCTTTAACAGATGGGGCTGTTTAAGACAGAAAGGCAGACAAACACAGTGAAGAGGTCTGACCTCAGTGCCATGTTCCTCAGAACAGGGCTATGTAGCCTTGTTCTTTAGAGAGACCTCAAGAGCTCAGGCATGAGTGAGGTACCTTGACTCCTGGCTCTCACAATCTTTGTCTTTACTGTGATCTGAAATGTTCATGCATATACTAATGCCTAAGCTTCTGTTTGAACAAAGTGCATTGTTGCTTTAAAAGAGAGTAGGTGAAAACCATTGATCATTGACATAATGAAATGAGATTTGGGGTTAAATTGTGGGCTAGAGACTCTACATGCAGACCTTCAGTGCTGACTCAGGGGCTGTGGAATATTGCTGGAGGGTGAAAGCCTGGGGTGGCAGTTTTGTTTGGCTGTGATGCTATAGTGTACATATTATGGATTTTACCCTGGTTCTTGCCTCATCTTTATTTCCAAGGCAGGTTAAAGAAACTAGAATTTCTCTTCCTCAAAGTGGGTCATAGAAACTCTAACCTTCCTCTGCCTTTCTGTTTTGGAACTGGCCATAAAAAAATTCTCTGACTTGCCCTTGTCTGATGATTAGTCATAAGGCACTCCTCATTCCAGAAGAGTCCTCCCCATTTCCTGGAGGGAAGAATGTTGCACGTAGAGGCCAAGGATCATACTGGCTGAGATTAGCCTTGGATTTCCCTGCCTATTAGCATTAGATTCTACTCTTTTTGTCCAATCACATTTGGACACAGTTGTCCATGCTTCAATCAAGTCTTGGCAATGAAGTCTCCAGGAATCCAAAAGTATGTTTTTTGGAGAGCTTTAGGTAGCTGGAAACATGGAGGCTCCTGGAAGGATCTCCTAGAGAGGGCATGGGAGTTTTGAACCCTTTCTATCCTTACCTATATCCTCTGTAAGAGCCTCGGTAATAACCCCATAAACTTAAGCAAGTGTTGTCCTGAGTCCTGTGAGTTGCTCTAGCAATTTAATGGAATCTGAGGAGGGGCTTGTGGGAACTCTGATTTATACTGAATTGGTCAGCAACACAGATGAAATGACCTGGAGCTGTGGCTGGTATTAGAAGGGAAGGGGTGTCCTAGGGGTAAAGCCCTCCATGGGGGACTGAGGCTATTGCCATGGATTGTGACAGAGCTGACTTGGGTCAGAGGACAGCTCACTTGTGTCTGCAGCACAGAATTGCTTGCTTTCTGATAGGGCAAATCCCTACACCTTTTAGGGTCATTAAAGTCTTCTGTGCTGATTGTGGTGTGAGAGCAGTCATTAAAATAGACTCTTTGTTTCCCATATACCAACTATGTCTGTTAGCTCTGTGTCGGTGAGCCAGGGACACCACTTTGCTGGTTTTCAGTTCCAGATAAAATAAGGGCCATACAGTCATAAGAATTATTACCTCATGATGACGTTCTGAGGACTAAATAAGGTGGCTGAATGAAAAACATTTTGTAAACTCTACAGTGTTATGTGGCATGTTCAGCTGTCTTTAGCTTTAATATGGAGGATTTCTATGAATGAAAAATTAAAATGCATTTTACAATTTACCAGATAAAAATGAAAACCCTGAAAGGCATTACTCCCAGAGATTGGTGTGTTGAGCAAGGTTTATATGGTATTGGGAAATGAACTAGGAGGAAGAAAGTGAAGTAGGGGAAATTAGCTTGGAGGCCCATCCACTGGCCTAAGTGTCAGTGAAAATAGGTCCTGAGACTAACTTTGGAAAGACAAAACAATGTGAAAAATGTTAATGTCATTTTTTATAAAGTATTTTTCATATTTACATTATCACTTAATCGAAGAAAGCACAATAGTTTACTCATAAGGCACTTCAGGAATGTTCTGGAAAGGGCTCCTATTCCTAGGAGGAATAGGGCTTTGTTAGAGATACAGTGATTTTTAGGATACAAGGGCGGATCTAAGTGAAGGTACAGGATGGGCTGGAAAACAGATTTGTTAGTGTGGTAGAAGGGAGAGGAGAGAGGTGAGGAGGACTGACAGCTGAGGAAAGGAGGGAGGAAGAAGAAGAGTTAATTAGTGTGAAGAGACCAGCAATGGCTTTGAGAGGGTAGGGGCAGCCAGGGAAAGAGAGTACGGAGACTTAAGATTGGAGAATAGTCATTGAGCTTCAGTAATTGTGTTATGCTTTATTATCTTTATTTCACTGGAAACAGAATTGACAAAGTTGTGTCACCTGCTCCCAGGCCAGAGCTAATGGACATAGCTGGAGAAAGCTGGGTCCTCAAACTTATGCCCTTGGGGGATCTTCACAGCTACCAGGTTAGCACATAGGGCTTTATGTAATGAGATATTTTGTCTACTTTTCCAACATTAAGCCTGAAGTCTTTGTATTGATGATTCTTGCATACTAACTAAAGCATCAGCATGATTTTCTCAAATGATAGCATAGGAGTCAGACTAAATGTCAAACCACTTGCAGTCTCAATTGAGTGGGAGAGGTATAAGGAGGACCACAGAAGAGGCTAAAAAAAAGTTGAATTACTCTGTGTCTGGTGGTTGTTCTAGAACTTTGTTAGGACAGAGAAAGAGTAAGAGGCTAGATGGGCTTTAGGATGAAGAAAGGTGTTTTGTCAACATGGTTTTATTTTGATTATAAGACTTGAGAAAGAAGACTGATATTCATGGCTGGGTCTTTGCCTGGTTAGAGCATAATATAAAATACTTTAGCATGAGAGGACAGTCCATAGGCTCTTTCTATCCCATAATTCTGGTATAGCTGCTTAAGGGAAGAATTTGTACTTTGTCCTAAGTTTGAGTTTCCGCTGGGAGGCTGGTTAAGAAATAGGGTTCCTGTGGGAGATGGAGGCTATGCCATACCTAGGGAAAGTGTTAAATGCAGTGAGGCCAACTCAGAAGCAGGGGACTGAGAGGAAAGAAGCTGCAATGCTTTTGAGTACAGAGGAGGACGACTTGAACTTGCCCTGACCCAGCTCCTGGGGGGCCTGAGTGCCCTTGGTCCACATGGCCAAGTAGTTACAGCAAAGAGACCCTCATGATAAAGATCTTGAACACTCTGCTTGTTCTCCCAAATAAAAACATGTCTTTCCTCACAGGTCTGAGGCCCAGAGTCAGGTGATGCGAGAGAGAAATCTGTTTCAGGTGAGGTCACATCTCAAAGGATGATGGACATTAAAGGTGGGTCCATACCCACCATGTCAGCCACACAATATTTCATCCCAAGGAGAATCAACCTCAGCAACTGGGTATGGGAAATATGACTTAGAAAGACTCAAGCAGCAAGAGGAACAGTAGATGAATCACTCTCTTTTTGTGCCCTTGAAACACAGTGAGAGGTCTGGGTCATACATTTTATGGTGGAGAGGATGACTGGATTTAAAGATGAACCTCACATAGAATGCACAAGGTGAGCGTACATCCAGGGGGGACAAGATAGTGGAAACAGCAAGAAAATGCTAGGGGAAAAGTATATGGTCCAGAGAGGGGAGGAAGGACTTGGGTAGACAGCAGAGGTAAGGGCATAGTTAGGTGCCTCACTAACAACTCGTTTTTCTTTCTTTCTTATTGACAGGACCTGATTTTGTTTCAGGTAGCAATACACCCCGTGAAAAAGAATAAATTCCCCAGTTTCTCTTAAGTCTAGAAGTGGTCAGCAACATCTACATAGAAATTATTGCTGATTAGGTTGTGAGATACCCTTTTGCTATCCTCTTTCCTTCTTCTTACATGGAATGAGGAAATAATGGCTAGATCCAGCAGCCATCTCAGTCCTTGAAGTCTTTGAAAATGGGGAACCCATTCTAAGGATAATGACATGCAAAGGTAAAAGGAGCCTAGACCTCTGGTGGCCTTGGAACAATCAGATCCGTCCTACCTACCACAATTACTTTTAGACGCAATACACCTTTATTATGTTGAGACCATGATAGATAGATAGATGATATATAGATAGATAGATAATGTGTATGTGTGTGATTTGTAAAAAGGAGAAAGGACAAATTTGTGAGAAGGTAAATACAGATTCATTTAATCCAGCTCAAAAGAAAAGATGCCTAATCAATTTGAAAGACAGTAACTATTAAAGAGAGTTCAGAAGAGGGGAAGAGCTTTCCTGCTGGGAGGCGGAGGAAAGCCAGACCACAGGAAAAGAGCAAGGATTCCGCCCAAATCACTGAGGAAGCCTCCTATTCTCTGGGGTGTGCGCCAAAAAACCCTTCTCTCTAGCTCGAGTTTCTTGTGAGCAGAGCTCTGAGATCAGAAACATCTCCTGCTTGTTTGACTCTTTCCCATTCAGCCAGCTGCTTCCCTTCTCAGCTCTCCCACTTGGCAGAAGGGAGACAGAGAAAGATCTCCTGTTACAATCCCTCCTTCCAGCAAGAATCTGTGACCCTGGAAAGACTGCAGGTTTCAAAAGCTGTCTACACCAACAAGATTCTGAGCAGGCGTGGTGCTCTGGTCTGGGCAGCTGGGGATCCTGCAGCCAGGATTGGGGGGCGAGAGAAGGGGAACAACCAGGAGACCACACCTATTCTGCTAGGAACTAAACAGGACTCTTAAAAAAAAAAAAAAGCCAGATTCTATTTCCAGATGCTACCTCACTTCCTTCTTTTTTGCTCTGATGGGTTGAGCACTGACTAGGTTCCTAATGTCTGGGGAGACTTCAAAGGCCAGGCAATCCTGGTCCCGGAAAGCAGGTTTTGTGCACCTATGAGAGAAAAAGCAAGCGCGCCTCATTCCTTTGCGGACAGAGGGGACAGAGGGCTCTCTACATTGGGCAAACTCTTTACCCCAGGAAGGCACAATCCCTCTTCTCTTCCCGGCTCCTTTCCCAGAGCCTCGAGGGATCTGCGTGAACAGGTGCTACACAGCCGCCCAGAAGGGTGGGTTCCTCACCAGCCCAGTCCCACGCCAACAGCCCTTTAGCGGCTGGGATCTGCGGCCGCGCGCGAAAGCCCGGGGTCTCAAAGCAAAGGCGCGGAGGGACAAGCGACCTGGAGCCTAGAGCGTGGGCGCAGGCCTAGAAGCCGGGGCGCACGAGGTTCAGCCAGCCGTGGGGGCCAGGACAGGGCTGTGGTTGCTGGTTCTGCAGCCGCCTCCGCGTCCCCGCACGGGGCCACCCTCTTGCCAGTCTCTGTGGTCCCGGGTTCCGGCCGTGGAGCTGCGGGTCGCTCTCCTGCCCTCCAAGCTGTGCAGCCGCTCTCTCTGCCCCGTGAGGTCGCCGAAAGAGAGTGGCGGACAGGGCTCGCAGGGCCAGGTCCCCTGGTCCACAGGGCGCCCGCTGCGGGCGGGACACTGGCAGTGCAGCCTGCGCCCCGCGGCCTTGGCAGGGCGCGATGCCACCTGCACCTCCCTCTGCGCAGCCTTATTGGGCACTAGAGGCGCAGCTTCGGCCCTGCGGCCCGGACGCGCGCCATCCCGCCACCACCACACAGATCTTGTGCGGCCCTCCCGCATGGTTCCCACTGCCCTCCCCAGGGAGCCAAGCTGCCAAGGGGGCGGTGGAAAGGGGTCATTGCCACCTTGCCTTTTATTCTAGAAGCCACTCAACCCGGTTTGAAGAGGGTCAGCTCCCAGGAGCCATTAAACTAAGTTTTGGGTGGCCTTTTGTCAGAAAAACTTTTGATCTCACAGAATTTAGCTTCTAATCGGCCAGACATGTAAATGGCGCGGAGTAAAACCTTCCATTTTTAACATCCACTCTGGTGTTTGCTGGAACTTTGCCACCGAATTTAGGCTTGAGTTGAAGGTTATCAGGATTTATCATTGTTTCCCCAAGATGTTTAACCCGCACGGGACTCCTCTTCTTTCATTTAAGATACTTTAAAAAGAAAATGCTTGTAAGCGCTTTGGCCGTTTTGTTTAAAAATTTTTGTTTTAGCTCATACGGTTTTGTAATCCAGAAATATTTCTGCAATTGGGGAGGGGAGAGAGCGTTGGAGACAGAAAGCAGCTGTGTATCAGGAAATAATAAGTATCATGCAAAAATATCACGGCTAATAGATGTCCTTTACAAGTGGAAATATCTATGTTTAATTGTTTTAAAAATGTGGGTGGAAAACACAAGTATACACTGCGATAACAAACCTGTACAGATAATTTTTGAACAATAGAAAACAAGTGCTGAAATTTTTTTCTTTATGATCAAAATAATTGTTCCAAGATTATGATGCCACCTACCCAAATATCATGTTACCCCATCTGCAAATACTTGATGAGGAATAGTTACCAATTAAATGCGTTTTGATTCATCCTTAATAAACAGAAAATTGCATAGCTTTTAATATTGTTGCTCATTTTCAAATGCACCTTCCAAATATCACTGGTAGCTTAGTGAGATTCTTGATATTTTAATATTTCAATTTTCAGAGATACATAATATATAATTCCTAATAATTATAAACACATTGTTTTACTCATCTGATTTTAATAACATGCATTTTTATAACTACTGTACAACCAAAATAGACATTGAATTATGCTGTGTGCATGTCTTCATTCAACAGTATATTCTTAGACACCTTGTTCAATCAAACAAAATGAATTTAAAAGAAAATAAAACAAGAAAAAAAATCCTGCCAGTAGAAACAGAATCACAGTGCTTTACAGACAAAAGGAAAGGAAAAAGCAGTTCTCATACGAAAAGAGATTTATTATTACATAGAAAATTCTCACAATAGTTGAAACACACTTCAGGAACTAGTAAACACCTTAGATAGAGTTGTGCCAATTACTCAGCCCACAAGCATCTGCTTTGTCTTAATTAGACGGGGGAGGTGAATGACCACTGTTTATTTTCATTTTCCTCATTAATTATGAAAAACTGCATTTAATTCATCTTGCATGGTGAGGGATTGGCTGCGCAGATGTAAGTCGTAAGGGAAGTGGCTGTCGGTGGGTAACCTGAACATGGCACCCTGCCCAAGAGGACCCCTGGGTGGCACTGCACAGTAATGCATGCCATAATTGTAATTTTTGCCATAGTCCAAGGTTTCTTCTTGCTTCAGGGAAAATATCCCATTATAGTTAATTGGGGGAGGACTTAAGGGACCTTCAAACTGAGGGCTGGCACACTCAGGGGAAGTGCTTTCATAGAAGGATTCATACGCACTGCAATAATTGTAGGGCTTCATGGACTTGGAATTATCAAGAGTCCCGTGCCCTGGGGGAGTGGCGAGCTCAGGGCTGTGGTAGGGTGGGTAGAAGGTGGAGTAGGGTGACCTTGTGTGGTGTGCTGCCTCCCCACCCTGACCCATCAGGAAACTCCTGGCGTTGAGCTGCAAGCAGCCTGCCACCAAGTTTGTAGTTGGCTGGGAAAGACCTTTGCATAAGTTTTGGACGAACGTGAGCAGATCCGGTCTCTTGCCGATCCTCAGAATTTCAGAAAGTGCCCAGATGTAGTTTTTAGCCAGTCGTAAAGTTTCTATTTTGGACAGTTTTTGGGTTTTAGAATAACAGGGGACCACTTTTCGCAAATTGTCCAGAGCATCATTGAGGCCATGCATCCTGTTCCTCTCCCGAGCATTAGCTTCCTGTCTTCTGAACTTGACCCTTTCCAACCGAAGCTTGGTGGTCTTTTTTTTCCTAAGACCCCTCCTTCTGGGCAATCCATTTTCATCTTCTTCTTCTCTGTCTTCCTCCTCTTCTTCTTTCTCAGTTTCTTCTCCAGGGGCCCTTTTGATGCTTTTTCCTCGAAGGACAATTTGTTTGGAAAAGCTTTCTGGTTTCTTAATTTGCTTCTGGTCCTCACATTCTCTAGAAAACTTTCTGCACATCTGGGATTCTGGCATTACAACAGACTCATCAAATGGTAGTGTTAACATGGTTCTGTAATCTTAAATTACCTGAAAAAATGCCAGCACAATATTTAAAGTGTTTTTATTTTTAAAGTTTATACACTTCAAACATATTTCATAACTTAATCCTAAGATTACAAGAACACATGAAAAAGACTGATTCTAGAACTAATATTTTTACATTAAATAAAATTTTTTAGTTTGTGCATTCTAAAAGTTATAAAAACACAGATTCATGCAATGGAACTCATTTTTACAGGCAAATTATCAAAAGAAAATAGGACAGGAAGCATTTATTGCAGCACCACCATCCTCCCCATTTCTCTTTGATTTTAAACTGGATTTTAATGCAGGAAAAGAATTATGGAATTCAAGCAAATGCAAAACATGATATAGCAATGCAGAATTTCATTAATTCTAATTCTCTTGAGAACAAAGTAGAAGAGAAATCAATTTTTAAAATGAAAAGTGCTGCCTCTCCATTAGCTAACAAATTTGTGAGGTTTTGTTAGAAAAAAAATAACCTAACTTTATTTGCTGTAATTTTACAACTGTGAATTTGGATAAGTGGTTATTAGAATATACAAATTTAAAGAAAAGATTAGTCAGGTCAATTTTAAAACTGATTTCTGGTTAGTAAAGAATTATGTAAAAGACCAATATTTCCCCAGCCTTCAAAAAGAAAAGGGATTAGGCTAATTTATAAAAAAAAAAAAACCTCTTAAAATAAATGAAAACACAAAGATCACTGACAGCTTTATTTTAATCAAAGAAAATGTTGAGACTGCTTTTATATTGAAGATTTTTCTGAATGTAATTGTCTGTTTACTGTTCAAATCGCCCTGGACAAAAAACACTCTCATAGTGTTTTGTTCTATGAGCCACAGAAGTCTCCCTGTAGCTAATATCTGATAGGAACGGTCCGAGGATTCTGACTGCAATTGTGCACGTGTGTTCAGAATCCCAAATGAAAGGGGAAAATAATTTGTGTTTCGAATGCTTTTTTTTTTTTTTTTTGGTTTTTGCTAGGTGAAACAGCAAGTATTTTCATCTAAAGTCTTCAAACAAATAGGCACATTAAAGCAGAGACTTCAGTTCAACAATCTCCAGCCCCCTCAACACACACAGACACACACACACACAAACTCTTAGTAATGTCCACATACTTAGTGTTACATAATAGCAGTGAAAGTATGTGATAATTACATCATAAGAATGAAATATGATAAGAAGTTATAGATGGCAAAGAGCATAGAAATACTCTAAGACAGTGACACTGTATCTTTAAATACTTGCATGCAAAGCCAGCAGCAATTGAAGTATATCTTTATTTATATTACCTTAGGTTTTAATTTCATTCAATAATCAGTTTTCATTTTGGGTCTTCCAAATCTTTTCAGGCTGAGTGTCGCATCGTCTCCTGGAGCCTCTAGATCTGTGTATATCTGCACTATCTCATTGATCTCTAAAAAGTGACATTGATGCCAACTGCCAGAGCTGGTACCCATGCCATCTGCTAGTGACGTCACAGGGCAGAGAGAGCCATGTGATCCTCTCTTGGGACCTTCATTCTGCACTGATCATCTGGCGTCCCTGTAAGTGGGTACCAGCATTCATGCATCAACACAGGAGGTTAGACTGATAGGGAAGAAATCTGCACCAGCATTTCACATAAAGTAGGTGTGTTTCTCCTCGAGCTGCTCCAGTCTCACTGGCAATCTGTAGAAAGAGCTGTGTACTAACACAGCCTCACCCTGCCAACAGTGCAACTGTTAGGGAGTCGTTAATATTCCATTCATTTGCAAGGTGGGCTTTTGTGTGAACGAGAGGTTTTTGTTGTTGTTGATGATGTTGTTTTGTAAAGATCACCATCTCCTTTGTGCACCTGGGTACCCCGGGAAGGACAGCCCTGAAAAGAAGCTGGTCACTAGGCTTGGAGTGCTGAACCAACCTGAGATCAGCATCAGTGAACAGGGTCAGCTCAGAGATCTGTATATCCTTGTTTTGTTTCACAGCTTGTAACTTATGGGTGTGTGTCTGTGCATTCTCTTATTAACATGGAAGACTTCTGTGCGTCTCAGGAATTTGGAATAAAAGAACAGTTTCTCCATCTGCGGTCTGTGAAAGATATCCTCAAAGGTTCCTCTTCCTGTACTTGCCAGTATCTTTCCACAACTTTTCAGAGATTATATACAGCCAGCCAGATAAATAGATAGATAGATAGATAGATACAAACATACATCCATACACCCATACATACATAGATGTGTAGGTACATAGATTCATACATAGATACATATACAGAAAAAATGCAGGGACACAGCAAATCCACTGTTAACTATTTCAAACTACCTACTTGTGACCTCCACCAAAAGTCACTAACTTCACTCTTGTATTACCCCATCACTCTCAGTATTAACTTGCTTGTTCTTTCTCATTTCATTTCAGACACAATAATATCAAAAAGATTGATTTTTTTTGTCTTTCCCTCCCTGCTATTCTGCTGAGTGTTTTAATCAAAGATTAGCGTTTCTTTCCGATTTTTTTTTCTTTACCCTAAAAATCTCTTCCCCTTATTTTTGCTTCTTCTAGACCAACATGGAGCAAAATCTCTTTTTGTTTTTACATCAGTGTCTCATTGTTTTTTCCTATCAGGTGAATTTCATATTTTCTCCCACTCCCTCTTTTAGGTTGTTTTTAACAAAAGCAGGATAGAAACAGCACAGCAATGCTGGCAAAGTCTTGCTGGCAAGATGGGCAGAAAGTCAGGCCAATCCTACCTTCTTTTCCTCTCCTCTACTACTTGGTCACCCCTCTTCCCAAAACAATGTTTTATTTCAGGAATGCCTAATGGAAAGTAAAACATGAACTTAAAAAAGTTTGAAAATAAACAAATAAACCCAACCTTTGTTGTTTGACAACTGTGTAATCTCCTCTAAAGTGAGAGAGTATGCTTTTGGTATTAGAGTAATCCCTGGCAGGCTGTAACTGTTGAATCTGGGTTATCATTCCCCTTATAAATCCCACTTTTGAAAGGTTTAGGATTCTGTTGCTTTACTGCACTTTGGATCCAAGTTGGCACCATGGGCCTCAAACGAAATTCAGTTTTGTTTCTCTCATACCCCTCATTAGTACCCTCTTCAAAAAGTTGCTCCATTTTTCATGGACAATTTCAGAAAAGATGGGGGAGTTGGCAAAAAGAAGCATGCTATGTAAAAATGGATTGTTTGTCTCTCTTAATGGACCAGTTAAAAATGTAAATTTAAAATAAGAGCAAGGCTATAAATTCTCAAGTTAAAATAGGTAGGTTGGCCTAGCTCATGTTTTAAAATAAAACCAGACATACCAAAGTCATTTTAAAATTTGTAGCTTAAGGTTATATTAATGCTAATGAGTGTAGTGAGTATATTTAAATAGATTTGGTTAAAAAATCTGCACATTTGGAAAAATACTGGCTCTAAGAATTTCTGTAGAAAGGCCAGATGTAGGATTTTGATTGTCCCCATGGCTGATTTAATTTTTTGATGTAAAGTAGTGCAAGTATTGGAGCTGTGAGCCAGAAGCAATCAATGCTGTTACAGATTCTCAATTACGCCATATTCTAAACTTGCAAAGTATTAGGAACTGTAGTGTATTAAAAGCCTTATACATAGAAGTGAAAAGCTAGGGAACAAACGACCTGATAGCCAGTAGAAAATTATCACCAATCGAAAGGATCGATTTCTATCTTATCTTTGCATGAGAACAAAAATGAGACCGAGTTGATTGATGAAAACATTTGGAGCTGTTCTGTTCCTGCCTTTGAACATGAAAGAAAAACCTTCAGTAGTGATGAGGTGCAGAACAGAATCTGTGTACAGGTTTTCTGAATATTAATCTATTGATTGGATGTCTTAGTTTCTTTTTTCCTCAAAAAAATAAAAAAGAGAAGGGGAAACAAAAAGTTATTGTATGAAGATTTAGCAAGGAGTCAGTGTGTTTGTACAATACTCTTTCAAAAGAAATTTTGTTTTGCATTTTCTAGTATAGTTCCAGATATGCAAATGCCTATGCTGTTAATATGCATTCATATCATACATTGTAGCGGCTGTTCTACTCTCTGCTAAGAAAGCATGTTAACACCAAGACTCCAAACAGAAATGCATTCTGACTTACAGACAAATACTCAGAGCAGAGGCAGTGTATTATCATTGTTTTTATAATTTCTTATTTTACAACAATCACTACACCAAAGTTCACATCTGTAAGTCAATTTAATACTACCTAACTGTTAAGATTTTTGTTCCTGGGGCCATGAAATTTCAGATTGCTTTTTGTAAAAAAGTGCCCAATGTCTTTCTTCCTGCCTGTCTCTTGCTTTCACTGGGTAAGTGCTTATACTTCACTTACAGAAATGAGCCACAGAAAATTTGGATATAATTTTGACACATTTGTAAAAAAATAGAAGCCAAAAGTCCAAATTAGGGCTCAAACCATGCTATTTTTAGGTCATTTCATTGGTGTCATAACAAATGGGGATTCTATGAACTCCCTTTTTCACAGTCCCCTTATAAATTCAGAGACCAGTTTGGACCATAGCACATGTTTTTTTCTGTTTTCCAAGGGTATAAGGCAACAGGACAGGATCAAGCGGCAGAACCCCAGGACCATTTTCTCATTTAAAGAACTGTTTCTAAGATGCTGGACAATTTTCTCTATTGCCTCACTTTTTGTATTCTTTTCTCTTTTTTCCTTTCTTTTTTGGCTCCTAGAAAATGCTTCAGGGCAGTCACGAGTCTTGTGAGCAAGCTCAGAGTTTTAACTCTGTGTTCTCCATTGACTTGAAATAGTTTTATGACTGTGGCAGGGTATCCCACTTTGGAAATATGCCCTTGGAATTTAAATAAAGGCATTGAAATGATAAGGCAAGATGCAAAGCATCTTTACTCCTCTCAAAGCCTTAGAGAGCTGAAAATTAGAATTGAAACATAGGAATCTGAATGTGTTGTTTACATATACCTATGAAGATTACTTCATCTAGCAGATGATCTGGAAATAGTTTGAGTGCAGACTTACTCCAAAGTGAATGAAGGCTGGACGAGATTTCAGTATGGTATAATTAATCGATTTTGTTATTTATATGGCTCACAAACACCCTAACAGTCACTCTTCTGCTAGAGCCTTTGCACAAAACAGCACAGTGTCCCTTTCCAGAAATAACTTTTATGATTTTCCCCTATGAAGCCAGTTGTTATTTAATTCACCAAACTGCATTTATTACATTAGTTGTCTAATTTGTTATTAAATAAAGGAATCTAAATCTACCAATTGGAAACTTCTATCAGTATTAGAAAACTGGTGTGGCTGGAATGAATTGTTATCATCTAGCCATAAGTAAAGAAATGATGCTTTATTAACGTTCGTGATGTTATCATACGATAATATCTGGTTTCCCATTGGCTTTAAAAATATGAAGATTGTTTTGTTAGCTTTTTAATGATACTAAATTAGATATTATTATTATTTTTCCAATATAGGTAATACAATGTTTGTTTTTAAACATAGGAAACAGACATAGACTGTGGAAATTTTATTTTATTTTATTTTTTGCTATTACATTTATTCATTTTGTTAAATTGGAGGGAGCACTTTATGGAGAGATGTTGAAAAAGTTTTATGCGAGCTGCATTTGTGAGTTGCGAGTTGCATAAGTCAAGTCTTACTTTAGATGACTGAATGATGAAACACGGGCTTTCTTCATGCAGGGGATTCCTGAGATTATGTGCAAATGTGGCAAGTATGTGCCTATGTGCATGTTTCTAAGGAAAGGCTCTCTTTGTTCGATTCCAAAATGTAAAGAATGACGGAGTATTTTGACATCTCACTAACCCTGTTTCAAATCTTGATCCTGCTCTTTGATATTTATGGGATGCAATCATTCGCTCATTGATTCATTCAACAAAGGCTAAATACCTATTATGGAGTAACTCTTGACTCCTGGTTTTTCCTCACTATCTACAACAAACATATCAGTGACTCCTTTCAGTTCTGTCTTGAATTACATCCAGATTCTGACCACTTTTAGCAATGCTATTACTCTTCCATTGGTCACCTTTCACCTGGCCTAAATAAACCCTGAGCCTGCACTCTTTGTCCCTGACAGTCTATATATGGTGGTCCACACAGCAGCCAAAGTTGTCCAGTGTGAACATAAAGCAGAATTTGTCTACCCTGGGCCTCCCCCCTACCATGTGCCTCCCCCCTGCATGTCTCCCTTAGAGCAGAAGCCAGGTCTCTGATGTCACCTGTTGCTGCTCTGACCCCCACAGGCTCAGCTTCAACCACACTGGCAAACCCCACTGTAACTGCTCCCTGGAAATTTCGTCCCGTATGTCTCTGTGGCTCACACGTCACATCTCCCAAGTCTCCATTTAAATGTCCCCTCTCAGTGAGCTCCTCCCGACCTTCCACCCCCCCCACCCAGTTTATATTCTACTTTTGTCCCTTCCCTCCCTCACTGCCCATCTTCTGTTTTGCTTTTCTTAGCAGCACTTGCCTGCTACTTTCTAACCAAGACATGAGTTGTCCAGTGGGGATGTTAGTCTGCAGTGGGAGAGGCACTCAATACATACTTGTTGAATGAAGATATTGGCTCCACGCATGAAGTTAGTGATGGCCACTCAGTGGCATGTCTGACAGCCATGGCAAGACTGTTTGGGAGTTTGTGGCCTAGAGGGAGACAGATGACAAACAGACCAACACATGCATGTGGAATTTCCCTGCCTGGAGGATACACAGAATAAAGGGAGGAGCTATGCAATTGAAGTTGTCTTTCTGCATCATTTTTTAAGCCAAGTCATGGAGGACACGGCAGAGGGAAGAGCGAGCCAGGCAAAGATCACCGGGTGCTACGTAGATTATAGTGAAGTACTTGAAATTTAATCCAAAGGAAGTCATCAGAGGGAGTAAGGTGATTTGCTATTTGAAAAGTTCAATCTGAGGCTGAGGCTGTGGTGTGGCTCAGTGATAGACCATGTGCTAGGCTTTTTTTTTTTTCTTCTTTTTATTTATTTTTTTTTTTGTGGTACTGGGGTTTGAACTCAGGGCCTCATGCTTGCAAGTCAGGCTCTCTACCACTTGAACCACTCCACCAGTCCAGACAAAAAGTCAGTGGCTAACTGGAAATGTTGAAGAATGAACCTGGGACCTGTGCTAAGCTTAGAGTGCATGAGGCCCTGGGTCCCATCTGCAGCACCACCACCTGCCAAAAAAAGGAAAGAGAAAAATTGCTTCTGAATGCCATGAGGACAAGATTTGCAGAGGGGAAAAGAAGAAACGGGGAAACAACTAATGAAGCTCAGGATACACTGTTCCCAGAATAGGTCACCTTGGGTTTGTGGAAGCTGAAGGAATTTAAGAAAACTGCAGAAGCAAGACGATCTCTCTGATCTCCCCTTCCTTCCTCCCCTGAAGTTCATGTTAAGCTCCCCAGGGGAAGGCTGCCCTCCCAACACCTAGAAGAAAAGAGCAAACAGGTCTTGCTAAGTGTGCTGGTTAATCTTGATTGTCAACTTGATTAGATCGAAACCTGCCTAGGAGACATACCTCTAGGTGTGTCTGTGAAGGTGTTTCCAGAGAGGATTAACTGAGGAGGTAAGACACACCCTGAATGTGAGGTACACTAGCCCATAGGCTGTGGGGAGGCTACATGAAATAAAGGGGAAAAGGAGAAAG
This sequence comes from Castor canadensis, assembly GCF_047511655.1. Lineage (NCBI taxonomy): Eukaryota > Metazoa > Chordata > Mammalia > Rodentia > Castoridae > Castor > Castor canadensis. The sequence continues at coordinate 89,890,590 of NC_133387.1, forward strand.
CCTCTGAACTCAGCATTCTCTCTCTCTTCTTCCTGGCTACTATGATGTGTGAGGTACTTTTGCTCCACCATGATGGACTAAAACCTCTGAAACTGTGAGCCAAACAAGTCCTTCCTGCCTTAAGTTGTTTATGTCAGGTATTTGTCACAGCAAGAGAAAACTGGCTTATACACTAAGTTCCCCCACTTTTGCCTTTAATTCCTCTTTGCCCTCTCATATGTCTCACAATCTCCAATCTTACCTACTGTAAAATCACTGAGGTTTAACTTTCTTTGGGTCTCATTTCCTTATGAAGGCTCCCAGATCATGGAAAACTTATCAAATAAACGTGTGTACTTTTCTCTGGCTAAGCTGTCTTTGTCATAGAGGTGTTATCCATGAATTTGGGGTGGGCAGAGAAAACGATATTTTTCTTCATCTACAAAACTTACAAAGCCTATGAGAGTGGAGAGAGCATGAAGAGAATGGTCATAGCCCAGGAGAGAATGGAGAGAGGAGTAGGCACAGAAATGTATGTTGGTGACAGAATCAACAGAATTTATTGACTGAAAGGGTATTAATTGAGGTGGAAAAGTTCATAATCACTCGTTATGATGGTGATGACCATGACAGTGATAATTATGACAAGATATTTATTTACATGCAGAATGCCTAGCACCAAACTAAGTGCCTTGCAAACATGATTTTATTTGATCCTAGGAATCAGGTAGATCTTACTATTCCCATTGTAGAGGTCATGAAACCATGGCTCAGAGACCTCAACTAACGGATCCAAGACTGCTCAAGTTTTAAAGAGTAGATCGTAATTTGGACCTAGGTTGGTCTGAATCTATATTTTACCTTCTTAACTACTATACCTTTGTACCTCAAGAATTAAATAACCAAATGTCAAAGACTGCCTTGGACTGCTTCTGGAACAAACTAAACGTTGAAGGAATAATACATATTAGCTGAAACAGAAAAACTGAACCATGAGTCTATTCACAAAATGAAGAATTTTGTGACTTGAAATTCTTACCACACTTTTATCTTTTAGATCAATGTCCACAGATAGGTCCTAGACTGTTATATAAGGTGAAATCATATAACAGCAATGACATTCGCATGGCAACAAGACTTGCTTCTATCTCACGGGCACATGAAACACATCCACAATTCTCTGATTAAAAAACAGTTTGTGCTTACTATGATGAGAAGCGGTTGTTATAGGGTGAAAAAAATTTGAGTAGAGCTTGCAACTATGAGGAAGTTTTTTTCTTTATTTAAAATGAGAGTGAGAAGTATGTATAACAGTAAGTGCACAACTCAATTAATTTTGACAAACAATTTATCTCTGTAATAGGATGTGGCGCAAAAGACAGAACATTCTAATACAAATGGAGCCATTCAATATATGCTTTGGGGGAGTCTAGTCCCTCTAGCCCATGTGGGTGGATGTAATTATAGATCATTCACTCTCGTTGTTGTAGAGTACTCTATTGTCTTTCACCATTCTATCGTTCATGGGCATTTGGACAATTTCTAGTTGAGTATGTGTAAAGGGTGTTATTCTACTACATATAATTTGGTGAACATATGTACGTTAGGTGTATTCCACCCCCAGGTGTATATCCAGAAGAAATGCATATAGATATATGCATTTGATATGTAGGAGGTTAAGGGAAATTTAGAATGAGACATATAGGAAGGGTTAGTCTGTATTAATTACCTATCTGACAACCATACACAAGATCCTAACAGTGTCCAAAAGCTATGGACTCATGGAATCTAATTAAGAAGGGTATTGATTACCAATCTACAAATATTAATTAAATGATTCCTGTGTGTCAAGACACTGCATTCAATGTCTTGACACATAGGAATCACAGTCCCTTCACACAGTGGGTTTACAGTGGGTCTGATGAAGAAATAAGTAAGCAAACAGGGCAGATTCCAGACTGCGGTGCGGTATATCAAGCAAGCAAACACCTGCTTTGATTACTTACCATAACACCCTATAGGAAAACACTGCACATCCAAGCTTGTGCAGTACCGCTCCCAAGAACATGTTGCAGAATACTTGAAACTTCAAGAGTACCTTAGTGGAATCTTAAGTTTTCAATCACCTTGGCTAAATGATTAAGATACCAGATCCATGTTAATATTCATACTGATTCCTTAAATACATCCTTTGTGGCAGATTTTGTGCATAATTCTTACTGCAGCTATATGGAAACTATACACATGCGGATCAGAAAGAGGGGTTAAGGCTTGGCATCTGGGGTCCAACTCTCTGATTCTGCCACTTTCTATCTCAGTGACCCTGGGAGAGATCTCCATGCTTCAGCTTCTCCTTCTGCCAAATAGAAATAATTATATTCTTATCTCATAGGTTGTTAGAAATATGATGCTTTCTACAATGCCTGGTACCACATGATATGTGGATTAGTTTGTTTCTCATTGCTATAACAAAATACCAGTGGCTGGGTACTTATAAAGAGAAGAGGTTAATTTAGCTCACATTTTTGGAGGCTGAAAATCCAAAGAGCGTGGCATTAACTTTGGCAAGAATCTTACGGTAGATGGCAGCACAATGGAAGGGGTATATGTGTGAGGAGGAGATCATATAGGATCAGATGGGAAGCCGGAGAGCAATTCAGCAGTCAGACTTATTCTATGGAGAACTAATCCAGGGTTGCATGAGACTACTTTAATCCTTCTGAGAGCAGAAAGACCCCAATGACCCAACGACCTACCACCAGACCCCCACTTCTTAAGGGTCCCACTACCTTAACACCACTACACTGAGAACCAAGCCTGCAATACTTGACTCCAATAACAAGGAGACCATAACATCAAGTTTTGTGTTTTGTGTTGTGTTATTCCAAAATAAAAAATGAGTTGAGTATAAGGAATTTCTCAACTCTGTGAATTTCTCATTCTTTGTACTCAAGTTGATGTCAATGTCTTGTGGTTATTCAGGCATTCAAGTGTAGGTAGAGTACAAACTGTAATATCAATGAAATCAATTATTCTGAAAATATTTTCGACTTCTGATTGTGGTTTTAACATGGTAGACTAGAAAATCTAGCAACCTCTTAGGACAAGTAACAATTCAGTGAGGGTTTCACCAGGCTACAGATTATTTAGGAGTTTGAACTTCTTTGTTGTATGTGCTCCAAATCTTTCCTAAACAAACTCTGAAGCCTTTGTTCTTTGTCTTTAGTTACTTTTTAACCTCTTGGGAGCTTTGATGGAAAACACACTGGACCTCCAGAAGATAAGCAGACAGAAAGCATTTTCAGTTTTAATGTTCCCATGCTTGCAGATGAGACAACTTTGGGATGGGAATCTTTAGGTCAAATGGCTAACCTTGCTAAGGCCACAGCTTCAAATGGAAATGGACATAAGTCAATCCCTCTCAAGGGAATGTACTCATTTGTTCCAGGATCTGCCCTATGCACATAGCTCTTACAACACCTCAGATCATTTTTTAATAAAAAGTTTACACCTATAGGAAAAAAATAAGCAGCTAATTCCAAGCAAAATGAAAAAGCCCAAATCATTATTTTTGTCTTTTAGTAATTTGGACTTCTGGTTGATTTGCTGTTTTTTTTTTTTTTTTGGCAAATCTCATCTAATTACAATATATTTTTCATTTGTGTTTCAAAATACCAATCCTAACCTGGTGTTATTATAACGTATGTGGTAAGCCGTTGTTCCTGGGGTGGTGATAAATTTGAGGCAATCCATTCACATTCTTATGGGTTGGAATTAATCTTTCTCTTCTGATTTCCCACTACGCTTTGTGCTTCTATTATTATGCTTAGCGTAATTCGCTTTGTACCATAGTCATTTGTGAATGCATCTGTCTCCGCACTAGATTGTGAGGGCAAAAACTGTCAGATTTCTGTTTGTTTCATTTTGTTTTGCTGGATTTACATCACACAACATACTGATTTGTGGAATGGGAGTTCAATATATATTGATGGTAGAATCAAATGGATCAATTGCATTAGCAGTGTTTTTGGCTGCTGAACACCTTAGAACAATGAGGCCCATCTGTCAATCAAAGTGGTGATCTTCCCCTCCTTAACACCAGGGCCAAACAATGAGGTGCTAAGTCAGCCATAGAGAGCTTCATGTCCTCCATACCATAAATGAGAGTGTAGATTCTATAATTCCTTCAGCTGGAAAAAGATCCTCTGGAAAACAAGAGGCTATTTTGTGGCAGTAATGGCCCATAATTTTATAAAGGCTACATGTGATAGTTGAACTCAGCATTCTTCCTTCAGATTTTAATTCAAAAAGGTTGCTTCAGTGCTAATTATTTCCTACAAAAGTTAGAGTAACTTTTTCACAAAGCTGTTTGCATTTCATTTTGGCCACCAGTACTGTTATAAGATCCAGTCTAAAACACTGGTGCATTTCTGGTGGAAATAGAGCATTATCCTGGATTTTCTACCATTGGCAGAATGTGAGCAGTGAAGACCCCTTGTATTAGACTTGTATTAGCAGTTTTCTACTGCTGCTTTCTGTTTAGAGGTGGTGGATATAATAAAAACTGGAAGAGGGTGTTGTGCATGTCTGGTTCTGTTGGTTACTGGGCTGCATTGGAGCACATACATTTGGTAGACTAATAAGGAATGAGAAAACCATGGTATTGACAGCAGTCATCTGTTCTCCAAAGCAAAAGTCCTTCCAGGTTAGCGACTCTCTAACAAACAATCCATACTGGGGTTAGGGGAGGAACTGAGCAAAAATTAGTAAAGAAAGTGAAACAGAAATAAATGGCTAAGTTGTTATGCATTTGGAATTGAAAGAACAGAGAGGACACCTAGCAATGGCATGTCATAAACCAACTACAATTATTGAGTGTTTACCCTGGTCAGTAAATGGAACATGTGGTCTGATCTTGAGTGGCCTTTCATCTTGAAGAACATTTAGATTCATGTAGGCACATTCCTAAAGCTGTGGAGTGACAAGGTGCTAAAGAAGTCTGTCTGAAATGACCCAAGACATTTTCAGTGGTGATAATAACAAAAACAAAAAATAGCTCATTGGAAATCTTGATGAAATGAACATTCTAGTCTAGGTTTTGTACAATAACAAAAGACAGATTGAAAAGGAAATTCTAAAATGTCATTCTTAAGACTTGTCAATGGCTGATTTTAATGTTTACGGGAGAGAGTAAAACACTTATTTAAATTTTTTTCCATGGGAATTTTAGTCCTAACTGAAGGGAAAATGAAAATTGTATAAATAAGATGATGTTTCCTGTAAACCTGAATTTCTGGGCAGTGCAGAATTATGACTTCTTTTTAAGGCATATTGTTATGACAGTGCTGGTTTGTTCTTGGGGCTGTTAACTCAGCAGCCATCTTGTATGCCTTGATCTGCTGCATGTCTGGTAATGTGTCCAGCTACCTCTACTGCCAGATCAGAGGTGAAGGATTAGGACTTTTGTGGGTCCGAGCCATTTTGATTTCATGGGCCCCTTCCTCCATATAAAATAAAAATTATGTTTTTTTGTTACGTTGGTGTCAATATAAGTATCATTGTGTTCCTTTAAATTTTTGTGGAACCTTAAAAATATTATGGACCTGGGCACTGCATTGAACGTCTACCTTGTCACTGGAAATAGTGTCTGACCAAGAGCATTTTTTAGACTTCTGCCTGGTTGCTAATCACATGGTATGAGGATTGCCCACTAACCTACAAGAGCCTTAGAATTGTTTCTGGAAGTATCTGCCTTCTCTACTTCCTCCAATTCTGGTTTTCATAAGCTCTTACTCTTCATTTGGAGTACATGTGATTTGGGAACAGGGCAGAATGGCTATACCACTAAGGTCGCCAGATTTAGGAAATAAAAGTACAGGACACTCAGTTATGTCTGAATTTTGGATGTATTTAGAGGTAAAACAAACTTATACTAGAAAGTGTACTTTTGTTTATGTGAAATTTAAATTTAACGAGGCATACTGTATTTTACATGGCAACTCCACGTGCTTTCTCTATTTTTGGACCCAAATTGCTTTTCCTCATAAAATACACTTTCTGATGAATATGCTGTACACTAATGAAGTGTTTCACAGAGAATGCTCTGTAGACTCTTAGCAAGAACCACCTAAAACAATTGTATGATCTGGTGTTTGTTTTCTTTGTTGCATGTTGTCTTAGATTCCTCTATTTGCCAATGTAAATTATGACTCTCAGAGAACAAGAAGTGATAGAAGTGTGTCTCAAATTTACTTGACCACTGAATAGTTTCTGTTTCTGGAGTTTCTTGGGAGACTGAAAGTTTTCATAGAACATATTTATGCCCCCACCAAACCAGTATTTTTTTTTTTGATTATGAGTGTGATGAATATTTTGAATGTGTCTTACTGATTGTACTTTCCTCTCCTACTTTGTGCTGAGGCAGGGGAAATCCACCTGTCTCTCTTATTTCAGAGTGTTTTACAGCCTGCTTTTCCTTTCTTTCTTTCTTTTTTTTTTTTAGTGGTATTGGGGTTTGAACTCAGGACTTTGTGCTTGCTCCACAGATACCCTACCACTTGAGCCATACCCCCAGCCTTACAGCTTGCTTTTTGATTGGGGCACGTTTAATTAGAGCTGGAGTTTACAGTGTGGGGTCTGTAAGTCACCTAACTATTGAATGAAGGCACTTCTGGCACTAGCATCCAAAAGCAGTACATAATTTGTGGGGTCCAGAACAAAGTGAGGATGCAACACCCATTGTTCACAATGATTAAGAAATTCAAAATGGCAACATCACAGCATTAAACCAAGTTTAGGGTCTTGTCTGAATGCTCAGGTGACAGGCCAGTGATGACAGCCCTGCTGCAGTGCCATACTGAGGCTAACAAGCTGTGGGAGAGTCCTCATCCAGAAAACCCCAGAAAGAGTTTTTAAAGGCTGATTATGGGGACTGTCTCTCCACAGCCCATATGAGGCCATAAAAGTAAGCAAAGTCACTGGATTCAACCCTGGAGGACATACGAAATTCTGATAAGTTGTTCACTGTGATCTTTTGCTTTAATTTTAATTTTTAGAAACATTGCATTAAAATTGTTTTATCTTTATTTTTGTGCTTTCTTGGTTTGCTTGGGCAGCTGTAACCACCACCACCACCACCAACAGCAGAAATTTAGTTCTCGTGGTTCTGGGGACTGGATAGTCCAAAGTGAAAGTGCCAGCTGATTTAGTCTCTAGTGAGATGTCTTCCTGGTTAGCAGACAGCCTTTCTTCCTGTGTCCTAACATGGGCTTTCTTTTGAGCTTGTGGAGAAAGGAGAGAGAGAAAGAAAGAGAGAGGAAGAGAAGAAATGAGGAGGAGGAGGAGGAAGAAAAAGGAGAAGGAGAAGAAAAGAAGAAACTTCTTGTAAGGTGATTAACAAGTCCCCACCCTCATGATCTCATCTAACCCTCATTACCACCCAGAGGCTCCATCTGCACATACCATCACAATAGAGGGTAGGGTTTCAACATGAATTTTGGGGGAACACAAGCACTCAGTTCATTGCAGGTGCCTCTTAAATATTGTAGCCTTTGGGAGTCACTCACTCACCCCTCCTAATCCTGGCCCACTGGAAGATGATAAGAAATTATACTCTGTCATTATTGACTCTAAAAGTTTGCTAAAAATGGGAAAAACATTTCATTTATTTATATAATTCACACACAGAGATACAAATACATACACACATACCCACATGCATTCCCATTAATAACTAGGATTTTCCAGATATAGCTAGCACAGTATCTAGGACTATCTTTTAAGAAGACTTCAAGTAGAAATGAAAAATATAAGATAATCTATTGTTCTCTTTAGAATTATACTTATTTTATATGTTTGCCTCAAAGAAGGTAAATCAAAAAGAGAGAGAGAGAGAGAGAGAGAGAGAGAGAGAGAGAGCTGTGGCTAGACTAGGAATGTAGCTCAGTGCCAGAGCACTTCCCTTGCATGCACAAGACTCCACAAGGCCCTGGGTTTGATTTCCAGCACCTGTTACATCCTGCCTCCCCCCCAAAAAACCCCAGCAAAACAAAACAAGTGTGACCAAACACATTTTATCTGCTGTTTATCTGTTGTACATATTTTCCTTCTTCTATATTAAAAGTTACCCGGTTGATCATAACTCTTTTTATTTTTGATGCTGGGGATCCAACTCAGGGCTTTGCACTTTAATCATAACTCCTTACTGATGTGAAGGAGGCTGGTCTTATTTAACAATTTCCAGCTTTAGTTATTTTCTTGTTTCCACACTACTGTGGGTTTATTGTTTGATTTTTTGCCTATTATCATGCCATGAGTTTCTGTGTGCTGAGAGTCTGTTTCTTCAGTTTGGAAAAATGTTCTTCTTTTCTTTGGTTGAAGAGTCTTTCGTGCTTTTAGTCTGTATGCCTCTTATAGTGCTAAGACCAGCTTGGTGACAGGTTAGACCCAGAGCCCAGCCTTGGCCAGTCAGAAAAATCTATTCTGCAGATGGAACAATCAACTGGGGATCAGTATGCAACCCAAGTAAGCTCAGTGCAAGTCAGCCCTGGTTTTTGATGGAACTCCTTGGAAAAGACACTTGCTTTACACCGCACAAGCTGACCTGGAAGGACATCAGCCTGGAGCAATAAGTGTCCTCTTGGCCACTCTTGAGAGTAGGCTAACTGAGAGAAACATACACAGAGACGAGAGCCAAGACACAGAGCAGAACAGATTCCAGAGAGCATTGTTGAACTGCAGGATCATGGCCAAAGCAAAGTCTACAGCAGACTTGTAATTATGACAGCAGAAAATTCATGTGAAAGGAAAGTTTTGATTTGAATTTCTGTCATTTACCACTAAAAGTACTGACAAGCACTATGTGATTCACAACTGGAGATGAGTGACATTGCAATGCAGATGTGGCCTGACTCAGTAGACCGGAGTTGGTCTGAGAACACAGAGAATGCTGGCTGTTTATCTCCTCCAATGCGCTGTGGTAAAGCCCATGGGAGGTTATTTGGGGGAAGGGTATTATTTGGTTCTTACTAAGTATTAGGATCTATCAATTGCCCATTATCTAACTGTCACAATCGTCCTACGAGGCATCTGTGCCTATTTTAACTTATGTCCATGTGCCTGGCCATTTTATCTGGGCCAACTATGTAACCAGCAGTTCTCAGAATTTACTATTCTTTAGCATAATCATGTAAAAACTTGGTTTATAATATATATGCATTTAAGTATAAAATTTATGTAAAAACTAAATACATAGAAATATATTTACATGCATTTATGTATAAAACTAAACAAATATATGAACTGAAGTTAACAGCACATACACACATACACACACATACTTAAACATCAATTCTTTAGAATAAAGATGAGTAAATTTTTTTCTCCAAAATCCCAGATTGTAAATATTTAAAAGCTTTGTCCATATCTTTTCCAATATGTAAGAAGCTATAGGCAATATATAAACACATAAGAATGGCTATGGTCCAATGGAATTTTATGAACATTAAGAAGTCAATTTTATACAATTTTCACATTTCATGAAATACTGTTTTTCTTTTGATCTTTTTTAGCCACATAAAAGATAAAACTGGAGAGTCAGGTATAGTGGTACACATTGTAATCCCAGCTACTCAGGAGGCAGAGATAAGAGGATAGTGATTTGAGGCCAACCCAGGCAAAGTTAGTGTGAGACCCTATCTGAAAAACAAACTAAAAGCAAAAGGACTGGGGTTGCTACACAAGTGATAACCTTGAGTTCAATCCCTAGTACAGAATATAAAATAAAAAGGTAAAACTGGGCTGGAAATGTAGTTTAGTGGTAAAGTGCTTATCTAGTATGTTAAAGTCCCTGGGTTCGACCCCTAACACTGCAATAAAACCAAACCAAAACAAAAACCCCAATAAAGAGAGAGAGAGAGAGAGAGAGAGAGAGAGAGAGAGAGAGAGAGAGAGAGAGAAGCCATTCTTAGTTCTTAGTGTATGCAAAAACAAGGGTAAATTGAATTTTGCCTTTCTATAGGCAGAAATTTGTGTGTTCAGGTTTAGAACTTGGACTAGCACTTTGCAATAGAAATGCAATGTGAATCCCATATATAATTTAAAATTTTACAGTATCCATAGTAAAAAAAAAAGCAAAAGAAATATATGAAATTAATTTTAATAAATATATTTGACTTACTCCATTATAACCAAATATCATTTCAACATGTATCTAATATAAAAACATATCAATGAAGTGTTTTACATTCTTTATTTTTATATAGTCTTTAATCTGGTGTGTATTTTACATGATAATACAACTGCCTTTACATGATTCACTTTCATCAAAAATAGTTGATTTATATTTAGATTTCATAAAATTTAGTTGAAAAGTTGCTACACAGAACAAGTTATTAAAAATTCCTAAAATTTTTCTCGTAATTGAATAAAATATCAATTTTTAAATTTAAATGTAAGCTATTAAAATGGAATAACATTTAAAATGTAGTCTTGTAGTCAATCTAGCCATACTCTGGGCTCAATAGCTACTGTATTAGACAGAACAGACTTAAACCAAAGTGAGGATACAGAAAGAACAAACTCAGATTCTCCTATATCTCACTCAATAACCAACACAACACTTCTGACACCAATTGTGTAGGGTTCTGTCTCCCTCACACACCAAGCATACAATTCTCCATTGGACACCAATGTAATTCAAGTTAATTCTGACACTATTCACCTGGAGATAGTGTCGGATCCCACAGGTTGAGGGATTGGATCCCAAGACTTCCACTACTTCTTGAAGCCAATCACAAGCGTCAGGTTTTTACCAGTGCTTCTGATTAATGGATAATCAGGGTTCCCTTAGCATTCTCTTGATTAATTTTCTAGAGCAGCTCATGGAACTCAGGGTAACACTTGCTATGGTTACTGGCTTATTATGAAGGATATTACAAAAAAGACCAATGAATGTAAAAAGCAGTGCTGCATGGGATAAGGCATGTGGGGAGAGCACAGCTCTCTATGACCTCTCCAGCACTATGATCCTCCAGGAACCTCCATGTGTGTCCAGTCACCCTGAAGTCCCTTGAACCCAATCCTTTTGGGCTTTTAATGGAAACTTCATCACATAGTTAGGACTGATTAACTCATCAGCCATTTGTGAT